>NC_059167.1:46199494-46502542 GCF_019923935.1 Bubalus bubalis
GTGTTTGTGTATATATATTTATATATATTTGTATAGTGTATTTGTTTGTATATACATATGCACACGTGTTTGTGTGTATTTCCTATTAAAAGTGAAGTGGAAAACAAGCACATATTTTTTTCAGACAAATCAAAGAATTTGACACATTCATCCAAGAATATATGCATACATATACCTATATGTGTATAGGTATATATGGGTCTCCTGCATTGCAGACAGATTCTTTACCATCTGAGTCACCAGGGAAGCCCCATATTTATATATACATATATGTAAATGTGTATAAACTTCTGATGACTATAATGCTCTGGGATAATGTCTTAGTTTATAATAATATTGCAGGTTTAAAATGTGCCAGGAAGAACCACAAACTTTGTGACATACATTATCTCACTTAGTTCTCATAGCAATACTTTGAGGCTGGTACTACTCTTTAGCTCATTGTGCTCACTTTGGCAGCACATACAATACTCTTTAGCTCATTTTACAGGTGAAGAAACTGAAATACAGCAAATACAACAAATACAAAATTAGCAAAGTTAGTAAGTGACTATAGTTTGCATCCAGAGCACATACTTTTAAAAATGTGTATTTATTTTTACTTGAAGGGTGATTATAATATTGTGTTGGCTTCCACCATACGTCAACATGGATCAGCCATAGTTATACACATGTCCCCTCCCTCCTGAGTCTCCTGTCCACCTCCCACCCCATCTTACCACTCTAGGTTGTCACAGAGCCCCAGTTTGAGTTCTTTGAGTCATACAGCAAATTCCCACTGGCTATCTATTTTACATATGTTAGCGTATATGTTTCCACGCTACTCTCTTCATTTGTCCCACTCTCTCCTTCCTACCCCTCCTCCTTGTGTTCCCTATGTCTGCATCTCCATTCAGTTCAGTTCAGTTGCTCAATCATGTCTGACTCTTTTTGACCCTATGGGCTGCAGCACGCCAGGCTTCCCTGTCCATCACCAACTCCCAGAGCTTGCTCAAACTCGTCCATCGAGTCGGTGATGCCATCCAGCCATTTCATCCTCTGTCGTCCCCTTCTCCTCCTGCCCCCAATCCCTCCTAGCATCAGGGTCTCTTCCAATGAGTCAGTTCTTCAGCATCTCCATTGCTGTCCTGCAAATAGGTTTGTCAGTACCATCTTTTTAAATTCCATATCAGAGCATATACTTTTAACTCAATCCTTTAGTTTTATGAAAAAATACTTGGCTAAATGAGGCTAAGAATTATATTAAATCTCAATGAAGTATGTGTACTATATTTGCCTCCATGAAGTAAAGCCAAAAGCTAAGACAGTTTTAGTTGCTAATTCAAGTGCTTGAATATATTCATCTTGAATAATTAGAACATGAAGGCAGAGGTTAACAAGTGAACCTGGATAGCTTTTGATTTTAAAAAGAATTCTTAAACTGTTTTTCAAATGTCTTATTAAAAATGCATCCTAAATTTTTCAAAAAGACCAATAATCTGAGCAAGAAAAAAGTCTATAGGTTATTACCTAAAAGCTGAAAATATTATAAAGGAAAAACAAAAACAGCATATAAAATATTTAAAACTGTAGAGCACATGGCTGTTGTAGTAATGGTTTACATAGATGGATAGAAAGATTTTAGGATAGCTTGCATTTGTTGAAGAGTAACATCAGCAATATACTATAAAAACAATGGGCCAGCCTATCTTTTAAAAAAGTTACAGATGAGGGGGGAGGAGCCAAGATGGCGGAGGAGTAAGACGGGGAGAACACTTTCTCCCCCACAAATTCATCAAAAGAGCATTTAAACGTCGAGTAAATTCCACAAAACAACTTCTGAATGCCGGCAGAGGACATCAGGCACCCAGAAAAGCAGCCCAACTCTTCGAAAGGAGCTGCCTGAGAAGGTGCGCCGGTTTTACACCCAGATAACTGAGTGGCGGGGAGGCGATAAGTCGCAGCATTGGCGCCCACCAAACACATCACCTGAGCTGCTTGGATCTGGGAAGAACACAAAACGCAGACCCAGTGTGGCTGAGGCACTGCGAGCGCACGCCAGTGTTATCTGTTTGCAGCATCCCTCCCTCCCTCCCCACAGCGCGGCTGAACAAGTGAGCCTAAGGATGGGGAACACATGTATACCTGTGGCGGATTCATTTTGATATTTGGCAAATCTAATACAGTTATGTAAAGTTTAAAAATAAAATAAAATTAAAAAAAAAAAAAAAAAAAAAAGTGTCCTCAACCATCCCCTTTGTGTCAGGGCGGGAACCAGACACTGAAGAGACCAGCAAACAGAAGAAGCTATAACAGAGGGAAACGCCTTGGAAGCTACAGGCCATAGATTAAAACCCTGTGGTTACTACGGATTACATAGGAAGGGGCCTATAGATCTTGAGAAATATAAGTTGGACTAAGGAACTGCCAAAAATGAACTGAACCCACAATACTCACAACAAAACCAGAGAAAGACCTAGACATATTTTTACTATTTTTACGATCAATCTTTCTTTTTTTTTTAATTAAAAAAATTTTTTTAAGTCCTCTATTGTCCTTTAATTTTCACTTTTATAACTATTACTTTGCAAAAAAAAAAAAAAAACCCTATTTTTTTTTCTTCTTCAGCAAACTTCATATATATATTTTATAATTTTTTGACTTTTTTTTTTCTTTTTTCTTTTTCTTCTTTTCTTTAACATTGTATTTTTGAAATTCCAAACTCTACTCTAGATTTTTAATTTTAGCCTTTTGGTATATGTTATCAATTTTGTACCCACAGTTTTTTTCATAATTTCTGTGACTTTTTTTTTCCCTCTGTTTCTTTCTCTTCTTCTTTTATATAACATCGTATATCTGCAATTCCAAACTCTACTCAAGATTTTTAATTTATGCTTTTTGGTATTTGATATCAATTTTGTACCTGTATTTTCTTTATAATTTTTGTGACATTGTTTTTGTAGGTTTGTTTGTTTTCTCTCTTTATTTTTCTTCTTCTTTTTTTTTTTAACGTTATATTTTTGAAATTCCAAACTCTACTCTAGATTTTTAATTTTTGCTTTTTGGTATTAGTTATCAATTTTGTACCTGTAGTTTCTTTATAATTTTCACAACCTTGTTTGTTTTTCTTTGTTCGTTTTTTCTCTCTTTCTTTTCCTTCTTCTTTTCATTAACATCACATTTTTGAAATTCCAAACTCTACTCTAGATTTCTAATTTTTGCTTTTATGTATTTGTTACCCATTTTGTACCTTTAAGAACCCAATCTTCAGGACCCATTTTCACTAGTGTACGAGATTACTGGCTTGACTGCTCTCTCTCCCTTTGGACTCTCCATTTTCTCCACCAGGTCACCTGTATCTCCTCCCTAACCCCTCTCTACTCTACCCAACTCTGTGAATTTCTGTGTGTTCCAGACGGTGGAGAACACTTAGGGAACTGATTACTGGCTGGATCTGTCTCCCTCCTTTTCATTTCCCCCTTTTATCCTTCTGGCCACCTCTGTCTCCTGCCTCCTTCTTCTCTTCTCTGTATAACTCCGTGAACATCTCTGAGCGGTCCAGTTGTGGAGTGCACATAAGGAAGTGACTACTGGCTAGCCCATTCTCTCCACTATTGATTCCACCTCATCTCATTTGGGTCACCTCTAACTCCCTCCTCCCACTTCTCTTCTCCATGTAACGCTGTGAACCTCTCTGAGTGACCCTCACAGTAGAGAAACTTTTCATCTTTAACGTAGATGTTTTATCAGTGGTGCTGTGTAGAAGGAGAAGTTTTGAAACTACTGTAAAAATAAGACCGATAACTGGAAGTAGGAGGCTTAAGTCCAAACCCTGACTCCAGGGAACTCCTGACTCCAAGGAACATTAATTGACAGGAGCTCATCAAACGCCTCCATACCAACACTGAAACCAAGCACCACACAAGGGCCAACAAGTTCCAGGGAAAGACATAACAAGCAAATTCTCCAGCAACAAAGGAACACAGCCATGAGCTTCAGGATACAGGCTGCCCAAAGTCACCCCAAAACCATAGACATCTCATAACTCATTACTGGACATTTCATTACATTCCAGAGAGAAGAAATACAGCTCCATCCACCAGAACATCGACACAAGCTTCCCTAACCAGGAAACCTTGACAAGCCACCTGTACAAACCCACACACAGCGAGGAAACGCCACAATAAAGAGAACTCCACAAACTGCCAGAATACAGAAAGGACACCCCAAACTCAGCAAATTAAACAAGATGAAGAGACAGAGGAATACCCAGCAGATAAAGGAACAGGATAAATGCCCACCAAACCAAACAAAAGAGGAAGAGATAGGGAATCTACCTGATAAAGAATTCCAAATAATGATAGTGAAATTGATCCAAAATCTTGAAATTAAAATGGAATCACAGATAAATAGCCTGGAGGCAAGGATTGAGAAGATGCAAGAAAGGTTTAACAAGGACTTAGAAGAAATAAAAAAGAGTCAATATATAATAAATAATGCAATAAGTGAAATTAAAAACACTCTGGAGGCAACAAATAGTAGAATAACAGAGGCAGAAGATAGGATTAGTGAATTAGAAGATAGAATGGTAGAAATAAATGAATCAGAGAGGATAAAAGAAAAACGAATTAAAAGAAATGAGGACAATCTCAGAGACCTCCAGGACAATATTAAACACTATAACATTCAAATCATAGGGGTCCCAGAAGAAGAAGACAAAAAGAAAGACCATGAGAAAATACTTGAGGAGATAATAGTTGAAAACTTCCCTAAAATGGGGAAGGAAATAATCACCCAAGTCCAAGAAACCCAGAGAGTCCCAAACAGGATAAACCCAAGGCAAAACACCCCAAGACACATAGTAATCAAATTAACAAAGATCAAACACAAAGAACAAATATTAAAAGCAGCAAGGGAAAAACTACAAATAACACACAAGGGAATACCCATAAGGATAACAGCTGATCTTTCAATAGAAATTCTTCAAGCCAGGAGGGAATGGCAAGACATACTTAAAATGATGAAAGAAAATAACCTACAGCCCAGATTATTGTACCCAGCAAGAATCTCATTCAAGTATGAAGGAGAAATCAAAAGCTTTTCAGACAAGCAAAAGCTGAGAGAATTCTGCACCACCAAACCAGCTCTCCAACAAATACTAAAGGATATTCTCTAGACAGGAAACACAAAAACGGTGTATAAATTCGAACCCAAAACAATAAAGTAAATGGCAACGGGGTCATACTTATCAGTAATTACCTTAAACGTAAATGGGTTGAATGCCCCAACCAAAAGACAAAGACTGGCTGAATGGATACAAAAACAAGACCCCTACATATGTTGTCTACAAGAGACCCACCTCAAAACAGGGGACACATACAGACTGAAAGTGAAGGGCTGGAAAAAGATTTTCCATGCAAATAGGGACCAAAAGAAAGCAGGAGTAGCAATACTCATATCAGATAAAATAGACTTTAAAACAAATACTGTGAAAAGAGACAAAGATGGTCACTACATAATGATCAAAGGATCAATCCAAGAAGAAGATATAACAATTATAAATATATATGCACCCAACACGGGAGCACTGCAGTATGTAAGACAAATGCTAACAAGTATGAAAGAAGAAATTAACAATAACACAATAATAGTGGGAGACTTTAATAACCCACTCACACCTGTGGATAGATCAACTCAACAGAAAATTAACAAGGAAACACAAACTTTAAACGATACAATAGACCAGTTAGACCTAATTGATATCTATAGGACATTTCATCCCAAAACAATGAATTTCACCTTCTTCTCAAGCGCACATGGAACCTTCTCCAGGATAGATCACATCCTGGGCCATAAAGCTAGCCTTGGTAAGTTCAAAAAAATAGAAATCATTCCAAGCATCTTTTCTGACCACAATGCAGTAAGATTAGATCTCAATTACAGGAGAAAAACTATTAAAAAATCCAACATATGGAGGCTGAACAACACGCTGCTGAATAACCAACAAATCACAGAAGAAATCAAAAAAGAAATCAAAATTTGCATAGAAACGAATGAAAATGAAAACACAACAACCCAAAACCTGTGGGACACGGTAAAAGCAGTCCTAAGGGGAAAGTTCATAGCAATACAGGCACACCTCAAGAAACAAGAAGGGAGAGGGTGGGAAGATTTGGGAGAATGGCATTGAAACATGTAAATATCATGTATGAAATGAGATGCCAGTCCAGGTTCGATGCACGATACTGGATGCTTGGGGCTGGTGCACTGGGACGACCCAGAGGGATGGAATGGGGAGGGAGGAGGGAGGAGGGTTCAGGATGGGGAACACATGTATACCTGTGGCGGATTCATTTTGATATTTGGCAAATCTAATACAGTTATGTAAAGTTTAAAAATAAAATAAAATTAAAAAAAAAAAAATAAAAACAAATCCATTCATCACCAAAAAAAAAAAAAAAAAAAAAGAAAAAAGTCAAATAAATAACCTAACTCTACACCTAAAGCAACTAGAAAAGGAAGAAATGAAGAACCCCAGGGTTAGTAGAAGGAAAGAAATCTTAAAAATTAGAGCAGAAATAAATGCAAAAGAAACAAAAGAGACCATAGCAAAAATCAACAAAACCAAAAGCTGGTTCTTTGAAAGGATAAATAAAATTGACAAACCATTAGCCAGACTCATCAAGAAACAAAGGGAGAAAAATCAAATCAATAAAATTAGAAATGAAAATGGAGAGATCACAACAGACAACACAGAAATACAAAGGATCATAAGAGACTACTATCAACAATTATATGCCAATAAAATGGACAACGAGGAAGAAATGGACAAATTCTTAGAAAAGTACAACTTTCCAAAACTGGACCAGGAAGAAATAGAAAATCTTAACAGACCCATCACAAGCACGGAAATTGAAACTGGAATCAAAAATCTTCCAGCAAACAAAAGCCCAGGTCCAGACGGCTTCACAGCTGAATTCTACCAAAAATTTAGAGAAGAGCTAACACCTATCCTGCTCAAACTCTTCCAGAAAATTGCAGAGGATGGTAAACTTCCAAACTCATTCTATGAGGCCACCATCACCCTAATACCAAAACCTGACAAAGATCCCACAAAAAAAGAAAACCACAGGCCAATATCACTGATGAACATAGATGCAAAAATCCTTAACAAAATTCTAGCAATCAGAATCCAACAACACATTAAAAAGATCATACACCATGACCAAGTGGGCTTTATCCCAGGGATGCAAGGATTCTTCAATATCCGCAAATCAATCAATGTAATACACCACATTAACAAATTGAAAAATAAAAACCATATGATTATCTCAATAGATGCAGAGAAAGCCTTTGACAAAATTCAACATCCATTTATGATCAAAACTCTCCAGAAAGCAGGAATAGAAGGAACATACCTCAACATAATCAAAGCTATATATGACAAACCCACAGCAAACATTATCCTCAATGGTGAAAAATTGAAAGCATTTCCTCTAAAGTCAGGAACAAGACAAGGGTGCCCACTTTCACCATTACTATTCAACATAGTTTTGGAAGTTTTGGCCACAGCAATCAGAACAGAAAAAGAAATAAAAGGAATCCAAATTGGAAAAGAAGAAGTAAAGCTCTCACTGTTTGCAGATGACATGATCCTCTACATAGAAAACCCTAAAGACTCCACCAGAAAATTACTAGAACTAATCAATGACTATAGTAAAGTTGCAGGATATAAAATCAACACACAGAAATCCCTTGCATTCCTATACACTAATAATGAGAAAACAGAAAGAGAAATTAAGGAAACAATTCCATTCACCATTGCAACGGAAAGAATAAAATACTTAGGAATATATCTACCTAAAGAATCTAAAGACCTATATATAGAAAACTATAAAACACTGGTGAAAGAAATCAAAGAGGACACTAACAGATGGAGAAATATACCATGTTCATGGATTGGAAGAATCAATATAGTGAAAATGAGTATACTACCCAAAGCAATCTATAGATTCAATGCAATCCCTATCAAGCTACCAACAGCATTCTTCACAGAGCTAGAACAAATAATTTCACAATTTGTATGGAAAGACAAAAAACCTCGAATAGCCAAAGCGATCTTGAGAAAGAAGAATGGAACTGGAGGAATCAACCTACCTGACTTCAGGCTCTACTACAAAGCCACAGTTATCAAGACAGTATGGTACTGGCACAAAGACAGAAATATAGATCAATGGAACAAAATAGAAAGCCCAGAGATAAATCCACGCACATATGGACACCTTATCTTTGACAAAGGAGGCAAGAATATACAATGGATTAAAGACAATCTCTTTAACAAGTGGTGCTGGGAACTCTGGTCAACCACTTGTAAAAGAATGAAACTAGAACACTTTCTAACACCATACACAAAAATAAACTCAAAATGGATTAAAGATCTAAACGTAAGACCAGAAACTATAAAACTCCTAGAAGAGAACATAGGCAAAACACTCTCTGACATACATCACAGCAGGATCCTCTATGACCCACCTCCCAGAATATTGGAAATAAAAGCAAAAATAAACAAACGGGACCTAATTAACCTTAAAAGCTTCTGCACATCAAAGGAAACTATTAGCAAGGTGAAAAGACAGCCTTCAGAATGGGAGAAGATAATAGCAAATGAAGCAACTGACAAACAACTAATCTCGAGAATATACAAGCAACTCCTACAGCTCCACTCCAGAAAAATAAATGACCCAGTCAAAAAATGGGCCAAAGAACTAAATAGACATTTCTCCAAAGAAGACATACAGATGGCTAACAAACACATGAAAAGATGCTCAACATCACTCATTATCAGAGAAATGCAAATCAAAACCACTATGAGGTACCATTTCACACCAGTCAGAATGGCTGCGATCCAAAAGTCTACAAGTAATAAATGCTGGAGAGGGTGTGGAGAAAAGGGAACCCTCTTACACTGTTGGTGGGAATGCAAACTAGTACAGCCACTATGGAGAACAGTGTGGAGATTCCTTAAAAAACTGGAAATAGACCTGCCTTATGATCCAGCAATCCCACTGCTGGGCATACACACTGAGGAAACCAGAAGGGAAAGAGACACGAGTACCGCAATGTTCATCGCAGCGCTGTTTATAATAGGCAGGACATGGAAGCAACCTAGATGCCCATCAGCAGATGAATGGATAAGAAAGCAGTGGTACATATACACAATGGAGTATTATTCAGCCATTAAAAAGAATACATTTGAATCAGTTCTAATGAGTTGGATGAAACTGGAGCCTATTATACAGAGTGAAGTAAGCCAGAAAGAAAAACACCAATACAGTATACTAACGCATATATATGGAATTTAGAAAGATGGTAACAATAACCCTGTGTACGAGACAGCAAAAGAGACACTGATGTATAGAACAGTCTTATGGACTCTGTGGGAGAGGGAGAGGGTGGGAAGATTTGGGAGAATGGCATTGAAACATGTAAAATATCATGTATGAAATGAGTTGCCAGTCCAGGTTCGATGCACGATACTGGATGCTTGGGGCTGGTGCACTGGGACGACCCAGAGGGATGGAATGGGGAGGGAGGAGGGAGGAGGGTTCAGGATGGGGAACACATGTATACCTGTGGAGGATTCATTTTGATATTTGGCAAAACTAATACAGTTATGTAAAGTTTAAAAATAAAATAAAATTAAAAAAAAAGTTACAGATGAGACTTGAAATGCTCAATTATATAAATTGGAATTTTTTTTGTTACATGACAAAACTTACTGAGTTAAAACCAGTTGGTGATGATATTAGCTTACCATCTGAAATCTTTCTGATACATAAATCTTCATACCCTTATACTCCAAATGGTTTTTTATAAATATTTCCATTTATATTGAAACCTCTTTAAAATAGTTTATATGAAATAATATTAGAACAGATACTGTTTTGACTGAATTTTCAAGGCATCTCTTTTAAAAGTCCCACTTATTTCTTAACAATGTCAATAGACATAAATAGTTGTATCATTGCTAATATTTAATATAAAAAAATCTTTCAGTATTAGCAAATGCACTTGACACATGGTTTATAGTCCAAACACTTAGCATACTTGTTGGACTCTGTAACACCATTCATGGTGTTTGTCACTCACAAACATCATCTATTACTCACAGGAAAATTCCATTGTAGAAAATCAAACTTGAAAGGCATTTTTCAAAAGTTTCACTTCAGTATAAAGCCAAACATATTGTTCTGTGTTAAGTTGTATAATAGTACAGCTTAAAGTAAGTCATGAAGATATGAAAATACAAACCAAGGAAAGATAAGCACTAATTTCTATAAGTCTTTTCCTTTGGCACTTGAAAGTAATTATCTTACCTATTGCAAGAAAATGTTTTCTCAGCCCAGTGATGATTTGTGATTACATTATCTCCTGCAAATGTTACTCCTCTAGAAAATGTCTGGACATTGCGGTTCTGCTTTTTTTACTTGGATTCCAGAGCAGCCATCTCCTCTTGCAGAAATAGTTTGAAGCCAAGACTATTTTCTCTTCTGTAGTCATGAAAAGTAGTTTTTGACTCTTCAGATTTCTGTGTTGTACTTTTACAGACTGAATAAAAATGGACAGTGAAAATGTTCACCACTTCTAAACAAAAGATAAGCCATAATTGCCAGAAAGTAGATTTCTCCCATTACATGTCAAGATCTATTGAGTTTGTTCAAGAAGTAATTGGAAAAAAAAAATACAGTAACACCTTCATCAGGACAGACTCAAGTGCTTGTCTTGGGAATCGGGTGTTATATAATGTTATAGACTTTATTTCCACTGACATTCCTCATTCTTAGCTAGCAAAATACAATGCTATGTTGTCAACACTATCACCATAATTAAAATGCATACACTACCTTTCCATAAGATTCTAAGGAACATTTTAACAACAATTAAGTGAAAAAACAACATCTGGTCTGGGAAATACCTCATTACCATAACTGTGAGCTAGTGTGTTTCAATCATGAACTAGCCAGAAACAACAACAAAAGCAGAGTGTTAGAGATCTGAATTCGGAGTCCCCCTCCCACCCCAGAGTGAAACTGATCTTCAACAGTAGATTCTTCCCACACTGTCCTCCTTAGTGTTATTAAGCAAAACCCTCCTTAAACTGTGATGTGACATTACTGAAAGGAGAAAATCCTTTTGCAGTTAGGAAAGTCTTATTTGGGCAAGGTTTTAGGGTGAACTAGCCTTCTCTGTAAGCAGCAGAGTGGAATTGTTGGGCTTTGATGTTGAAAAGTACTTGAGTTGAGTGTCAGCTTTGTCTTGGCCAGGTTGCTCTCTGCCTTGCACTTTTCCTTGTCAATGAAATGGGGCTCATAAGACCTCCTTCATAGGCTTGTTGCAATATCTGCTGAGATATTACATGACAAGTGCTGGCCACATAGCATCATCAACACATACTTGTTTGAGAACTACCTGTATAGGATGTCAGGATCCCACAGAGTTGAGGAAAGCACTGACTTTGTTCTTGCCACCAGGGCAGCTTGTTTACTGACAAGCTGTATCTTGAGTTCCTGCAGTCTTTTATCATGCATCAGTATTGCAGCAAGGACTTCTCTGACGGCTCAGTGGTAAAGAATCCACCTGCCAATGCAGGAGACCTGGTTCAATCCCTGGGTCAGGAAGATCCCTGGAGAAAGAAATGACAACCCACTCCAGTATTCTTGCCTGGGAAATCCCATGGACAAGGAGCCTTGTGGGCTACAGTCCATGGGGTCACAACGAATTAGACATGACTTAGCGACTGAGTATGCTCCCACATTGCAGCAAGTATCATGTGAGCCAGTAGAAAGGCAACCAAATGGAAGAATTCATCTTAGCAACTAAGTCACAAGGTAACCTGGCAGCACTCCATGCTTTTCCAGGGCATCCAATTCTTTTACCAAGTATGGATTAGGTGACTACTATGTACTAGTGTCCCAGACAGGAGCTAGGTGAGAGTGGGGGCTATAGATGTGGCTAAGATGTGATGTGTCTTGTCCCCAGGAAAACGGAAGAGACAGTTATGTGAACAAATAATGACAGTCTGGTGTGACAAAAATGGTTATTAAGCTACGTGTTATGTGCTGGAGGCATAGGCTCCATCTTGGCATAGAAGACTTCATAAAGGGGTCAATATTTGATTTGGTCCTTAAGAATGTGCAAAGTTTAAAGAAAAAGGATTTGGATATCTTCTGGTATATATGATATATTTAAAAATTAATATTTTTGTTACAGTTTTTCAAACTGAGAATGAAATAGTTACCAAAGCATTTTGTGCTGTTCTGTGCTGTGCTCAATTGCTCAGTCGTGTCTGACTCTTCGTGACTCCATAGACTTTAATTCGCCAGGCTCCACTGTCCATGGGGATTCTCCAGTCAAGAATACTGGAGTGGGTTGCCATGCTGTTCTCCCAGGGATCTTCCCAACCCAGGGATCAAACCCAGGTCTCCTGCATTGCAGGAGGATTCTTTACCATCTGAGCCACCAGGGAAGCCCCAGAAGCATCTTATTTTATTTATTATTTATTTATTATCTTATTTATTTGTTGCTTTGGCTGGAGATGTACACATAATAGCTGAGACTAATCAAACTATGTGTATTTGAGTATTGAATTAATATCTGAAGATTTGTGCTTTTGCTGTATAAAACGGTGAGCCTGTGTATGTTTGTATCCATTTGACATCAGCAACAACAAAACATCAAAGACAATTTCCTTTATGTGAAACCTTGGTAACAAACACAAGTGGTGCTGAAATATTCAGAAGTATTGAGTAACTTTTTTTGAATCTCAGGGTTTATCTTGGAACAGCTGAGTGTGCTGACCTTTACACTAATGGTGCAGAGCAATGGTGGGTAAAACCCCAGGTGTCTTTCCACACATGAAGGCGGTACCACCCAAGCGTCCTGCGAGTCATTGTAATCCCTAACATGCATTTGCAATTTTCAAAAAGCCAGAGTCACTTCCAACTGTCCTTGGCAAAGTTGTACAGTTATGAATTTTATTCATCTTAACCCTTGAATGCATATCTTCATAGTACTCTGTATAATTGGAAGTATGCGTAAAACCCTTTGGCTTCATTCTCAAGTATAACCGTTGCCTCAAGGGAAAGCACTCATATGCAGATCTGAGTTGGGAACTCATCTAGGCACCTTTTTATGGAACATTGTTTTTACTTGAAAGAATGACTAGGTAGACAAACTATGAGGATTCATTTTTCAGGGTTTGGCAGAGATTTTCTCTAAAATGAGTGAACTGGACTTGTCACATGACAAGAGTGACAAGTGACAAGTGTCACACACAAGGAAGAATATGACAAAAGTTATCCGTCACTTTGCTTTGGCAATGTTAATAATTTACCTTGTTATGTCATGTGCAAAAGAACATTTTTAATGATATTATGGTACGAGGTGTGGTGTCATTTAGAGAGTTTGAAAGTAAAGGAATTGAATGTTTTAAATGTATATGTGTTAAGCTGAGAGTACTTGTCACCAATGAGATAAAATTCAAAATTTCAAGCACAGATTAAAATTTTGAAAAGTTTAGGTCTGTTACCATGAGCTTGAGGACTTCCCAGTCCTTATAGTCTAGTAAGAAATGTGATTTATTTAAAAGTCTAGCTTACTGAGGCATAATATACATACAGCAAAATTTATCCATTTAGGTATATAGTTCTGTATGTGCATTTTGAGAAATATAAAATCATGTTTTTTATTACCACAAGTAGAATATAAAATATTCTAAATCCAAAAAGTCTCCAGGTATTCCGTTATAGTCAATTATCTCCTTAATCCCCAGCCCCTGATCTAATTTCTGTCCCTATAGTTTTGCCTTTTCCAGGATATCATACAATACATAGCCTTTTGTGTCTGACTTCATTTACTTAATATAATGTTTTTGAGGTAATTGTGATTTTTGATATCATAAATAATATGTGTAGCATTTGATTTGTATATCTCAATTAAGCAGTATTTTCCAAATAACCAATCATGCAGAGGTAACACATCTACTCCAGATGCAACTTAAATTCATGGATTTTAATGTATTGAGTATGAAAACTTCATTGATAAGGTTTCAGATCCCATACTGCACTGTTACTTGTTCAGTATAGTATCAGAAAATAGTGTTCCAAATCATCTGAAAATGCTATTCATATATTCTACTCTTCAACTGCATTCATATCTATGTGAGGGCATTTATTCTTTATATCCTTCAACCAGAATAACAGACTCACCCAGACTGAATGCAGAAGCTGATGTGAGAATCCAACTGTCTGCTACTAAGCCAGACAATAAAGAGGTTTGCAAAATTGTGAAACAATACCATATACCTTGCTGATTTTTTTATTTTGGAAAATATTTATTTTTATAGACATGTCATTTATATTCATATGTAATAAAGTCACCATCATTATTTAAAATTAGTTGATAAATATTTTTACATTTTCTTCCTTTCTAATAAGTTAATATCAAGAGATATAATCCATTTAAACAAATGACCTTTGGGTCCTTAATGATTTTCAAGAGAGTAAAAGGTCCTGAGACTAGGAAGTTTGAGAGTTGCTGAATTAGATGGACTGACAGGTGCCATTGGAGAATGAAAACAGCTGGAGAGGGTAGGAATAAGGAAGCAAATCTTATGTCTGATTTGTTGGTTAATAGAAGATCTAAATATATGGTTGTAGAATAAACAGAAATCAGATCAGAAGCCAATGTAGTCAGGCTAATTGGTTCAAGAGAATGAAATCTCTGAGATGAATGGATTTATTTTATCAAGAACTTATCATCCTGGCTCAGAGGAGCATCTGGATTGGTCCAGCTGCTAACATAGTTACTCTGGAAGAGACTGGGTGTGAGGTGATGATTTTTGCTGACAGTTGGGTTGAGAGTCTAAACAAACCCTTCAGATACAACAAAATGTCAAATGCTAACAAAGCAGCAGAGCTCAGGCCCTGTGGCAGAAGTGGCCAGATTTAAGGAGTCAACTGGAAAGGAAGGAAGGAATTTGTGTCACAGAAAAACCAGAATGACTTGGCCAACTAATGCTAGAACCAGCACATCTGGATTTTATCTGGGTCAAATGGAAGCTTCCTCTGATACTGATGTGTTCCTGGGTAAGGTCCTACAATGACAGAATCTCGGTGGGATCCCATGGGGAGTGGAGAGATGGTGTATAGAGGTGTGGTGGTGCTATTGTGGGAGAGAGTGAGCAGTGTTAGGACTTTTCCCCTCGTATTTCCCTTCTCACTATAACTTTGATCTGACTCTAGAGACTAAGTTTACTCAGGAATCATATTTGGTTGAGGTGGGAGGTGGCAGGATGGGACTGGATAGAGTGTCTCAGCAAAAATGAGCTGATCTGTGTTCTAGCTTCCTGACTTGCTCTCACACACTATGCACTTATTGTTCCGTTATTATCCAAAGAGACATCTGATTTATTCTGAAGCAGAGAATTTAAAGATGTATGCTCAGTGCCACTGTCAAAATCACATTGACTTCTTTTTGTCTTAAAAATGCAATAGACTTTCCTCCAGATCTGGTAAAGTCAGAGCTTTTTAATGTGCTTTGTTAAAATAAAGGGTTAGCTTTAAAGACAAAGCACAGGTTAACCTAGATTCTTTATTAATATTGTATTTGTGGTGACAGTACATTGCACATAATTCTATAGGAATTCTATTCTAATTTAGTAATAATTCATGTCTGTGTATTCAGTATGACAGCATCATTAATTATGTCTTAATGAGTATGGAAAACATATACGCTGTTAATGCTAAGCATTATTAGAAGTTAAATCATATTTTTTCATGATACAGATAATAAATAGTAGGCTTAACACATCATCTTTAAACCCAGGGAGTATCTTAACCTGACATTTTTGTTCTTACAATTTGTGTTGAAAAATATAAAACAATATTTACTATAGGAAATGCAAAGTATAGAATCTGTCCAGGAGAATCTTAGCAGGAGCATGATTATTTGGTTACCTTCTGCTGTCTGCTTCCTGCCTACACAGTGTGATCTTTTTCCTCCTCCTTCTTCCTAATATCCTGTGAAGGTGCCAATTACCCTGCTGCTTATCAGTTGAAAACTATGCCTGGTGCAAAGGGAACATCAATTATTTGTGAGCTGAGAGCTAAGCCTGCTAGAATCATAATAAAGGAAGCTGGAGCTTCTAGCTAATAGAATATATCAAAAGGTGATGTGTAGACCAAAGTGAGCACATTTTAGAAGTCTAGGCCTCAGAGATAAAATTAGGCCAGATTTCCATACCTTAATGCTGTGAGTTACATAAGAGTGAAGAATGTGCTAATGTTAATAAAGAAAGCTAGTAGAGTATTTTCCTTTAATTAGCAGGGCTTTTAACACACACTGGATTTATTAATACTACTGACTTTTCCTTTCTGCATCTGGTGTTGTGTTTGTTTGCTTTACTTCCAAATGATAACCAAGCATCAGGGAAGCTAGAGTCCAGTTTCCTTAGACCCCTTAGAGATGTGTTTATAAACTTTCTGTGATTGTCATTGCCTTGTAGTTTCAAAAGAGGCAGTTAAAGAGATTGGGTGGATGTGGAAATGTCAATGATTAGTTAATTCTATGAATAGAGAGCTTCCAGTTGCCTAGAAAAGCTAACAAGTTTCTCTCTACTGATATTCATATATGATAATCCAACCAGTCACTTAAACTGTCTAATATATGGATGCTCACACAAAATTACAAGGATTAAAATATTACTTTTAGAAATGAAGAAGATGGCTTTATGGGCAGAATGAAATTCTAAATTTGCCACTAACCCATTCTCACTAAGGTGGAAGAGGATTACCATTGATTTGTTTTTTAAATAAACTTCTATTTTAGAATAGTTTGTACATAAAAGTTGCAAAGATAGTACAGAGAGTACCCATACCCACTGCAGCCTGATCCCTTATTGTTAACATCTTACATTATTATGTAACATTTATCAAAACTAAGGAACTGATATTGATACATTATTACCTATTGATTTTTAATTTCCTTCGAGTATTATTTATTATTGTAGGACACTGCTCCAATATTAGGAATTTCTTCAATGTTCATATATTATGAACATAATTTTTCAAATGTTCATAATTTGAAATATTCATGTTTTGAACATTATGTTCAAACATATGTTCAAATATGTTTGAACATATTACGTTCAAAAATTATGTTCATAAATTTTCAGTCAGTTATGTTTACACATGAGCTTATTGCCTTCCAAGTGGATTGCTTTGGATAGTGTTTTACCGTTTAGATCCTGTGTCTAACCAAGTTCATGTGCTTCTCTCAGCCCCTGAGACCTTTGGGGATGACAGTCAGATGCACTGAGTGATGTTTTAGCTACAGTGCAAGGAGACTGCTGATCAGAAAAGGTACTTTAAAAATCACCCCACTTAATTCACATACTTCACAGAGGAGAAAACAGAGGCTTGTCTAGGTGAGGTGACTCACCCAAGGTCACACGCCACTGGTGGCGGGGTCTGGACTGCAGCCCAGCCTCTTAACTCCTTCACATTTATGACCTCTGATAAAATTTTCACAGTGACGCTTTTATTTTATTTATTATTTATACTCTGCCTACTTAAAAAAAAATTGGAACCAGCTGCCCTGTGATTTACTTTGCTTTGAATGCAGTATAGATCATTGTATCCTGCATGATTGAAGTGAATTTTTAAAACGTAAATAATGCTCTCATCTATAATTATTTAATAAATAGTTCCTATAACATAATCATCGTGCTAGTGATGCCTTGCACACAGTAGGCACTCAACAAATACAGGTAAAATGAACAAATGAAAAATGCTAACTTGGGATTGATGAACAAAAGAGTTCACAGCACAAGCAGGTGAGTGCAGCATGGGTGAATAAGTGAAAAGAAATACGATTTTTAAAAATTTATTCTTGGCTCTGGAAAAGGCAGGGCTGTGTGAGATACTGTAGCATGAATGATGATGATTTTGGCTTGTGACTCCTTTATGCAATTAGATGAGCTGCAAAGGTAGGGGTCTGATATGGTGGAAAGTGTTCCAGGTCCCAGGTGTGAAACTGGGCAAGTTGTTTGGATTCTCTGAGCCTTAGGTCCCTCACTTGTCAGTATCTTGGGACTGTTGTCACTGTTAATTGAGAGAGCAATGGGAAAGTACTTTTTAATCACTAAAATCTGACATTAGTGTTATTATTATTTTTTTTTTTTTGCAAGTTGCTTCAGCTAGTAAAAATGTTAAGAAAAATGAATATTGGGAATTGGAAAGGGAAATAAACAGATACCAAGACAGGTTTCATAACTCAACCATGTAACAGAAAATAACTGAGTCAAAAATGACTGATTGGAGAAGGGAGCTGATTGACTAGCAATTTCTGCCCTGCTCTGCCTCAGGTTTATCACTCTGTTACTAGGGAAAGAGGGAGAAATCTTGGTAAGCACGGAACTGCTTTTCAGGTAAGCTGCGGTGTATATTAATAGAAACCTTTTCCAATCAAAATACTCAGAGTGACTGTGCACTTCTAAGCCACAACTTCTGACTTCCTGACTTCCAGAGGTCAGACAAAGCCAGGGCCAAATAAGAACGAACAGCAATTGCATAAAACAGCTGCCAGCCTATGATATCACAAATCACACTATGAGATCTTCAGTCTGTTTAACTGGGACTGGGACTTGCTTCATTCATTGGTGAGCAGCTCCAGGCAAGACTGAGAAGTATCCTTAGTTTTGCCTTCCTGCTTGTAATATCCTTCAGTATACCCACATTTTAGACATCTAGAGCCTCCACTGCAGAGCTGGTCTAGCCCAACAAACCACAGAAAAGATGATCTTATGTCCATCTCTTCTTCACTGTCCTTTTCATTCATTGTCCCCATCCTATTTAAACATGAGCTGGATGATAACCCATATCCATGTTCCAAACCATAAACATTCAACCCATGTCCAAAGTAAAGGAGGTTATGGACCACCATCTTGTGTTAGTAGGATCTTCAAAGAATTGATCTGGTGGGAAAAAATTGGAGTTTGGTTTTAGACAGTAGGATATCCATGTGGATCTGTCCCTTAGATATAGACTGATGATAAGGAAAGAGGCTAGTGTAAGGGATGTAAATTTTGAGATGACTTAGTAGAAGAGAGATCAGACTGATTGTGTGGCCCCAGAAGGTGGAATAGAGTGGTAACTTAAAGAAAAACACACAGCATAAGAGTTATGAGTTTATTCAGAGTCTTGCTGCCAAGTCGCTTCAGTCGTGTCCGACTCCGTGCGACCCCATGGACTGCAGCCTACCAGGCTTCTCTGTCCATGGGATTCTCTAGGCAAGAACACTGGAGTGGGTTGCCATTTCCTTCTCCAATGCATGAAAGTGGAAAGTGAAAGTGAAGTCACTCAGCCGTGTCTGACTCTTAGCGACCCCATGGACTGCAGCCCACCAGGCTCCTCCATCCATGGGATTTTCTGGGCAACAGTACTGGAGTGGGGTGCCATTGCCTTCTCCCATTCAAAGTCTTACTGAGGCCTAAAAGCTAAGAGTCAGACACTCAGCTCTGAGGAAACTGCTCTGCAAAGGTAAGGGAGAGACCAGTATTTATTTAGCACATATTCCCCAGTGAGATTTGTGGCTAGAGAATATGTGCAGTAAAGCACACATCTTGGTAAAGGATTGCTGCTGATCACAAAGAACAAATACCCAAGTTGATGATTTTAGTGCTCTTCTACATATGGGAAGTGCACTAGTCTGGGTTCACTGAAATTCTTCCTGAGACATGCCTCTAAGAGCCTGTTTATTCAAAGTATGGAGTGCCTCATCCTATTTCTCATCCTGTTTTTCCTCTCAAGTTGCACTTTTGGTGGGCAACTACAATGGATTATGACTTAACCCTTGTAGAATTGGGTAGTGAGCAACACTTTTTGTTTCTCTTGTTCACAAGAGTATTATGGCAAGTCACAAGATCTTTGGCAGGACAAGTAACATTCCTGCTTCCCTATTGGTACCACAATTTGATGGAAAAATTGATTTTTATTCAAAGACCTAAAAGGACTTACATTATGAATTTTAAAATATCTCAACATTTTTTTCTTAAAATGGATCAAAGGAAATATGCTTCTTGGCTAGCCACTTTTGCTTTTGCATATTCAGTTTTCCATTCAACAAATATTTACTGTATGTTCACTATTTGCCAGACACTGTTCTAGGAAGTAGAGAAAAAACAATAAACAAACTGAGTAAAGTCAGTTACTTCATGAAACTTACACTAATTAGAGGAGACAGACAATCAACAGATAGTAGAATAAAAGACTAAATATATTTCAAAAGGTGATAAGTGCCCTGGAGGACAATAAAGAGGTATAAGAGAACTAGGTGGGCTGGAAGTGGAAGTACTAGTTTATATAGGTTTTCAGGAATGAACTCTCCTAAGGTGCTATTGACTAGGGTCCTGAATGAAATTAGAGTTATGACTGTATAGTCTCCTGTCTTCCATTAGTCAGCCAACTGAGGGCATGTGTATCAGGGCTTATGCCAATGAGATCTGAGATACAAAGTCTAAGCTCCATCCCTTAATTGGTACCTAAACTTTCTGCAGCTCAGCATTGCTCATTTTCTCCCCATTGGGGAAAGGTAGAGACTATTACTTTGCTCATTGCTTAGTCGGTAAAGAATATGTGTGTAGTGCAGGACACCCGGCTTTGATTCCTAGCTCAGGAAGATCCCCTGGAGAAGGAGATGGAAACCCACTCCAGTATTCTTGCCTGGAGAATCCCATGGACAGAGAGGCCTACCAGGCTATGGTCCATGGAGTTGCAAGAGTTGGACACAACTTAGCGACTGAACCTCCACCACCATTACTTTGCAGGCAACTAGAGTTTGGATGAAACTACTGCTTCATTTTTAGGAAGAGAATAACATTTAGTAATGCTTTATTATTCTGTGACAGTTATGGAATAAGCGATTCCATAGAAGGAATATTCATCATTGCAAAATATTATTCCAAATAGCTTATCCGTTTAGTTCCTGAATTTAACTTAATAAATAATATAAAGCATTTGGAGTTAACGTCTTTAAAAGCATATTGCAAATATATCAGACTGCAAAAACAGCTTGTTGGGCAATTTAATTTGTTTACACTAGTACTTCTTTACCGAAACATATGAGTCAGCTTATAGCATATAATAAAATATCAAAATATAAATCAGAAATGTAAAATTCAGGATGAAAGTAATGTGAATCTAAAATAGAAAGTTATGATTCAAGAAAAGATACTAGATGAAATGGTCTTTAAGGCTCTAAGGCTGAATATTTGCTTCTAAATTTCCTGGTAGTCAAAGTGACAGAGAAAAAAAATCAGGTCCCTCATTTTTAATTTTCTAGAATGGGGAAAAAATTATACCACATCTCTAGAGAAAGTAAAACCTTTCCTAGTGTTTTCTCTACAAGATGTTTCTTCTAGAGATAACTTGAATATAATTTAAATGCTGTGTATTTAGTTTACTACTTTGATTGGTAGCTGTTTATTATTTTGAATAAATATTGAAATGTCTGTTTTCATGAAATAAAGGGGACTCAGAGTGACATATTTTTGAATTCTTACATACTGACTTCCTTGCCTTCTTCTTTTTTCTCTCACTTTCAATCTCTTGGCCCTAGTTTTGCTCTGGTGTCAGTGCCCATGCTTCTAAGAGAACATTCTCCTACTTGACTAATTTTTGACTTCTGATATGCCATGCATGGATAGCTTGATAATCATGCTCACAAAGTTGGATTTAGAGTAATAAATAATAATGATAAAGCAACAATATCATTTATGATATATAACAAGCAATGTTCTAAACACTTGGCATATATGATCTCATTTAATTCTGTTTACAGTCTGATGAGGGAAAAAAATTACCATCTCTGTGTTATAGATAGAACACCAAGGCTCAGAAAGGTCACCCAACTTGCCTGCTTTCTCACATGTGCAGATGGGCTGAGAACCTGGGCATGCAGGGCTAGGACTTTAGAAACTCTCACAGTGGGATGACTTGATGTCACCTAATTGTATTCTTCAAAGCTCTTCCCCCACTGTGCACTTGATTCTTGTGTTCTGGATGGTTGCAGTCCTCACACACAGACTCCTGATAAGTGAATTGTATGACCGAACTGGTTAGCACTTATGGCATAAAGGATTTCCTCTGGCCAAAGAAAATGCTGTCTGAGGGGAACTGAATTTCTAAAGCTTGGCCCTACCCCTCTGAATCTCATCTGAATTCTAATCTCCAATCTTCTTTTTATTCACTAGATCACAGTTCCTTCAGCTATAAAACTTTAAGATTGTGGAGTCTTGTGCAAATTGAAATGAGAAAGAAATATAAAAACACTTAAGGCACTTAAGTGCTTTTTCATTCTGGGTAAGGAATTACCATATGTTCAACGCAGAGGCTTCTATAAATGGAAACTCATACTGTTCCAACTAACTAAATAATACTATTTATTTTTAAATATTATTCTTGCCATTTCATATATTTTATGTTACATAAAACAGCTTTTGTGTATTACTGTTTCTCAACCATGATTCTAGTTATCCTTTCTGTATGGTACTCTGTCTGCTCATGCAGAATTGATCAGCTGTTCAAGTGCATAACAGAATCCTCCACCTAAATTTAGAAATTGGTAAATAAAACAGAGATAGGAGCCTCAAAGTCTGCAGTAGTACAGATGATTATCTTTTTGGCTTTTAAACAAACATAAATACTCTAAAACTTGCTCTTAGCATGTAACTTCATAATTAAATTAATATAATAGCACTCTGTTCTTTTGTATCACATTTCAGTTGAAGATCTAGAAGGGATTTTAGCAAATGCAAGTATTTTTTTCCTTGGTTCCTGTAGAAAAAGAAGCTTGGTTGATTATGCTTATATGATGGCCAGCTGCATCAAGACCATTAGGGTTGATGAGCTGGCCACAAATTACCATCACAGTCCAAATTTGCCTAGACTTAGCACAACAAATCTTTTTACACTTCCTGGGTCAATCCCCGTTTTTGTTTTTAACCTCGTGTTAGCTATTACCTAAAAATAGCCCATAGAATATACCAGTATATGGAGATTAATCTTCATAACCTGCTTATTTAACTTATATGCAGAGTACATCATGCAAAATGCCAGGCTAGATGAAGCACAAGCTGAAATCAAGATTGCCAGGAGAAATATCAATTTTAGTATCAACCTTAGATATGTAGATGACACCACCCTTATGGCAGAAAGTGACGAAGAACTAAAGAACCTCTTGATGAAAGTGAAAGAGGAGAGTGAAAAAGTTGGCTTAAAACTCAACATTCAGAAAACTAAGATCGTGTCATCCAGTCCCATCACTTCATGGCAAATAGATGGGGAAACAGTGGAAACAATGAGAGACTTTTTTGTGTGTGTGTGGGGGTGGGGGGTGGGGGCTGGCTCCAAAATCACTGCAGATGGTGACTGCAGCCATGAAATTAAAAGATGCTTGTTCCTTGGAAGAAAAGCTATGACCAACCTAGACAGAATATTAAAAAGCAGAGACATTACTCTGCCAACAAAGGTCCATCTAGTCAAAGCTATGGTTTTTCCAGTAGTCATGTATAGATGTGAGAGTTGGACTATAAAGAAAGCTCAGCACCGAAGAACTGATGCTTTTGAACTGTGGTATTGGAGAAGACTCTTGAGAGTCCCTTGGACTGCAAGGAGATCCAACTAGTCCATCCTAAAGGAAATTAGTCCTGAATATTCATGGGAAGGACTGATGCTGAAGCTGAAACTCCAATACTTTGGCCACCTGATGTGAAGAACTGACTCATTTGAAAAGACCCTGAATGCTAGGAAAGATTGAAGGCAGGAGGAGAAAGGAACAACAGAGGATGAGATGGTTGGATGGCATCACCGACTCGATGGCTGTGAGTTTGAGTTAGCTCCGGGAGTTGGCGATGGACAGGGAAGCCTGGTGTGCTGCAGTCCATGGGATCACAAAGAGTTGGACACGACTGAGCGACTGAACTGAACTGAACTAACAAATACCTGCTTAAGGATTCAGGCATGTCCATGAATACAGGATATGCTAGTAAAAAAAATTCAAGTACTCAATCAGTAAAATGATAGAGAGGAAAGGAGATGTATGGTGAAGAAATAAGAGGGAAATGAGGAGGGGCTGGATTGCATGGGATCTGTCATTAATAGTTTTCTTAAACGTTTTATTTTCTATTGGGGCATAACTAGTTAATAAACAATGTCATGATAGTTTCAGGTGAACAGTGAAGGGACTAAGTCATACATATACTTATGTCCATTCTCCCCCAAACACCCCTCTTATCCTGGCTGCCACATAACATTGAGCAGAGTTCCATGTGCTGTACAGTAGGGCCAATTTTTATCCATTTTAAATATAGCAGTGTATAGATGT
Organism: Bubalus bubalis; assembly: GCF_019923935.1. Taxonomy (NCBI): domain Eukaryota; kingdom Metazoa; phylum Chordata; class Mammalia; order Artiodactyla; family Bovidae; genus Bubalus; species Bubalus bubalis. The sequence goes on from NC_059167.1 coordinate 46,223,915, forward strand.
CCATCCCAAATTCCCAACTATCCCTTCCCTTCATCCTTCCCCTTCTGGCAACCATAAGTTCATTCTCAGTCTCTCTCTGTTCTGTAATAGTTCGTTTGAACCATTTCTTTGATCTACTCTCTGATCTTTTTCTGTTGATGGGTGGGGCTGTGTTACCTCCCTGTAGTTTGGCCTCAGGCCAAACTATGGCTGGATAATGGTGGTAATGGCTACCTTCTTAAAAAGGCCAGCATGCCACACCTCTTAGGACTATTGTAGTCAGTGCCCCTGACCCCACGGCAGGCCACTGTCGACCCACACCTCTGCCAGAGACTCCTGGACACTCACAGGCAAGTCTGGCTCAGTCTGTTTTGGAGCCACTGCTCCTTTCTTCTGGGTCCAGTGTGTACAAGGGGTTGTTTGTGCCCTCCAAGAGTCTCTGTTTCCCCAGTCCTGTGGAAGTTCTGTAATCAAATTAACACCTTCTAGAACTAACACCAAATAAGATGTCCTTTTCATCATAGGGGACTGGAATGCAAAAGTAGGAAGTCAAGAGATACCTGGAGTAAGAGGCAAGTTTGGCCTTGGAGTCCAAAATGAAGCAGGGCAAAGGCTAACAGACTTCTGCCTAGAGAATGCAATGATCATAGCAAACACCCTTTTCCAACAACAGAAGAGACAACTCTACATATGGACATCACCAGATGGTCAATATTGAAATCAGATTGATTATATTCTTTGCAGCCAAAGATGGAGAAGCTCTATACAGTCAGCAGAAACAAGACCAGGAACTGACTTGCTAAATTCAGACTTAAATTGAAGAAAGTAGGTAAAACCACTAGGCCATTCAGGTATGACTAATGTACTGAGTGAGCATCAGAATCACCAGAGGAGCTAATAAGATTACAGAGGTCTAGGATCACTGAAATAGAATAGGGTCTGGGATTTTGTTTTTTTTACCCACTTCCCCAGGTGACTCTGATGCTAACCAAAGCTTTAAAGCCATTGCCCCAGAGAAACTCACGCAAGAATGGGATCAACCCAAAAGGGAGATGGAGAGGGGTAGTGAGAGAAGGAGGAGAGCCAAGAACCTTTGCAAGAGTCTGGGGAGGGTGTGCTGAAGGTGCTGAAAGAGAAACCCTGCAGAGCAACTATCCATACTGAAAGGAACTTCAGGATGAAGGGCTAAGAGCCCGAGTGTTTCGCTCTGTTTGCAACAAGTATAAGTGCCTCTTTGAGAGATGTCACTAAAGGTTTAAATTCCTTTTTGCTGTTTTGGGGGTGATATTGGGTTTGTGTTTCTTTTTAATAAGACAACAAACAGAATGCAGATGAGGTGTGTTATGGACTGGGTGTTTGTGTCCCTCAAATTCACACGTCAGAGCCCTTATCCTCCATGTGGCTGTATTTGGAGATGGAGGTCTCTAAGGAAGTAATTAAAGTTAAAAAGAGGTTACAGGAATAAGGCCATGATCTGATAGGATTAATGTCCTTATAAAAGAGAACTTACTTTCTCTCTCCCTGTGTGCACACAAAAGGAAAGACCCTGTAAGGACATGGAGAAGGCAGCTACCTACAAACCAGGAAGTGAGTTCTTACCAGAAATGGAATTTGCCAGCACTTTGATCATATAACTTCTAATTTCCAGAAATTTGAGTAAATAAATATCTGTTGTTTTAGCCATGTGGTTAATGGTATTTCTTTATGACATCTCAGTAAGGGTAATACAAAGTACACAGCTTTTTGGGGGTTACATGAAGTTATTTCAATTTGATCTTTTTAATCTCATTTGTTTAGGTTGTTATCTAGCTCTCCAATGTCAGTGTTTACTATGCAGTGATTTTTATCTTTCATTGCACAAAGTCTAGAAGATCATTTTAGATCCCTTTGGTTCCATCCGTATTCCATGCTGCTTCCTCCCTCTACCTGCTCTCCCCACCCTGTACATGCAGAGCCTTGTCAAAAGTAGAGGTAAATTTATGTTTAATTTGTCTAAAACAAACTCTTGGTTCTCTAACACTCTCTCTCATGACAAACTGCATGTCTACATTCCTCTGGCTTTTTAAACAGCATGCTATTCCAGTCTCTAATAACTAATATACTTAAAGACTTCTCTCTTGTTCTAAGTTCTTTCTGTTCTCTAGCTCTCCTTTCTTGTCAGCAATCTCTAATTCAGCCTTCATCAATCAGCCTGTCAAGTTGGCTCTGAAGCCTTTAAGAACACTTGACATAGATAGCATGGAAAGCAACATCATCACCACAAAAAGAGATATCATATACAGACACACTTTCTTTTTTGTGCATAATCATAGGGAATGAGGTCTTATTCCATATTTTCAGCCATAGCAGTATTCCTGGGTAAAGACTGACTTTTCTAGCAGAGAACCATGTTATCATGAAGGTGAGAGATGAAAAGAAAAATCAACACTACAGTCCTGCCACTCAAGTGTTCGTTGCTAGGGCCATCAAAGATTCCTGCTGCCAATTCTACTTAGGCATTCTCCACAGCTTGGCTCCCTTTCCTCCCTGAAGCAGACCTTCTCCTTTGCCACAGTTGCCTTTGATACAGGCTTGATTCCTGTCATTTGGCTGCCAGTGGGGGGAAGCACCTTTAGCTGTCCAGAGTTGATGAGACAGAGATCCCCAACCTTCCTCCCCTGGAAGTAAGGAGGCAAAGCCTACTACTGAACACATCTTAGAAAAGGCCCATGCAGGGCTTTGGATCATCATCCCGATTGAGGATGGGGGAATGATAGGACTTAAACTATTGTTGTGGCTTGGATCACAGCATTCCCTGAAGGAAACTGTCCCCAGGCAACAGCTAGGTGAGTGACCTTGCCATGCCATGGAGCACAAGGCAGAATATTTTTTCTGTCCTACAAAGGCTGTAGTAACTTCCAAGACAGACCTGGGGCTTTCAAGACTGTAAAAGATCTCGTCTTTGCCTTTTCAGATGAGGGCTGCTCTTCTGTAAAAAGTCAATTCCCTTTAAGAACAGAGAGATCCCAACAACCCCTTGAGGTAAGCATCATCCCAAGTTTACTGAGAAAACAGATTTAAGCAGGCTTTGTCACTTGCATCTTCCACTGGTAGCTCAGTTGGTAAAGAATCTGCCTGCAGTTCAGGAGACCCGGGTTCGATCCCTGGGTCGGGAAGATTCCCCTGGAGAAGGAAATGGCAACTACTCCAGTGTCCTCGCCTGGAAGATCCCATGGACAGAAGAGCCTGATGAGCTTCAGCCCGTGGGGTCATAAAGAGTTGGGCATGACTGAGCGACTAACACTTTCACTTCTTTCATTACTTGCTCAAGTATCCTGAACTAATAGTGGGGCTAGCATTAAAAGTCAATTCTGTCAGACCCCAAATCCGTGCATGTGTCCTTAAAAAAAGATGAAACAGGTATTTTCAATAAAAAAGTAAAATATTAATATGATCCCTCCCCCTTTTCTCTGGACCACATCAGCTTTGGGATGGATAATACAGCTATAACTATAATTACAGTACAAATATTATTACTCTAAACCTTGATTCAGGTTCCCGCTTTAGAGTCTGCCTTCCCTTCTTCTACAGGTTATTTCTAGGCATCTTTAGGAAGAACAGCAAGTATAGTCTTCTTGATTCTCATTAGAATCCACCATTTTCTGTTCTCATGCCTGAGTGGTAATGTCTTCTTTCCAGGTCTTTGATTGACAGGTGGCCATTATGAGGGTGTTACACATTCATCAGTGTCCCAGTGCATCAATACCAACAATACTTGCTGAAGATGATGTCTTCTTCTTCAGTTCAAGCAGGGCTAATTCCATTTGATGTTCAGGCTATTGGGTCTTCTCAGGTCTCCAGGGACTTTGAAGAGCCATTCCATGGAGATAATGCTTGGTACCTGCATCTAACAGTGCATGATGCAAGAAAAATTACAGAGTCCTGTGCTTCCAATATTTGATGTGCATGAAAATACCTCTTTTCGATTTTTTTTTTTTGGTTGTTGTTGTTCCCTTCTATCTCTAACCACCTCTTCCTAAGTTTAAGACATGAGATCTTGGATTCAAGGTTATATGGTACCTTTGGGCACTATTAAAAGATAACCTTTCTTAAGAAACTATGCTTCTGTTGATTATAACATATTATCCTAGAAAACTGATATTGGAGAAATGAGACACTTCATTGACATATACTGGAAGATTGTTGTAAGACTTATACAAGTTTTTGGTTTCTGTACTATTACCAGTGACCTGTATTTAGTGTGCATGCATACAAAATGGATTAAGTACATTTAAAACATGTATATAACCATGGGATCAGTGAAACATAGTGCTGGAACATGGAACTAGACATCAAACAAATCAGTGTTCTAGGCCTAGTTTTGTTCCCCACAAACTGAGCACCATTGGGATGGGTCATTTAATCTCTTGGGTCCATAATTTGATCACTTGTAAAATAGCAGTAATAATATCTGCCCTACCTTTCAGGTTTTTCTGTGGCTTAAATGAAATGAAAGATGATTTTAAAAGTTGGACACTTGATAGCAGCATCAGACAACAACTAAAGCAACCACAAATGCTGGGCTTGGACACAGTGTGTAATTATGAATGAAAATTATCCTTGCGATTAAAGGCTTCTAGGCTTACTCAGGCTTAGGGATATGCTGGAGAGGGAGCTTTCTGTATCTACTATACCACAGCCATTAGAATTTTCACTTCTAATTTAAGAAGAGCCAAGTTTAAATATGTGAATGCTGGGAATGATCGGAAACCTAATATGTGAGAAGTTAAACTATGGGGAATAGATTGCAGTTTGCTTTCCCTCTAGGCTAAAACTCAGGGTATTAACTTCTCGGAATATGGATAATGTCAACTTCTCCCTTTCCAAATAATATGTGACATATTTATCAATGATTCCCTAATTCTGCTTGTCTCGGCTTGATTTTTAGATGCATTTTACTCCTTTTGAAATATTCCTTGGAATTTTTTTTTTTTTAATTAAGATAAGCTAACTATTCTTTGTTTTTAAAAAGCATTTCAAGATGATTCCTTGAGATAATTGAAGGTGCCCCAGGGTGACACAACCCCAGGCCTGGAAATGACTGTAGTAAAACAATGTCACTGGCAATCAGCAAATGCCAGGTCATGCTTCAAATGAAGAGAGACAAAGGGAGAGTCAGGAGGAACACAGCCACAAAGGCTGCTTTTCAATCCTGTCCGCATCTGCTTGACCACTGGTGTCCTCAGATTAGGGCTGCTGGTCTACTGGGTGTCCAGAGGAACAAATGAAAGGGTCCAGCATCACAGGACCAGGATATTGCCCTTTAGCAAAAATTTTTCAGTGGTTTCTGGGTCTTGGGTGTTGGAGCAGGATGTTACTAAAGTGATGCTACTCTTCCCTGGCAGAAAAGGCACTCCTTACACAGGACTGTGGTTTGATGTGTTACGTTCAAATCCGGTGCTTTGTTTTGTAAGTAGCTGCTGAAGTGTCGCTAGTATTTGGGCACAATTGCCTGTGCTTTAAGTGCCACCCCAGGCAGTCTGGAATTCAAATCCTGGCTGAGACTCATGAGTGATTTTAGACTTATTCCCCAAATTATCATGAGTTTAAATTCTTCATCTGTAAGAAAAGGAAAGGGTTCATGCAAACCACCTCCTCACTGTTGTGCATTTTGAATGAGATGATCTTTGCAAAGTGTCTTGTATAGTCCTTGATTCAGAATAGCCATTTAAAGAATGGGAGTGACAATTATGGGAAAAGTAAAGATCTAAGAGACAGGAAATGTGGGATCTCTGTCTGGTTCAGCCTCTAATGAGTTTTGTGAGTTTAGGCAAATGATTTAGCTACTCTGCACTTCAATTTACTCATCTACCAAATTGTCAACTGATGTTTGATGGTTTACCTATTGAGCTTGAGAATGAAACTGCCTTAAATATTAGGAGCTTACTGTGTATTTTGTCAAAGGGTCAATAGGTACAGAGAGTGCTTTGAAAAGTTAAAATGACCATATAAATACACATTTGAGCACATTTAAAAAATATAATGTGACTATATCCTCAAAAACTTTCAAATTCCAAGGTAATTAAGACTACATTTTACATACTTTTTTTTTTTTTTTGGAAAGTAGTGAGTCCATTTTGATTATGGTAGCATATTAAAAATGAAATGTCTTGGGCAAAATAAACCACAAAAACTTTATGAAGTTTGTGGACAGCCCCTAGCGCATTCCACTAAGGACACTAAGATGAATGCCAAGGAGGATTTTTTTTTTAAATCTTTCCTTCTTCCCCTTCCTCCACTCTGAAACAATCATCAATTACCCTTATCCACCGGCACCATCTCATCTAAGTTCATTTTCAAGATGAAGTTTCCTCGTTGGATGGTGGCTGTCCAATCCTCCTTCTGTCCATCACTGACTGCCTCAGAGCTGTCCCCGGATTGACAGTTTGAGAGTGAATCAATAATAATTATCTGGCTGCAGCCATGGCGAGCTATGTAATTCTGCCATGGGACAGCATTGTGCAAACAGAGCTGCATCTCCGGCTGCAGGTTTAAATATGCAGGCTGGGGCTGTCCATTTAGGTGTCCTGATCATGTGATTACCGGGAGGTAGTGCTTCTTCCCCCGCTGCATTAAAATCCTTTCAAATGATACACTCACCTTCTGGGACTGCTGGAGAGAATTGCACTATGTAAAATGCTGCTTTCAGGGCCTAGGTCATAAATCAGTGATTTAAAGGCACAGCCTTAGGAGAGGAGAGACACTCTTTCAGTTCTTCATGTATACTTTAGGAAGAACCACTGGTGGGGAATGTGTAAGCACAAATAAAAGAATGGGATCTCAGATATGTTTGGGTCCATATTTATTTCGCCTTGTCTTTATTTCCAAAGAAAGATCAGAGTTAATTCAGTATTAAAATTTTACGAATGTGAGAGGTTCAACTTCATCGTTTCCTATTTGAACAAGAAAAGGTTGGTTTTACTGAGCTGAGTATAACTACTTTTCTTTAAAGCAACTTTAACATACCTTTGTAGAATATGTGTTGGTTGCTGCTGTGGTTATTCTTATGAATAGGCAACAACATTTCACTGGTCATATTTATGGGTTTTCAGATATTGAAGGCAGTGGAATTTTGTTGGTGTTATTTTCTGGGAATCTGTTTCTGTTAAGAAATTAGGAGAGGGGGAGGTCTTGGGAGGCATAATCAATTTTTTAACACAATTCAGTGAGAGCTGGGCATGCAACCAAAATGGGCAATCATAAATTCCTAGGGGTAGGGACTTTACATTTAGAACAGAAAATGATTTGTACATCATTAGCAAATGATGTGAAGCAAATAAAAATGCTGTGTCCCATAACCATATGATCTGTGCTATTTTAATTCTTTTTAACACACTCATATGCATAAAAATGCATATTTATAATTTTTGAAGTATGAAATAGAAACATATTAATATAAACATTTGTTTTACACTTACATGGTGGGATCCTTTGAATTACCCTCTTTTTTCTTTAATATAAAATCTTTAAAAAATAAAAACATGCTGAAAAAATGGAATAAGGTTTATTGATAATTTAGTAAGTTCCTTATCATTGAATGTGATCAAACTGAAGCAGTTACTATTCAGCAAAGATATTTATTATTATTTATTGCTGGTTACTTAAACGTTGACTGAAGAATTAATAGGAAATAGAGACAGTTTCTCCTGACACTAAGATTGTAGGATGATTTTCTAAGTTTGTAGCTTATTGGAGCACCTGGTGGAAGAGAAATTGGAGGAGGCATGAGTTATTAGAGGGAAAATCTCAGTGAAGACTTATATTTTAGTTGTGTTGAACTTTGTCTGTTATTACTAAATTGGAACCATTAACAGTTCTTTAACCCATCATTGCTTTGTTTCTCCAGTGATTTTTGTTGGCTTCTTAGTTTCTTAGTAGTAAAACTATTTTTTTTTTTTTAATTTAAGGCAGGCATAAAGTTGAGCACAGGGAGCTTAGAATCTACAAATATACCTTAGAATTGATGAAAACATGAAAGACCAGTAGAGAATTGAGACTCAGGTAGAAGAGAATTTCCTTCTTTCTCTCCTTCCTTCCTTTCTTTCAGTCAGCTAACCAATCAACCAGATAGTTTACCAAACCACCTCCCTTTAACTACCTGTGTGCAGGGCACATACATGAACCAGATCAGAATCTTGTCCTTGGAGAATATGGAGACTAGTAAGGGAAAGAAGACATGGGGATCCTAATTACAGCCCTATAACACAGGGGGAAATTACTAATTGCCAAACAAAAGTACAGATAAAGTAGCAAAGCGTGTCAGAACCTGGCAGAAGATTTCCAGCTGGGATTCATTTTTGTAGCTAAACCATCCTGTGATCAAAGTGCATACCTGCTATTTTGCAATGAATTAATTACCTTAAGAAACCAGGGGGCCAATTAAAAGACAAGAAAAATAAAGCAGCAATGAGTTTAAAAAATATATAGAATTATAAATATTGGGCACAGTGGAAGTAATTTTTAAATTATCTGGAAAGAGGCTATAAAAATAGAAATCACATAATAAAATCTAGGTTTTGGAAGGCAGTAAAGAAAATGATATCTTTCCATATAGATAAATAATCTTTGAGATTTGCAGGCTCTCTGCTATTGACTTGGATGGAAGAGCTATTATTCTATTTAATTTGTGAAAGTAAGACTGTTAATCTTCACCTTCTCCGTGTAGACTGTCAGATTTCTTAATCTTACAGTGCAGGCTTCCTCTGAACTCTTGTAGCTTTTGCTGTTTGCAACATTCATTTGGCTACTAGCACTTGCTGCCTTGTATGACAAAGAAGGTCTTTTCAGGTGAGCAAGATGTACTGCTTTACATCTTCCGGAGAAGCGTGAAGAGAAACATGCCTGCCAGAACCACCCTTATCAGGAAGATTAACATATTTTTGACTTCACCTTCATTGTCTACTTCCAAAGAAAATTGAGAAAGCCTTTAACTGAGGTGGGCTGCTTTGTGGGATCCATACACCATCTTGGACAATTATCAGGAAATCTCATGCAGAATAATTTATACTGTGGTAAAAAAAAAGTACCAAAGTTAGTTGTGGCTACTAGAGTAGTAATAGATTTAACTTATCTGTGTTCTTTCTGCTGTCTTCGCTTGAACCCCAACCCCCACTTCTCCTGGGTAAGGGGAAGAGAGGGGCAAGGGGTCTGCAAGTAGAAGCAGGAACAACTACTGGATTCAAATTATTTTGACTGCTTGAAACAGCCAGCAAGAGTAGCCTATTCAATTCACTGTGCAGAGGAGAAAGGAATATGGAAAACAGTTAACTGAAGTGTTGGGACAGGAGAAAAAGTATCTGATGTAGAAGCAGAACCAACATTGGTATAGAGCACAGAAAGTACCTGATACCAGGGCTAGCCTCATGTGCATGTGACCCAAGTAGTAAGGGCCCCTTGCTTGATTTAATGAGTTGTTGCCTTAGAATTCTCAGATTTCTGAACAAGGGCCCCACAGTTTCATTTTGCACTGGATCTTCAAAATTATGCAGCTAGTCCTACCTGATGCATTTGGTATTGCAGAAAACTGTCTCAAAGAGACCCTGACAAAGGATATTCATGATGTTTTAGGAAGTGAGAATGACTATCTAGACCAACAATATTTGAAAGTCCTCTGAATTCCATCTTTCTCACAGAATTAAATACTTAAAAGAGCAGGACCATCTCCTGAATTATCACCATAATTTCCACAGTGTGTATCCTGATTCCTGATACAAAGTACAATGAATATGTTGATTATGGATCAAAGAACCAAGTGGAAATATAGTTTATTAATATTATTATTGCCATTATAATTACAAAGCATGGCTATTCTTTTTGTGGTTTTGTGAATATGTAATAAACTCAAAGAGAATGTGCATGCTTTAAATATTTTTCATGTGAGAAAGAAATGACTGAAAGTAAAGCACAAAGAAAACCACATTAAAAGGTCTCAAGTTGGGGAAATGATTTTTTCCTGTCTACCTGCAGCAGAGTTTACCCAGTGTGTTCCATATCCTCTTATCATCTTTAGATGGCAAAAATCTATACAGATACACACAAAGTGAGCTAATTTTCACATTTTGATGTTTATATACATCAGAGGATCACTCAGCTTTCATGGCAGAATTTTGGGATCTTGTGTTCCTGAGAAGACCATGAATTGGATTTGGGGGGCCACTGTGTCTCTTGTCCTTTGTGGCACATTTGGTGGCTAAAAGTGTTCACCTCGATGTCTGATAAACTTGGCTTTGAAGCCTAGTTAGATTGATAAACTTGAGTGTGTTATTAACTTCTCTATGCCTAGTTTCCTCATCTGCAGATTGAGAATAATTATTGTAACTATTTCACAGAGCTGTTGCAAAGATTAATAGGATGATGCACGTTTTTCCACTTAGTAGGGTAACCAAGACATCAGAAGTACTCAATAAATATTCATAATGATGACAATTCTCAGGGAACATAAGGGGAACAAAGGGTTTCCTAGCTACTGAATCATTTCCCCAGGTGGATAGGCAGTTCCTATAAGGAAAGAGTGGAGATGCTTGAAATTAACCTCAAGTCACTGCTCAGGGTCGGGGGATTCTTCCTCAAATATACTCCAGGACTCATCCAGTGTTGCTTGAAGGAAGGTCCTGTTAACATTGAAAAGAACAATTTTGCTTTTCTGGAGGCCAGAAGGTGAATTTAGGCGTTGACCGTCCTGCAGCAGCGGAAATGGCAGTGTTGTGATGGTACCAAAGGGTGGTGGTGGCTAAATTAGTGGTGGCAGCAGGGGGATGGTGGCTAGCTGCCGCAGCAGTGGCAGGCACGATGTGACTAGCCACGGGACACTGGGGAACTTAATCCAACTTCTTATGTATAACATTCTTTCTGAACAATATTTTATACAATAGTGTTGGAATTGCTTTAGTTTTAGTTATAAACTGAATTTGACTCATCTGTCCATGTCCATTCTGTTTATAAAGCTGTCATTGCTTGTAGGCAAATATACCTTTAAAATATTCTGCGTAGCCCACACATCGATGCACCAAACACTGAAAATACTACTGCCGACGTAAAATATTCTTGTGTTCTGAGAGGACAAAAATCTTCCCTTGCTACTGATGTTGTCAGACATGGTTCCAAATGTATACAGGGCATAGAGAGAGCTTCTTGAGAAGAAATGGGCACAACCAGAATTAGGCAGGAGTTTAAGCAATTATTTTGTTGTTTAGTAACTCAGTCGTGTCTGACTCTTTGTGAACTCATGGACTGTAGCCCACCAGGCACCTCTCTGTCCATGGGATTTCCTGGGCAAGATTACTGGAGTAGTTTGCCATTTCCTCCTCCAGGGAATCTTCCTGACCCAGGAATCGAAGCCATCTCTCTATGTCTTCAGCATTGCAGGCAGGTTCTTTACTGCTGAGCCACCAGGGAAGCCCCTTAAGCAACTATACCCCAATAAAGAAATAAAAATAAAAAGCTTTTATAATATAGCCAAGTGAATTTCTTTTCAAGTTAATGAGATTTCTGAATTAGGAACAAAATCATTTCAACCTCTCTACCATTAACTCTCCTATCAGAACAACTGACAAAACACAGTTCAGTTGACCTGTTCAAGATCTGCCAGACCTTTCTCCTATGTGGCTTGTGGTGAAGGATGTAAGAAGCAGTGGGGGAGCAGGTATGAGGAGAGAAGAATCCTGGGTAGAATACTAAGATGGAAGGCATCTTAGCACGCTGCATGTTGAACAGGGCACCTCTCTGGCAGGAGAGGATGAGCTGGATCCCAGTTGTTTGCTTACATGGAAATTCACCTGAATTCTGCTCCTGGAACAGGATTGGAAACTCCTGCATAACTTTTCTCATCTGTAAAACAGAAATAATTATAGTGCCTACCTAACAGAAGTGTTGGAAGGATTAACTAAGCTGGGATGATTAAATGAAATTATATATGTCAAGCAGTGAGCACAGTGCCTGGACTTAGTGAAGAAGAGCAACTGTTATGGTCCTTAGCATTTCTGTAGACAGTAGTAAGGCTAGTGTTGTGGAGAGCTTGGGAGAGTCACACCTTCTACAGTTGGAGCAACCATTTAATTATGGTATTAAAAAAACCCAAATCCTGAAGTGTTGCTAAGTCTTCTGTTCATGAAAGGAACAAGAGTTAGAATTGAGAGAAAATCTTGGATCAGTCACTGTGTGACTGCTTGCAACTTATTGAACATCTCTGAATTATTTTTTCTTCAATATGCAAAGTGAAGGTCACAAACACCTACATTACAGGGTTGTCATGAAGATTAAAGGAGGGACTGTAAAGCAAAGCCTCTTTCTGAGTTCCAAGTAATATAAACATTTTTCTACATTTCATGCTAATTACCATTTTGGAGATTATTGAGCATGTATTGTTTCCCGTATTTTATAAATGAGGAACCAAGTCTGGAGGCATTAAATATTTGTTCAAAATCAATGACTAGTGAAGGACGTAGTTAGGACTTGGAATCCTTTTTTCTGAGAACAAACCTCTATCTTCTTTTTATCTTTAAAGTTGTGGAACTCTTTCTCTATATTAAACTGTCACCCAAATCCAACATATAAAACATATCAGAGAGAAGCTACTTCCCTGTCTCCTCCCACTCCTGTCATTAGCCCTCAGGGGTGTGAGGAGCACAATTTGCAAACCTTTGCCTTCTTTAAGGAGACTTCCTAAGAAGCTGAGTACTCCACTCTGCCACCTTACTCATCCCAACGCATGAGGTCAGATATCTGGTCAGATATCTATCATGTCTGGCAGAAGATTGAACCAGGAGACCTCAAGAGCCTCTGATTCTGGTCCCTATTGCCTCAGAGCTCAAGACATCACACATGGGTCACACTGGGGTTGTGGAAATGCATGGCTGAGATCCCAGCCCACACAAGTGGTACTGTCTATGGCTCTGGAAAGCCTCTGATGCTACTATGCTTTGGTACCACTTGTGCCTCTTGACTTTCTGGTGAACTGTGATTCTTTCTGTTTCTAGGGCAAATGGAGAACCTGGAGAATTATTGCCTGGTAAGCAGTCAGCAAAGAAACCAGGTTCAGAAATAGCTTAGTGCTTCCAAGAATGGTGGAAAAAAATGTCCTGGCCAGGGAAATAGGTCAAGGTCACTATGTGGGTTTCTAGCATTTCTTGCTGCAGGGTTGGAGGCCTATAGAATCAGGAAGGTTTTGCAGGCTCAGTGGTGGCTTTAGTGATAGGAGTGGTGTGAATGCTCAGACCTTGACTCTAGGTTTATAAAAAGCAAGTTTATTGGCTTCTGAAACTGTATCTGCTTGTGGAAACTGATTAAGCATAGGCAAAACATCCCTAAGATCAGCAACCTTCTGTCAGAACACAGTGCAGACAGAGTTTTGGGGAGAGTTTGCTGGTTTTCTCCTAGAACTCACTGCAGAGCATTGGGAAGGTGTGAGGCTTACTTGAGGATTCCACATCAGCAAGTCAGAAAGGGACTGTGCTTTAGGGAGCTTGTTAAGAAAAAAGTGGTGATCTATGCCACATTAGGTTCTCTGTGGGAGAACCTGAGGTGGGAACATAAGAGAACTCAGTGGTTCCTGAGACTCCACATGTGGAAAGATGGAGTTGGAACCAGAAATCATAGGGTTGCCCAGGTGATGGGGCCACACAGCCTGGGGTTATCATTGAAATATGGGGATCCAAATGAAGTACTGTTCCTCCAGAGGTCCTCAGGAAAGAGTGTGTCCCAGGAAAAGCCACACTCTGCCAGTAAACAGTCATGTGCTTCTCATAAAAGGAGACCAACATACAGCAGAGGCCATAGCTTCAGATGAAAACAGGCTGGGGAGGATTGTAAGGTGAGGCAAGGGAGGTGCCTAGGGTACAAGTTTATGGGGGCTTTCCCTCTCAAGGTTGGGCAAGTGCAAGGTTGATGTCTCCCTGGCCTCACCTGAGTCCTGAGCCTGTGAATCAGAGTAGACCATAGATTTTCTCTCTCCGATTCTCTCCTGGTCCAATGCAGAGCTGGAGCTTCAGGGAGGGAGGATGGGCCTTGATAACAAATGCATTTCCTTCTTCCAGGAATCATAGTTTCTAGTCTGTATAGACTAGAGCTTTAAATTGAGGGCACAGTTTTAAACTGTCTTGGATTATATTTAAACAACTGAAAGCGTCTGAATAATTGTGAAATTAGGTTAAGATGTCAAGGGAGGCATTGTTAAATAAAGAATAGACTATTTATATCACACAACTGAAATGATGATATTAAAAAAAGAAACTTTGTATAACAAGTTACTGAGAGAGTACTTACATAAGCCAGTGCCTCTGAAGAGGAAGGAAAGGGAAGGCAGAATGGAAAAGGGGTTGAGGAGGGAGTCTTGACATTATTCACTCTTGAAAGTTAGTGGTTCTATGAAGGGACTGGATGACTGACAGGCCTCAGCACAAATCCTGGCTCCATTACTATAGCTGTGAGATTTGGGCAAAGCATTCAAATCTTTTCATGACTTGTGAACATGAATAAGAATAATACCGACTCTTATTCCACAGTACTGTCATGAGGATAAAGTGACAGGGTAAATAAAGGACTTGGAATTATGCTTAGCACATAGAAGGGTTAAGTGTTCGCTGTTTCCCTTGGCTTTGCCTATTTTCACTGAAGGATGTAGCTTTCACAGGTACATGTACGAGTGTTTGTGGGAGGATGTGTGTTGGAAAGTAAACTGACTGAGAGGTAATTTTATAAAATGCAAGTCTGGGTGAGGAGGAACTAAAGACAGAAGCAACATCAACATGCTGTCAGTCTGTAGAAATATAATCTAACTTTATAAAGTCAAGAAGCATTTGAACTGTATGCTGAAATATCAGTGTTGCTTGTGAAACCTTACAGAGGATATGTTGGGCACATAAGAGGATGTGTTACTCTCTTTGGTGGCAGTAACTCTGTGGATCTATGGATAATGTATAGACAAAATGAATAAGTAGTTTTTAAGATGATTGGGCATAAGTATGGAGGTTAGAAATAAGACTAGTTCTTATGGAAATATCTGATGCATAGAGCAGGAATCATAGCTTTGAAGTTGATACTGTGAAAAGCAACCTTATTCTATCAAGTTGCTGTCAAGGAGACTGTCAGGATAAATTCCTGGGCCTAGTGTCCTAAACAAATGCTCCTTATGGTATTTTTGAAATGTGCATGTGTCTATAAAATAATAGGTTTTCTTTGTGCTTTGCCAGATTTCTGGAAGAACATATCTCCTCCATTTTAGCAATCGTGTTTGCTTTTTGTAAGTAAAGGAAAAAATTAAAAGAAACTAGCCAAAGGCATCGTAATAATATTGAGAATATTAGAAGGAATTACCACAAATACAGAGGTGACTGATGAATCACATTTTGACTTGATATCATATAATGAAAGACAAATCATTTTGTTTACAGTAATAGAGAAATGAGTTTCTTTATCTTTATGTATTTTATTTTATATTTTCCTCTCCCAACATTTTTTGAGGGGAGAAAGTTGTTATTATATTGGTATTTCTTGGAAAACAAATACTTTTCTTATTATCACAATAATCGCTTTTGTGCTGCGCTATCAGTAGATGGTTTTTACCAATGGATATTTCATTTTAAGCTCTTTGTTTAGACATTTTAAATCCAGTCTTAAATGTCTGTTTGAAACTGGTAATGGAAGGTTTGAGTTTTAGTCCTTTGAAAAAAAAAAAAGTCTTGAAATTCTCTAAGATCATCAGTTCAGTTCAGTTCAGTTCAGTCGCTGAGTCATGTCCAACTCTTTGCAACCCCATTAATCACAGCATGCAAGGCCTCCCTGTGCATCACCAACTCCCGGAGGTCACTCAGACTCACGTCCATAGAGTCAGTGATGCCATCCAGCCATCTCATCCTCTGTCATCCCCTTCTCCTTCTGCCCCCAATCCCTCCCAGCATCAGGGTCTTTTCCAATGAGTCAACTCTTCGCATGAAGTGGCCAAAGTATTGCAGTTTCAGCCTTAGCATCATTCCTTCCAAAGAACACCCAGGACTGATCTCCTTTACAATGGACTGGTTGGATTTCCTTGCAGTCCAAGGGACTCTCAAGGGTCTTCTCCAACACCACAGTCAAAAGCATCAATTCTTTGGCACTCAGCTTTCTTCACAGTCCAACTCTCACATCCATACATGACCACTGGAAAAACCATAGCCTTGACTAAACAGACCTTTATTGGCAAAGTAATGTCTTTGCTTTTTAATATGCTGTCTAGGTTGATCGTAACTTTCCTTCCAAAGACTAAGCGTCTTTTAATTTCATGGGTGCAGTCACCACCTGCAGTGATTTTGGAGCCCCCCCAAAAATAGTCAGCCACTGTTTTCACTGTTTCCCCATCTATTTGCCACGAAGTGATGGGACCGGATGCCATGATCTTCATTTTCTGAATGTTGAGCTTTAAGCCAACTTTTTCACTCTCCTCTTTTACTTTCATCTGGAAGCTTTTTAGTTCCTCTTCACTTTCTGCCATAAGGGTGGTGTCATCTGCATAGCTGAGATTATTGATATTTCTCCTGGCGATCTTGATTCCAGCTTGTGATTCCTCCAGCCCAGCGTTTCTCATGATGTACTCTGCATATAAGTTAAATAAGCAGGGGGACAATATACAGCCTTGACGTACTCCTTTTCCTATTTGGAACCAGTCTGTTGTTCCATGTCCAGTTCTACCTGTTGCTTCCTGACCTGCATACAAATTTCTCAAGAGGCAGGTCAGGTGGTGTGGTATTCCCATCTCTTTCAGAATTTTCCGCAGTTTCTTGTGATCCATACAGTCAAAGGCTTTGGCACAGTCAATAAAGCAGAAATAGATGTTTTTCTGGAACTCTCTTGCTTTTTCCATGATCCAGCGGATATTGGCAATTTGATCTCTGGTTCCTCTGCCTTTTCTAAAACCAGCTTGAACATCTGGAAGTTCACAGTTCACGTATTGCTGAAGCCTGGCTTGAAGAATTTTGAGCATTACTTTACTAGCGTGTGAGATGAGTGCAATTGTGCAGTAGTTTGAGCATTCTTTGGAATTGCCTTTCTTTGAGATTGGAATGAAAACTGACCTTTTCCAGTCCTGTGGCCACTGCTGAGTTTTCCAAATTTGCTGGCATATTGAGTGCAGCACTTTCACAGCATCATCTTTCAGGATTTGAAATAGCTCAACTGGAATTCCATCACCTCCACTAGGTTTGTTTGTAGTAATGCTTCCTAAGGCCCACTTGACTTCACATTCCAGGATGTCTGGGTCTAGGTGAGTGATCACACCATCATGATTATCTGGGTGGCAAAGATATTTTTTGTACAGTTCTTCTGTGTATTCTTGCACCTCTTCTTAATATCTTCTGCTTCTGTTAGGTCCATACATTTTCTGTCCTTTATCGAGCCCATCTTTGCATGAAGTGTTCCCTTGGTATCTCTAATTTTCTTGAAGAGATCTCTAGTCTTTCCCATTCTGTTGTTTTCCTCTATTTCTTCGCACTGAATACTGAGGAAGGCTTTCTTATCTCTCCTTGCTATTCTTTGGAACTCTGCATTCAGATGCTTATATCTTTCCTTTTCTGCTTTGCTTTTCACTTCTCTTCTTTTCACAGCTATTTGCAAGGCCTCTTCAGACTGCCATTTTTCTTTTTTGCATTTCTTTTCCATGGGGATAGTTTTGATCCCTATCTCCTGTACAGTATCATGAACCTCAGTCCATAGTTCATCAGACACTCTATCAGATCTAGTCTCTTAAATCTATTTCTCACTCCACTGTATAATCATAAGGGGTTTTATTTAGATCATACCTGAATGGTCTAATGGTTTTCTCCACTTTCTTCAATTTAAGTCTGAATTTGGCAATAAAGAGTTCTTGATCCGAGCCACAGTCAGCTCCTGGTCTTGTTTTTGCTAACTGTATAGAGCTTCTCCATCTTTGGCTGCAAAGTTTCAGTGTTGACCATCTGGTGATGTCCATGTGTCGAGTCTTCTCTTGTGTTATTGGAAGACAGTGTTTGCTATGAGCAGTGTATTCTCTTAGCAAAACTCTATTAGCCTTTGCCCTTCTTCATTCCGTACTCCAAGGCCAAATTTGCCTGTTACTCCAGGTGTTTCTTGACTTCCTACTTTTGCATTCCAGTCCCCTATAATGAAAATGACAACCTTTTTGGGTGTTAGTTCTAAAAGGTCTTGTTGGTCTTCATAGAACCGTTCAATTTCAGCTTCTTCAGCGTTACTGGTTGGGGCATAGGCTTGGATTACCATGATATTGAATGGTTTGCCTTGGAAACGAACAGAGATCATTCTGTCATTTTTGAGATTGCATCCAAGTACTGCATTTCGGACTCTTTTGTTGACCATGATGGCCACTCCATTTCTTCTAAGGGATTCCTGCCCACAGTAGTAGATACAATGGTCATCTGAGTTAAATTCACCCATTCCAGTCCATTTTAGTTCACTGATTCCCAGAATGTCGACGTTCACTCTTGCCATCTCCTGTTTGACCACTTCCAATTTGCCTTGATTCATGGATCTGACACTCCAGGTTCCTATGCAATATTGCTCTTTACAGCATCGGACCTTGCTTCTATCACCAGTCCCATCCACAGCTGGGTATTGTTTTTGCTTTGGCTCCATCCCTTCCTTCTTTCTGGAGTTATTTCTCCACTGATCTCCAGTAGCATATTGGGCACCTACCGACCTGGGGAGTTCCTCTTTTAGTATCCTATCATTTTGCCTTTTCATACTGTTCATGGGGTTCTCAAGGCAAGAATACTGAAGTGGTTTGCCATTCCCTTCTCCAGTGGACCACAGTCTGTCAGACCTCTCCTCCATGACCCATCTGTCTTGGGTGGCCCCACATGGCCTGGCTTAGTTTCTTTGAGTTAGACAAGGCTGTGGTCTGTGTAATCAGATTGGCTAGTTTTCTGTGATTATGGTTTCAGTGTGTCTGCTCTCTGATGCCCTCTCACAACACCTACGGTCTTATTTGGGTTTCTCTTACCTTGGACATTGGGTGTCTCTTCATGGCTGCTCCAGCAAAGCACAGCTGCTGCTCCTTACCTTGAATGAGGTTGCCCCTCCTGACCTTGAACATGGAGTAGCTCCTCTCGGCCCTCCTGCACCTGGGGCAGCCACCTCTGTTTGGATGTGGGGTAGCTCCTCTCGGCCACTGCCCCTGACCTCAGACGTGGGGTGGCTCCTCTCGGCCACCGCCCCTGATGTCAGACATGGGATAGCGCCTCTCGGCCACTCTATAGTCATATTAGAACATTAAAATGAGAGTTCATTAAAATGCATTTGAAGCAAAAAGTTAATATTCATATCAAGTAAGATTTGTTGGTTATTTTTTTTAAGTAAGGTAATATAAGGTAGACACATTGGTTCAGATTTAGCTGGAAAGTGAATCATGCCTATTTTTCCAACATAAAATTCCCCTATTTCATTGAAATTAAAAATTTTATGGTTTAATATATTCAATATTTCCTAGATTACCAATAGCAATTATAATGAGACAAGCTGTGTATATTTTATGTATGTACATGTGTTAAGTGAATTAACACCAAAATCAAAATCAAGTGAGACAAACAGAGTATCTAGCAAATTCATGAGTGATACTGAAAGCTCTCTCTATACTGTTTATTTCCTTGAATATGATTGCCAGTGGGACCTCTTGGCTTAGTACACAAACAGAGGAGAGGAGGAAGAGAAGTGCTGGCATTTTACACAGTTTATCTTCCATTATTGTATTTAACTTTTAAAAGGACATCAGAATCCTTTGGGAATACTATCATAGCCTGAAATTCTGCTACCAATTTCACATTTTTTCAAGTTGATTTAGTGATAAAATTTAATGTGTCTTAAAATAATACTGAAAACT
Source organism: Bubalus bubalis (assembly GCF_019923935.1). Classification (NCBI taxonomy): domain Eukaryota; kingdom Metazoa; phylum Chordata; class Mammalia; order Artiodactyla; family Bovidae; genus Bubalus; species Bubalus bubalis. The sequence continues at coordinate 46,243,770 of NC_059167.1, forward strand.
TACAAGGACAAACATTCCTTGATAAATGAAAGAGATACAATCCTGAAAGAGAATGTCTAACTCTTTAAAAACACCATTATTTTAGTAACTAGATGTGATTTCTGTTATACAATTCCAGAAATCAGGGACAGAAGGCATCTTGTTTAGAATTAGTAGGTTTATGTATAGGGAAGAGGTTATGTTTGCTGGGGTAGGGGAAGAAAAGGAGTATAGATGAGGACTGAGGGAAGAGAAGAGATTCTTCTAATATGTGACTTAATAGCTTAGTCTTAATAGTCAGTCTTAATAGTTTGGAGCCAACATGGTCTCCCACATTCCTCCTGCTCAGCAAACATCTTCCTTCAATTCATATATTAATTCATGCCTTGTGGCTCCAATGTACTCCTGGGAAAAAAGAGTAACATGGAAAGAAATGTTGCAAACATTTATTCATTTACATACCTCAGTCTAGTTAAACAGGGAGAATACCTCAGACACCAAGTGGGTGTTTTCCTACCTGCCAATGAAAATTTAATTCCAGAACAGAACAAAAACACCTCAAGGTTTCTCACATGGATCTCTCAGTCTATTTTTTTTTTTTAAACCAACTTCTCAGAAACTTTCTCCGCAACAGGTCCAAATGTGTTTCTTCTCATTTTTGTAAGGTTGAACTGAAAATATTCTTACTTTCTCTTCAAACTCTAATTCCCTTCTTTCAAATCAATCCTAACACTAACTATCAGTGGTCAGAAAACTGATGGGCATAAACATATAGGTTAATGCTAGTGTTTAAAATCACACTTGTAAATAAGAACAGACTTTCTTGGATGCCATGTCTTGAAGTAGTCACTGACATCTTGACTATGGCCTTTGTACAGTCTGGATTTTGGTTTGATAAAATTTATCAAATAAATTATATAAATAATATTAAATAAATAATAAATTACTAAAATATCTGGCTAGATCAACTACGAAGCATATAAATATACTACAGATGATAATACTCAAGAATATATGATATTTCAGTCCTATTACAACTATCCTATTATTTCAAGCACATGGATTGAGATGCTCTGGGCTGTTAGAATCAGTTAATGAAATCAGGCAGATTAGCAGGCTTAGCTGCTTGTGGCATAATCATCAAAGTTGTTGTAAAAACTCTACTAGTCCACAGAAGGCCTGTTTTCCACATTCTGCATCTCTTGATATAAATATATCATATTTTGCAGAATGTAGTCTTCTCTTAGTAGAAAACTTTATGACTAGAACTCATTAAATGAGTCTTTCATGCTGAGTGTACTTCAGGGGGAAAGACTTCTTCCTAACAGGATAATTTAAATCTTATATGACTACTGGACTCAGATATGTTTTGAAACACTTAGAGAAATGAACTCTTCAGGAATGAAGCACTCTGGCTTATCTGAAGGTGTGTTTTACCTCTTTAAGGAAAAAATAAGTCTTCCACTCACTCTTAACAGGAGGCATATTAATTTGCTGGACATTCTATAAAGATTTCATGCTAGCTCTCCTTTAAATAAGACCTCACGAAAAATAAATGCAGAAAGGCAAAATGGTTGTCTGAAGAGGCCTTACAAATAGCTGAGAAAATAAGAGAAGGGAAAGGCAAAGGAGAAAAGGAAAGATATACCCATCCAAATGCAGAGTTCCAAAGAATAGCAAGGAGAGATAAGAAAGCTTTCCTCAGTGATCAATGCAAAGAAATAGAGGAAAACAACAGAATGGGAAAGACTAGAGATCTCTTTGAGAAAATTAGAGATACCAAGAGGACATTCCATGCAAAGATGGGCTCAATAAAGGACAGAATTGGTATGGACCTAACAGAAGCTGAAGATATTAAGAGGTGGCAAGAATACACAGAAGAACTGTACAAAAAAGATCTTCATGACCAGATAACCACGATGGTGTGATCACTCACCTAGAGCTAGACATCCTGGAATGTGAAGTCAAGTGGGCCTTAGGAAGCATTACTACAAACAAAGCTAGTGGAGGTGTTGAAATTCCAGTTGAGCTATTTCAAATCCTGAAAGATGATGCTGTGAAAGTGCTGCACTCAATATGCCAGCAAATTTGGAAAACTCAGCAGTGGCCACAGGACTGGAAAAGGTCAGTTTTCATCCTAATCCCAAAGAAAGGCAATGCCAAAGAATGTTCAAACTACTACACAATTGCAGTCATCCCATACACTTGCAAAGCAATGCTCAAAATTCTAGCAAAACTTCAACAGTATGTGAACCAAGAACTTCCCAATGTTCAAGCTGGTTCTAGAAAAGGCAGAGGAACCAGAAATCAAATGCCAACATCTGTTGGATCATTGGAAGAAACAAGAGAGTTCCAGAAAAACATCTCTGCTTTATTGACTGAGCCAAAGCCTTTGACTGCATGGATGACAACAAACTGTGGAAAATTCTTCAAGAAATGGGACTAGACCACCTTACCTGCCTCCTGAGAAATTTGTATGAAGGTCAAGAAGCAACAGCTAGAGCCAGACATGGAACAATGAAGTGGTTCCAAATTGGTAAAGAAGTACATCAAGGCCATATATTGTCACCTGTTTATTTAACTTACATGCAAAATACATCATGCAAAATGCTGGGCTAGATGAAGCACAAGCTGGAATCAAGATTGTCAGGAGAAATATCAATAACCTCAAATATGCAGATGATACCACCCTTATGGCAGAAAGTGAAGAGGAACTAAAGAGCCTCTTGATGAAAGTGAAAGAGGAGAGTGAAAAACACTGGCTTAAAACTCAACATTCAAAAAACAAAAATCATGGCATCTGGTCCCATCACTTCATGGCAAATAGATGGGAAACAATGCAATCAGTTACAGACTTTATGTTTTTGGGCTCCAAAATCACTGCAGACAGTGACTATGGCCATGAAATAAAAGACACTTGCTCCTTGGAAGAAAAGCCATGACCTACCTAGACAGCATATTAAAATGCAGGGACATTACTTTGCCAACAAAGGTCCATCTAGTCAAAGCTATGGTTTTTCCAGTAGTTATGCATGGATGTGAGAGTTGGACTATAAAGAAAGCTCAGCACTGAAGAATTGATGCTTTTGAACTGTGGTGTTGGAGAATACTCTTGAGAGTCCCTTGGACTGAAAAGAGATCCAACCAGTCAATCCTAAAGGAAATCAGTCCTGAATATTCATTGGAAGGACTGATGCTGAAGCTGAAACTCCAATACTTTGGCCACCTGATGCAAAGAGCTGACTTATTTGATAGGACTCTGATACTGGGAAAGATTGAAGGCAGGAAAAGAAGGGGACAACAGAATGAAATGGTTAGATGGCATCACCAAGTCGATGGACATGAGTTTGAGCAAGCTCCAGGAGTTGGTGATGGACAGGGAAGCCTGGCATGCTGCATTCTGTGGGATCAAAAAGAGTCGGACATGACTGAGCAACTGAACTGACTGAACCTGTGTGTCAGATGGTAAAGAATCTGCCTGCTATGCAAGAGACCCGAGTTCAATCACTAGGTCAGAAAGATCCCCTGGAGAAGGAAATGGCAACCCATTCCATATTCTGGCTGGAGAATTTCATGGACAGAGGAGTCTGGCAGTGTGCAGTCCATAAGGTCACACAGAGCGGGACACGAGTGAAGCGACTTAGCACGCTCCTTTCAATGCATGAATATTACTATTTGTTCTTTTTTATATTGTGGAAAAGCTGCAGAAATTTTTCACTTCTGTGGACTTTGCATTGGCCATTGATGCAGAATTAGCTGTATAAACTCTTAGAGAGGTTATCAGCTATGAATGATCATACAGATTTCTGTTTTTAAACCTCTATCAGAATCATTGCCTGCAGGAATGAACTTTTGAAAGACTATCAATATTAAGTTTTTAAAACATGGTTGCATTTTAGTTGCTATTCCTTTAAATTTGTATTTAATGATGATTTATTTCTTACCTTAATAAACAAAATTTACAATTCACATTAGCATAATATAGGCTTTTAACAGTCCTGCAGTAAAGAAACCCACTAAATTCTGTTTATCCCAGTGCTTCCCATGCTATAGACTATGGAAGACTTTCAGTTCTTTTGACTCATGTTTATGTGTATATTCAAGAGAAATGGATGTTTCATAAAACCCAATGAGGAAATTAAACTGATTGTTAATTTTTAAAAATTTAACATGTGTGATGTCTTCCATCTGAATGTCATAATACCAGTTTTGTTTGAAGTTGACATCTTAATGAACAATATAGCACATTTGCACTACAAATCCTCAAAAGAATATTCTCTTTGAAATTTGCCTCCTATACGAAAAACACAAAAGAAATTATTTTTAGATAAGACATATCTCTAAGTATTCTGGTTTATATTAGATTATTCCCTTATATCATAGCACTATATTACTAAGCAAATCTAACTACTCTATGAATATCAATTATTTAATCCTCAAAGCACCATTTTAAGGTAGCTGTTATCCCATTTCAGAGATGAAGAATCAAAACAGTGAGTTTAAGTAACTCACTCAAGTAAACACAGTGGATGATAAAGCCAGGTTTTGACTCTGTGCAGCTAAAGAATAGTCAGTGTGCCTCTCTAGTAAACTGTTGCTGGTGCTCCTGGTCTTTCCTCCAGATTGATAAAGTTTCCACTCATCTTTTTCTCTTTCCCACATTTACATTAATCTGAGTCTCTGAGATTGGGAGGAATAAGTCATCCATTTTCTGGCATAAGAGGAAGGCGATTAGTGAGTGGAACTCAGCACAGGTTTCCCATCTCTCACTTTGATGGATAATTTCTTTCTTATCCATTTTTACCCCTGGGGCTTAAATATGGATTATGTTCAGCCTCTTGATATTCAATTAGCCAGAGAGGCAGGGAGGCTGAGTGTTTGAGAATAAGACTCACTGAACTAAGTTCTGTTTCTTGATCTGCCACTTAGAAGTGGATGACCCAAGACAAGCCACTTTTCATCTCTGAGCCTAGTTCACTCATCTTTAAAATAAGAGGATTGAACTGATTCAAATGTATTCTTTTTAATGGCTGAGTAATACTCCATTGTGTATATGTACCACTGCTTTCTTATCCATTCATCTGTTGATGGACATATAGGTTGCTTCCATGTCCTGGCTATTATAAACATTGGGGTACACGTGTCTCTTTCAATTCTGGTTTCCTTGGTGTGTATGTCCAGCAGTGGGATTGCTGGGTCATAAGGCAGTTCTATTTCCAGTTTTCTAGGGAATCGCCACACTGTTCTCCATAGTGGCTGTACTAGTTTGCATTTCCACCAACAGTGTAAGAGGGTTCCCTTTTCTCCACACCCTCTCCAGCATTTATTGCTTGTAGACTTTTGGATCGCAGCCATTCTGACTGGCGTGAAATGGTACCTCATTGTGGTTTTGATTTGCATTTCTCTGATAATGAGTGATGTTGAGCATCTTTTCATGTGTTTGAAAGCTGTGGTACATATACACAATGAAGTATTACTCAGCCACTAAAAAGAATACATTTGAATCAGTTCTAATGAGGTGGATGAAACTGGAGCCTATTATACAGAGTGAAGTAAGCCAGAAAGAAAAACACCAATATAGTATACTAATGCATATCTATGGAATTTAGAAAGATGGTAATGATAACCCTGTATGCGAGACAGCAAAAGAGACACAGATATATAGAACAGTCTTTTGGACTCTGTGGGAGAGGGAGAGGGAAAGGGTGGGATGATTTGGGAGAATGGCATTGAAACATGTATAATATCATATGTGAAATGAATCACCAGTCCAAGTTTGATGCATGATACTGGTTGCTTGGGGCTGGTGCACTGGGACAACCCAGAGGGATGGTATGGGGAGGGAGGTGGGAGGGGGGTTTGGGATGGGGAACACGTGTACACCCATGGCAGAGTCATGTTGATGTATGGCAAAACCAATACAATATTGTAAAGCAAGTAACCTCCAATTAAAATAAATAAATTTATATTTTAAAAAATTAAAAAATAAATACATTAAATACAAAAAAAGAAAAAATAAAATAAAATAAGAGGATTGAGCCAAGATATTTTTAAGACCCTGCCCAATCCTATAGTTATTTTACATAGAATTTATTTTTAGATAGCCTTTTTCATTAAAGATGGTGAGAACTAGAATACTGGAGTCACTGAACCAAGAGTCTTTTCCAATGTGTCATACTTATTTTCCTTGGAGTAGACTGAAGAATTCTGTGATTAAGGAAATGCCCTGAATGGGGACACTGTGATGAGTTTACTCTGAAGATCCTTGCTCCCTGATTTTTTACAAATAAGCTTCTCCACAGCTTTGTATCTATTCAAGATTAATGTCAATCTAGGATCATTCAAGATAAATACTAGTCTAGGGTTTCATGCAAGTTGTGAGCCCATGAATGAAGAGCTGTTTTATTCATCAATATACTGACTATTAGTAGTACTTAGCATAGAATGTTGCTGATAGTAGGGATATAACAATAATGGTCAAATTAAATTGAAATCAGTTTAGGAGATAAGATTAAGCATTTGATCACTTGGCAATATTTATTGGAAACCAACAACATGGGCAGTGACGGGTGAAGTAAAAGAAAGGGTCCTGACTGTTAACATCTGTAGAGTTTGTTCATCAATTTAGGGAAGAAAGTATATATGTCTGGTGCAATATGTCTTGAACATGTGGGTTGTTCTCATCTTCTCATAAAAAAAAAAAATCCGCTAAAAAAGAAATGCAAATCTTAGTAAGATTGTCTGACTAAAGGAAAGACTATATATCCAAATATGAGACTAGAGTGTCAGGGTGGAGTATCTAAATGTACCCATGTGATAGTATGACAGGATGACAGGATCAAGTCCCAGAATATTCCTGCTTTGGAACACAACCCCAAATGGTGAGCGTCCTCCACTATCAGACATTGATAAAATGGAGAGGCATATGACTTAGCAGGCTTTCATGTTAACTGATGAAAAAAATCAGACACCGTTCATTAAGGAATAAAAGTTTAGCATCTTGGGCATAGTCCAGCAGCAAATCTAGCTTAGTCAAAACCTCTGTAAATAGAAAATGAGATTAGACAATTTTGAAAATGGTGCAAGTATCTCACTGAAATGAAAAGGAATTTACAGGATTACTGCAAATCTACATTTTCTTGAAATGTGAAAATTAGAGTTTATTAGTATAATTCATCAAATTAGGAAGCAAAGTTGATTAGGGTTATTTGATTGAGACTGCATTGATTAAGGACTTGGAAAAAGCTATGAATCTAATCAAGGAAAGTACTGGGTTGACATTTAGAAGATAGTTGTTTTTTATAGCAGTTTAATATCCAGAATTATGAAGATTTACCTTATTTGGCTTAGTATAACTCTTTGGAAATACATTTTAACAGAATCTGAATAAAGGTGCTAGTGGTTTCCTAGGAAAATAAAAATAGCAAGATCTACTCCCTTTTGGGTAAAAGACAAGACAGGAGCTCCAGTTAGGTATTTAATCTGAACAATCTAGGCAAGAATCATCTCTCTGTGATCTCAATAATGCTTTGATTCCTCCATTTTCAGTACCTTCACATGTGCACATGTGTGATGAAAGGCAAGTACTTTCAAAACTGTTCCACCAATGGTTCTTCCTGGGGAGAGCACCCTGGGTAGAAATGCAGAAAACCTTTTGAAAGATGGAAAGGTGCAAATGTGTTCTTTGTTGAAATACACTTTCTGTTAAGATGCTACCATTTGAAAATACTTGCCAAAGTCTTGCAGGTTTTTAAAATATTTACAGTCATTATGTCCCTAGTTATACTACATAGTTACTTCCCAGAGCTTTGAAATCTACTTAAAGTTACACCTTCTAATTCAGGCTGAAAATTTTTCTCAGTAAGTAGAGACTCTTCCAGACCAACACCCATTTAACTATCATGGGCCATCAACAGGTCTGTGTGACCACTTCTGCTTCTACTTTAGCTCAAGATAATACCAGCTCAGCATGAACAACTGCAAAGTGTCTTCCATATTTCACATTAACCTTTCTATAAAGTTTAACCTTCCCATGGCAGCCATCTTATAAAATTTAAATAATTTCTCATTATCCTCCAATGGTTTCCCATCTCACTTGGAATAAAATTTGAAGTCTTTATAAATCCTGCATGATCTTGCCTTTGCCTCTCAGATCTTATCTCTCTTCTCTCATCTCACTCTGCTCTAGACACTTTGGTCTTCCTGTTTCTCAAAATATGCCAAGAAAGTTTCTGCCTCAAGACGCTTGCTAGAGCCCTGGTCCATCAAGAATTCACCTGACTTTTGCCTCTCCTCATTAGGTCTCTATTCCATGACACCTCCTCAGAGAAGCATTTCTCCATGCCCCTGATATTCCTAGACCTCTTACTCTACTCTAGTTTTCTTCAAAGCACATGCCACTACTTCACATTTAATGCATTCATTTGCTTTATTGTTTGCCTTCTAAATAGCCCTTTGGGGGCAGAGACCTTATCTGTTTTGTTCATTACACTATTCACTTCACATAGCAGAGTCTGAAAAAAATATTTTCAATAAATGAATTAATAAATCTAACTCTATAACTTCCTCAAAGCCTGTATTAGTTTGCTAGTGCTGCCATAGCAAAGTATCACAAACTGAATGGCTTAAAAAAGAGAAATGTATTACTTCATAGTTCTGAAGGCTAGAAGTTCAAGATCAAGATGTCATCAGGGTTAGTTCATTCTTTGGGTTAGGAGGATAAATGTGTTCCATGCATCTTCCCTAGGTTTTGGTGATTTGCATGTGTGTATGCTAACTTGCTTCAGTCATATCTGACTCTTTGTAAATCTATGGACTGTAGCCTGGCAGGCTCCTCTGTCCATGAGATTCTCTAGGCAAGAATAGTGGAATGGGTTGCCATATCCTCTTCCAGGGGATCTTCCTGATCCATGGATCAAACTCACGTCTCTTAGGTCTCTTGCACTGGCAAGGGGGTTCTTTACCACTAGCACCACCTGGGAAGCTCTCTGGTGGTTTACTGGCAATCTGTAGCATACCTTGGCTTGTAGAAACATCACCCTGATCTCTCCCTTCATCTTCACATTGCATTCTTCCTGTGCATGTATCTAAAGCTCTCCTTTTTATAAGGACATCAGTCATATTAGGTTCAAGTCCACCCTCCTCCAGTAGGACTTTATTTTACCTTTACTAATTATACTTGCAATAACTGTATTTCCAGGTAATGTCATATTTTTAGGTACTGGGGGTTAAGATTTCAACATATGAATTTGCGGAGGACGTGATTCAACCCCTAACAATGCCCCTCTCTAGTATTGTGGCCTGACCTGTTAATCTAACTATCTGATAATTAACCCTTGTTTTGTTTTGTTTTGTTTTGTTATGGTAAAAGTCACATAATATAAAACCTACTATTTTAACTTAGTGTACAGTTCAGTGGTATTAAGTACATTCATACTGTTGTACAACTCTCACTATCATCTATTTCCCAAATTTTTCACCTTCTTAAACTGAAACTCTGTCCCCATTAAATGCTAACTCCCCATTCCACCTTCCCATCCCCCCCCAGAGAAGGGGGAAAAAAGAAGGTGTAGTCTGTTTGTAGGATATATATTGTTAACCTTAAAAATGCATTCCAATATACATTAGTTAGTTAGTGTAAGTTGCTCAGTTGTGTCTGACTTTTTGCAACCCCATAGACTATAGACTGCCAGTCTCCTCTGTCCATGGAATTCTCCAGGTGGAATACCGGAGTGAGTAGCCATTCCCTTCTCCAGGGGATCTTCCCAAACCAGGGATTGAACCTGGGTCTCTTGCATTGGCAAGCAGATTCTTTACCATCTGAGCCACCAGGGAAGCCCAATATACCCAAAATACATTCAGTTCAGTTCAGTTCAGTTCAGTTGCTCAGTTGTGTCCGACTCTTTGCGACCCCATGAATCTCAGCATGCCAGGCCTCCCTGTCCATCACCAACTCCCAGAGTTTACTCAAACTCATGTCCATCAAGTTGGTGATGCCATCCAGCCATCTCATCCTCTGTCGTCCCCTTCTCCTCCTGCCCCCAATCCGTCCCAGCATCAGAGTCTAGTGGGCCTTAGAAAGCATCACTACAAACAAAGCTAGTGGAGGTAACGGAATTCCAGTTGAGCTATTTCAAATCCTGAAAGATGATGCTGTGAAAGTACTGCACTCAATATGCCAGCAACTTTGGAAAACTCAGCAGCGACCACAGGACTGGAAAAGGTCAGTTTTCATTCCAATTCCAAAGAAAGGCAATGCCAAAGAATGCTCAAACTACCGCACAATTGCACTCATCTCACATGCTAGGAAAGTAATGCTCAAAATTCTCCAAGCCAGGCTTCAGCAATACGTGAACCGTGAACTTCCTGATGTTCAAGCTGGATTTAGAAAAGGCAGAGGAACCAGAGATCAAATTGCCAACATCCACTGGATCATGGAAAAAGCAAGAGAGTTCCAGAAAAACATCTATTTCTGCTTTACTGACTGTGCCAAAGCCTTTGACTGTGTGGATCACAATAAACTGTGGAAAATTCTTCAAGAGATGGGAATACCAGACCACCTGACCTGCCTGTTGAGAACCTATATGCAGGTCAGGAAGCAACAGTTAGAGCTAGACATGGAAAAACAGACTGGTTCCAAATAGGAAAAGGAGTACATCAAGGCTGTATATTGTCCCCCTGCTTATTTAACTTATATGCAGAATGCATCATGAGAAATGCTGGGCTGAGGAAGCACAAGCTGGAATCAAGATTGCTGGGGGAAATATCAATAACCTCAGATATGCAGATGACACCACCCTTATGGCAGAAAGTGAAGAAGGACTAAAAAGCCTCTTGATGAAAGTGAAAGAGGAGAGTGAAAAAGTTGGCTTAAAGCTCAACATTCAGAAAACGAAGACCATGGCATCTGGTCCCATCACTTCATGGGAAATAGATGGGGAAACAGTGGAAACAGTGTCAGACTTTATGTTTTGGGCTCCAAAATCACTGCAGATGGTGATTGTACCCATGAAATTAAAAGACGCTTACTCCTTGGAAGGAAAGTTATGATCAACCTAGATAGCATATTAAAAAGCAGAGACATTACTTTGCCAACAAAGGTCCATCTAGTCAAGGCTATGGTTTTTCCAGTGGTCATGTATGGATGTGGGAGTTGGACTGTGAAGAAGGCTGAGCACCGAAGAATTGATGCTTTTGAACTGTGGTGCTGGAGAAGATTCTTGAGAGTCCCTTGGACAGCAAGGAGATCCAACCAGTCCATCCTAAAGGAGATCAGTCCTGGGTGTTCATTGAAAGGACTGATGCTAAAGCTGAAACTCCAAAATACATTAGGTGCAGACAAACACTGTTTGATTCCACTTATACAAGATCTGAAGAATTGATGCTTTTGAACTGTGGTGTTGGAGAAGACTCTTGAGGGTCCCTTGGACTGCAAGGAGATCCAACTAGTCCATCCTAAAGGAAATCAGTCCTGAATATTCTTTGGAAGGACTGATGCTGAAGCTGAAACTCCAGTACTTTGGCCACTTGATGGGAATAACTAACTCCATATGAAAAGACCCTGATGCTGGGAAAGATTGAAGGTGGGAAGAGAAGGGGATGTTAGAGGATGAGATGGTTGGATGGCATCACTGACTCAATAGACATGAGTTTGAGTAAACTCCGGGAGTTGATGGATAGGGAGGCCTGGCATGCTGCGGTCTATGGGGTTGCAAAGAGTCAGACACGACTGAGAGACTGAACTGATTGATACAAGATACTGAGAATAGTCAAGTTCAGGGTCAAAAAGTACACTGGTAATTATCCTTAGCTTTGAAAATAAACTTTGAAGATAAAAACTTGTGGATGAGTTAGGAGTTATGCTGTAGGTTCTTTAGCACTTCAGTTGTTAGAGAAGAGGATTAGTTTCTCTTCTGACAACAGTTGTTTACCATCTATGAGATTCAGGCCTCTCTCCCAGTGGATTATAGCTTTACTCTGTAAGAGAAAACAATCTGAGTAAGATGATAGAACTTAATGCATTTTTGCAGTTGCAGCTTATTCCTTCCTGCACATTCACACCACTGAGGGTGCTCTCTTTGTTTTTTCTCACAGCCCCCAAACTTGTGAGCACTCAGTGGAGGAGAAAAGAGCCTATGAGTGAGCATAAATCTTCTTGTGCTCTGGGGCTCATAAGAGTTCTACATTGTCATGCTACCCCACTTGGCCTTTAGCACTTGCTAGGCTAATTTTAGCTAGGCTTCTTCTGACTTGGCTTGTATGAAGATTTTCTTCCCATGCTGAACCAGTCTGCTTGGCCTATGAAGAACCTGTCTCTTGGTTTTATGTTGTGACATCAGATCTCCCAGAGGTTCAAAAAAACTTATGATGTTATGTCTATTTGGCATTTCTTTGTTGTCAGAGTTAGCAGCACCTAGCTTTATATATCTGAAGCAGAAACAGAACTCTTCCACATCCTTAATTTTATAGGAGCATAGAACAATCATGGAATTCAATCAATGTTATCACTAGTAAGTGACAAAAACTAGAACCCATGTCTTTCTCTATAGTAAGGACTCCTGCAATTATTCCATGTGCCTGGGACCTTTCACTCCCTCCTTCCAAGATCTCTTTTTTTTTGTCTCACATTCCACCTTTCAAAATCAAATTTTCTCCAAGATCATGCCCTTGGCTTTCTGTTTCTCTGCCTTTTCTCCCTCAGTCAGTTTAATCATTAAGACCTCTGCTATCGTCTTCATGCTGGTTGCTTAAAATATCCTGGATGTAACTTAAGCCTCTCAAATTTAACAAGGGTCTGGAAAATCCCATGGACGGAGGAGCCTGGTAGGCTGCAGACCATGGGGTCGCGAAGAGTCGGACACGACTGAGTGACTTCATTTTCACTTTTCCCTTTCATGCATTGGAGAAGGAAATGGCAACCCACTCCAGTGTTCTTGCCTGGAGAATCCCAGGGATGGGGGAGCCTGGTGGGCCGCCGTCTGTGGGGTAGCACAGAGTTGGACACGACTGAAGCGACTTAGCAGCAACAGCAGCAGACTTAATTTCCCTGCCCTTTCCCCCAACCCTCCACATTTCCAAATCACTGTCATTAAATGATTCCACTTTCCTCGTGGTGGTAAACTCCTTCTCCTTGTTCTCTGTTATCATGATTTAGGATTAATCTTCTATAGTTGTTGGTTTATCTATCCCTGCCAATCTTCGCATAATCACATTTTCCCTCTGATCTGCCTTTCTTATCCTTTGTTTCCACCTTGTGGTTTAGGTCATGTCTTAGTCCATTGGAGCTGCCATAAGAGAATACCATGGATTGGTTGGCTTTTAAACAACAGAAATTTATTTCTCATGGTTCTGGAGGCTGAGGAAGCCAAGATCAAGATGCCAGCAGATTTGCTGTCTGATGAAGTCTTGTTTCCTGATTCATGGATGACTGTCTTTTTGCTATGTTCTCACATGGTCGAAGGGTAAAGGAGCTCTTTAAAGTTGCTTTTATAAGGGCACTAATCCCATTAATAAGGGAACCACCCTCATCACCTAACCACTCCCCAAAGCTCCTACTCCTAATATCATCATACTGGGAATTGTTTCAACATATGAATTTTTTTTTGGGGGGGGGTGTGCAAACATTCAGTCTATAGCAGGCCCTTTTTTCCTTATTATGGATTATTGCTGTTGTTAGCATCCTAAACATAATCTTCCTCCTTCTCTCTTCCATTTAACTCCTGCTCCTTTATTTTTCCCTTTACCCTACTGCCAAGCGCCTACCATAGACAGATTTTTCCTGAATTATAGCTTTTATCTCATCACTTCTCAGTTTAAGAACTACAATAACTCAATGTCACTTTGTGGATAAAATCCAAATATTCCTTATTCTAGAATTCAGGGCTTTCTATCAACTCAATGTCACTTCTATCAACCCAGTCACTTTTCACTATGCTTATTAGAGTCACTTTAAAGTCTACTTTTATGAACTCTTGTTCACCTCCAATGCCCCATCTCAAACACACTCATTATATGTGGGCACATCAGAGTTAAAGGATTATCATTAATTCACTGAGTTACTGAAAATAAACATCTTCAGTTTTCCAGTTTAACATATACGTGGAGACATAGGTGTAATGAAATTTTCTCTCATTGGACTGGCAAGTGATGACAACATGATACCTTGTTATAGAAAAATAGTGGTTAGAATTGAAAAAAAAATACATGCCATAAAAAAGAACTTGTACCTTTAAGTAAGGAAGAATAAGCTTGGTGATTAGATTTAGATTTTGACTCCTATATGTATTTGATGGCTGAGTTAGGAAGCCTTCTCTTAATCACACCAATGTGATGTTTAAGTAAAAATAGATGAAGAAAATGATTCCCAAATGAAAAAGTCTCTTTAAATTATTTTTGGCCATTTGAATGAAGATTATGCACCAAGAAGCAGATGTCAAAGATTATTTGAAAGCTATCAAAAAAAAAAATTACTGGCTATTTGAGACTTTCATTTCCTGGATGACTTAGAGAAGAGAGGATAAAGCCTGGTGGTAAATCTTGGCTTGTTTGATAACTTGATTCTTTATATATTATTCCAGATGTCTACTCATCTGATTCATTTTATATAGGGGAGGGATGGAGAGAAATAGCAGTGATGAAACTAGATGGAATTGTTTAGAGAGAAAGAATTCCATTTAAGTGTAATTCCCCTGATAGCATTAATTTGGTAAAAAAAACTTGGTACATGACCTACTCCTAACCTTATATTGAGCAGTCAAAGATAGATTTTAAAAAGCGCTTTGTCAATTCTGAGCTGCAGTAGCTCTAGTTTTGCCACCAAACATGGTACCTTGTATTGTGTGTGCAAAGTAACTAATAAGGGCCTGATTGAAGTTTTGACTTCTATTACTTCAGTCGTGGTGGAGTCCCCTGAGGATGAGTAGGAAATGTCACTAGACCCTAGATGGTCTGATTTCTGAATTCTGAGCCATTCCACCCTTACAGAGGCTATTGCTGTTTGGATTCTAATAATGTTTGTGTATGTCAGTGCTTGTCTTCAATAATGCTCAGGCATTACACAGAAATGGCATGTGGAAGTTCCCATTAATCATTGTAAGACTGTGCTCGCAAACATTGGAAATTCATTTATTCTCTTCTCCTTTAATTTCTTCCCCCCACCTGCCTCCCGTTCTTTCCTACCTTCCTACTTTTCTTCCTTCCTTCCTTCCTTTTTCTATCTTTTCATTTAAGAGGAAATATTAAAAATGGTATCTTTTACTTTAAATCAGCTATTTTACCTATGATTAAAGGTAGGTTATTTTCCCTCTTTTTGTCTTTATTCTTTCCTCTTTTAAAGCTTTTCTAGAGAGTATAAGGGTAGTCAGATGAAGAAAAAATGGGGAAATAGGAGGAAGGAAATGAGGGACTGCAGATGGTAACACAAAGGTTAATTGAGAATAAATTCAGCCAAATACGAAGGGAAAAGTAAATTAAAGTTGTAAAGAAGGAAATAGAAATGATAAATGAGTGAAAGAGTTCATCCAGTGATTTATGTAAGACCTCTTAATATCCTGAGATTTCAGTTTGATTCTATACAAAATGGGAATGCTATTCCTTCTTGGTAAAATACTCTTTGAAATCTTTGTATTATAGTCAGTCTTTACCAGCAAATCATTAAGCTTCCTTAACAAACAAACAAACAAACAGGTTTCTAGTGAATGCCAGGATCAGTTATTTTTCTCTGTTTTAAAGCTGTAGCATATATTGAAAAATATTGATTACTCAAAAATCACCTTGGGCCTTTCTGGCCAATTCTAGGTAATACATTTCCCTCTTTTACCACTTAGGATATAAATTTAATAAGTAGACAATTTTGGACAGTTGTCCCCTTTGCCATTTAACTTTAGGATGTATTTGTGTGCTCCAACGGTATATATAAAACACTTTAGAATTTATTTGACTTTTAGAAAATCATTATGATATTGTTGAAAATCAGCCATTTTATTTCCCTTTATAAGCCAACCTGAAAGGACAATGTTTGGACCATCCACCTGTAGGTCAGCTCTCTGATCTTGTAAATAGATTTATTTATTGTATCTTTCTATCTATAGACCAATCCTGTATCACTAAATTTGCTAAGAAGATAATTTTTAAAAGTTCTGTAAAGTACTTGTTTTGTGGCCCACCTCTAGAGCTTTGCTTCTCCTTCTTATTGTCTTATAGTAGGTTGAAGAAAGATTCTAAAAGAGAAATGAATTATTCTTGTAAAACTGCTTCTCTGTTAATATATTCCATAGTCAACCTCTTGGCCTATACATTACTGCATTTTACATTACTTCATTACTGTACATTTTGTTATTGATTTTGATTAAATCCATTTGGAAATCAATATTCACAACAGTAAAAACAGAGGGTACATTCGACTATTATATATAGTACATTTATCCATCCTCCTCTATCATACCCGTGATTGTGCATTAAAGATCTGGGAGTCCCTTCTGCCCCTTTGATAAATCTCATGATGGGGTGCTTCCAAAGCAAGAAATCATATCCAGATCATTACTTATTGGGGCATTCCAAGTATGTAGAGTTGGAAGATGTTCAGTGTTTACAAAGTTCTAAAACACTTACCCACCTCTAAACCATCCCTGTGTCACCGTCCAATCCTGTCACCACTGGCTGAGTTTCAGTTTATTATTTAGCATGTACTGGAAGTGCTCTGTTTTTATGAGAAACACCTTAACTGGCCTTGCTGTTCTGTAGGCAGAGGGAGGCATCAGCAGTCACAAGGAAAGTGACACCTTTGCTATTAGCATCTGCTTCGTGAGGAAAGAGATACAGGTCCAAAGAATGCAGCCAGCTGAGATCAGTCAGCTGTGATAAAGACAGAGTAACTCACCAATAGTGAAAAGAGCCAATCAGCTGGAAATAGGCTTCCAAAGATTTCAAAACACCATCATTTGCCAGCTGAGCAGTGACCATTCACAATCTTTTGTTGCTGGAAAGAACAAAGATCAAACGCTTGAAAGTGTTCTTTAAAAAGCTGCAAATGATAACTGTCCCTGTCAACCTCCTGTTTCTGGTTTTACCTCTGGCCATTTTATCTATAATAGATAAGTGTATGTCTAATAATTTCTCAAATGTGGAAAACAAATATCCCTCCTAAAGATAAAATACTATATTTAAAAATTGGATATCTGGTTCATCTTAGAATCTTGCCCTGATTTTGATTTTTTAAAATATTATCTTGATTGTAAGATTTTTGGTGTCCCCTCACTCTCCTTAGCCTAGTACTAGCCCTGTTTACTAAACATCACCTTGTGCTCACAGCATTACAGCAAAACAGACATTGTAGCCATGTTACAGATGGTAAACTGAGGCTGATAAAAGATATTATATATCTTTCAGAACGTCCTTTCTGAGGATATTCAGAAAGGTCATGGCAGAAATGTGCCGGAACTCTGGTTTTCTGAATCCTGTTCTGGTGTTCTTTCCATTTTGGAAATTCTAGGCCATCCCAATTGCACAAAAATTAATCCTAACCAGTATTACAATTAGCCTACATTTCACACTTTACATAGGCTAACTAGGCAGCTCAGTGGTAAAGAATCTGCCTGCCAGGCAGAAGGAACAGGTTTGATCCGTGAGTCAGGAAGATCCCCTAGAGAATGAAATGGTAGCCCATTCTAGTATTCTTGCCTGGGAAATCCCTTGGTTAGAGGAGCCTGGAGGGCTACAGTCCATGGGGTCTCAAAAGAGTTGGACATGACTTAGCAACTAAACAGCAACAACACTTTACGTATAAAATACATGTTCACACTTAATCCTCATGACAAGTCTAGATATAGGTATCGTAATATTCCCTGTTTATAAAAATAGAATTTGGGGACCAAAGAAATAAGTAACTTTTGTAAAGAACATGTAAAGTAATTTACAAATGAATAAGCGAAATGAATAATAGAAAAATTGACAAAGGTATAAATTAACAAGTGAAGACACGTTCAACATTGTATATCATCAAGGAAATGAAAATTAAATCCATAATTAGATGCCATATTATACTCATTTAGTTTGCAAAATATTAACATGCCTAAAAATACCAGAAAAGAAAATGGATTCATAGGAATGTTCATACAGTGCTGTTGGAAGTAAAATATGGTATGACCGTTTTGGAAAGCAGTTTGGCATTATCTCCTGAAGCTGATCTGTATATATATAGTATGACCCAGAATTTTCACTTTTAGGTATATTCTCAAGATAAATTCTTGTACTTGCATAATAGGAATCATGTACACAAATTATATTTAAAATTACATAAATATTATATATATATGATATGTAGTACATAATACATAAATATTATATATATATATATGATATATACACAAGCACAGAGTTCAGAGTTTTGGGGAGTCATTTATTATTGTATTCAACAATTATTTCTTAAGCATCTCATACAAATCAGATTTTGTTAAGTCTTTTTAAATTATAAAAATGAACAAAATACAGATTCTGCTATAATAAATACAGAATGTGCTGTGTTAAGTCTCTTCAGTCATGTCTGACTTTTTGCAAACTCCATGGACTGTTTTAGTCACTAAGTTGTGTTCGACTCTTTTGCAATCCCATGGACTGTAGCCTGCCCAGGCTCCTCTGTCCATGGAATTCTCCAGGTAAGAATACTAGAGTGGGTTGCCATGCTGTCTTCCAGGGGATCGTCTTGACCCATGAATTGAACCATGTCTCTTATGTCTCCTGCATTGGCAGGCAGGTTCTTTACCACTAGCGCCACCTGGAAAGCCCCCAAGTACAGAATACAGCCATATAAACAATACTTTTGGTGCAATGTGATGTTTTTACAAAATTAAATGCAAGTGCTTGGAATCCCAGAAGAGGGAGGAACTAATTCTAGAAGTGATAACTTTTGAGTAAGAGTTTGAATCAAGAAGAGAAGAAATATATAGGACCAATGAAGTGGTACATTAAATTGCAAAGGAAAGATTTGAACTTGGCCTGGAAAGCTGACTGGGTAGTCCTCCTTTGGGAGAGCAGAAAGAGGAGTGGGATAGAATGGGATCGTTGACACATGCCTCAATGGAAAGAAACCAGACATAGCAAGTAGTGATGGGATGGATTACATTCAATAAGACCACAGGCCTTGAATTAGGACGTGTGACTTGATGTGATAGAGGACAGCATTTTAGGTTTGCAAGCAAAGAGCATAACATAAAAGAGGTCTGTTTTCAGGCTTTGTTGATGAGTGGCTTCCTTCGGGAGATCTTCCTGCCCTGGAAGTTGGCTAAACCGAGTAAGGAGTAAGTGGAGACAAACAACATGCATTTTGCTTGATTCATTTGAGAGGAGGAATGGTGATTGCTGTTTCCACTCAGAACCAAGCCTGGCTTTCTCTACAGTGTACACTGGGTTTGGAGGAAGTTTAGCCAAGTTTACAGAGGTCAGAACTAGGTGGAAGAAAGAATATCAGAGTTTCAGGATTTTTTTTCTGAAACCTTGAGGCCTTGAACCCTCAACAATTTCAGACTATGAAATAGAGCAAAAGAAGGAAAGGTGGTGGAGAACAAAGGTCATCACTATGGGAAGTAGCTCTATAATAATAATTATAACACTCAGGTAATACCTTATACTTGCAGAACACTATTGGCACTTATCATTAAAAAATGATTTCACACTTGAGGGTCAATTTCACAGATGCTGGACCTGATTTTCATCTGATAACAGTAATGGAAAGAGAAAGAAGATTGAGCAGGCAATTGGTGGAAGGCTTCCTTTGAGAAGACAAAGGAAGCTTGGTGATTAATTACGAAAGCATGGAGTTGAGGGGGTGCCCCAGATTACTAAGAATTAAACTGGGGCCAATGTAATTTATTTAAATGTTCTTTTATTTCATAAAGGAAAGACCTGAGTAGGTCAGGGGACACTGATCCTAGAGCCAAGAAATTTTAGCAGCAGGAAAAAAAAAAACACCTTTGAACATCTCTTTCAAACCCCTTTTCTAGGCCTACAGCACATTATGTCTCTTTCTACAGTTATGTTTCAGTGCTTATTCATAGAAAATACAAGCATTGCATTTGCCTTTTAATTCCTTGGAGTATTTTATAAACTTAGGCAATGTAGTCCTGCTTAAAATCGACAGTTATAGATGGTTTCATCTTTAGTCCACGTCTTCCATGACCTCAATTACTGCATTAAAATATTGTTAACAAATTAAGATTCAAATATCATTTATTATACAAGGTCAAGTTCACTTTATAAGTAATTTACATATTGTCACAACGACTCCGTGCCAACTGCTTACAATGTTGACATTGTTTGTGGGAGAGCAGCCAGCACTAATGCACAGGACTGAGAGGTAATTTATTGTGAGACTCTCTCTCTACTATGGGATATTTAGGGAAATAGTGCAACATAACTGAAGTCAGTGCACATAATCAATGTAGCTCTTTGTATGATCCTATTTAGGATATATCAATGAAGTAATAATTCTACTTGTTAACCTTCTGGAGCAAAAAGAATCCAGTACCAAGATGAGGTCAGGGAAGGGTACAAAGATTAAGATATGTAGGTTTCCAGTTGATAATTTGAACCATTCTCCTAAATCATATTTTATCTCCAACCATGTTCCTTAATTTTGTCTTTCTATGCAATGCTCCCAACAGTGTAGCAAAGGTGTTGAGCAGGGTTCCCTGGGTTCAAATCCTGACTCTGCCACATTTTAGCTATGTAACCTTGAGCAACTCATTTAACCATATGAGGTCAATTTCCTCATATATTAAGTGAGACTAGCCATACTACTTCCCTCACAGAGTATTGTGAGGATTAAATGAGCTAATGGAACAGTGCCTCTCTTACAGTAAGCACTACAAATGTATTGGCTATTTATCAATAATCTTTCTGTTAATGTGTTTCTATACCTTTTTCCTATTGTAGCACTAATATCAGATCACTTATTTTCTTAACATTCATGCCAATATCTCTAATTTTGCACCTCCAGGAAAGAAATGGCAATCCACTTCAGTACTCTTGCCTGGAAAATTCCATGGGCTACAGTCCATGGGGTCACAAAGAGTTGGACATAACTGAGCGACTTCACTTTCATTTTCACTTTTCTAGGAAAGAAATTGGGCTTCCAGGTGGCTTAGTGGTAAAGAATCTGCCTGCAATGCAGGAGACATGGGTTCCATCCTTGGTTGGGAAGATCCCCCAAAGAAGGAAACGGCAACACACTCCAGTATTCTTGCCTGGGAAATGCCATGGACAAAGGAGCCTGGCAGGTTACAGTCCATGGGATTGCAAAAGAGTCAGACACAACTTAGTGACTAAAACAAAAACAAAAGCAAAAACAAACAACAACAAAAAAGAAATTGCACTTACTTCTCTTTGATTCAAGCCCAGCATATATGTCATTTATATAGTTGCACAATATTGGGGATGAGTCCACATTCAGTACATGTAATTTCCAAGGTGGTTCATTCTTTTCCAAATAGAATAAGCAAAAGAGAACTTTTGATAATAGCAGAATTCAGGTGGTTGGGAGTCTTGAGAACTCCTATCTTTTGCCTCTGGGGCTTCTCTAGTGGCTCAGATAGTAAAGAATCTGCCTGCAGTGCAGACCTGGGTTCAATCCTTGGGTCAGGAAGATCCCCTGGAAAAGGGAATGGCTACCCACTCAAGTATTCTTGCCTGTAGAATTTCATGGACAGAGGAGCCTGGCAGGCTACAGTCAATTGGGTCGCAAAGAGTCAGACATGACTGAATGACTAACATATACACACACACACATCTTTTGCCTTCTATCTTATCACTGCTTCTCAGCCCCATCTGGTAGTTGCTCAGGATTTCTCCATTGGCGACTACTGGCAAATCTGAAATGATTTTATTCTTTCCCTATGTAAGGATGTCATGTGAGAGTACTTCGTTCCTATGTATCCAAGCCCCAGGAAGCCCTCAGAGATATCCACACTCAAAAACCCATAAATATCTTTTTTTGTTCCTGTCCTCAATTCTTATTATAGCAGAATTAATTACTCAAAAATCAGTGGTTCTCTAAGTGTTGTTGGGGGTGCAGCAGCAGCAGCAGCATCTGTGAACTTGTTGGAAATTCAGATTCTTGGTCCCACACCAGACCTAATGAATCAGAAGCTCTGGTGGTGGATCCCAGAAATCTGTGTTTTAACAAGGGTGTTCTGTTATATGCTAAAGTTTGAGAAACACTGCTAAAAAAGGGTCATGGTTCTCTAGCAGCACATCATTAATAACAACAACCATCCTAGAAAGAGTGAAGAAAGACTTGGGTAGCCATCAAGGCCAATAAAGAGCAACCACGACAAAATATCATGGAGAGGTTAGTCTGTGCCAGCCATGATGGTGCTGTCAGATGTATTAGGATATTTAATTATGACCCCACAGTCTGTTAAAAAGATAATATTAATCCAGTGTTGCCAAGGGGGAAATCAAAGCA
Organism: Bubalus bubalis; assembly: GCF_019923935.1. Lineage (NCBI taxonomy): Eukaryota > Metazoa > Chordata > Mammalia > Artiodactyla > Bovidae > Bubalus > Bubalus bubalis. Next base: position 46,266,205 of record NC_059167.1, read on the forward strand.
CAAATCTTTAACCAAGTTCACCGAGCAAGTAAGTTATAGAGATAGAAATCAAATTCTGATCTGCCTGATTCCTCAACTCATGATTCTTCCACTATTCTACTTGGCTGCCCAAACCTTTAAAGTGCACATCTTTATTTCTTGTGCTTAGCTTACATGATTCCTATTTTAGGGAAATATTCTTTCTCTATTTTTCAGAATGCTTTGTGTTTGTGTGTATCTATATGTGAACATTGTACATTCTGTACCTCAGTAATGCAGGTTAGCTTTTTCATTTCAGGAAATATTTGTTGAGGACCTCCATGTGCCAAGTATGATAAAAGTATATGCAGAAGTGCTCATGCTGGCATCTTGACCTCCAAATGATCATGAGAAGAATTGACTGGGATCTAAAATTATATGGAGAAGAATAGGTTAAACCATCCCAGATATTTAATATAGATAGATATTAAACATGTAAGATTTATGATATTAAGATAATGAGAAACTTCTCAATAAGTAATCAAAGTAGCTGATGTTGAGATTCATCAACATTGCTGAATACTTTTTATATTAGCTAGCCTAAGTCATAGTCTGTGGCAAGGGACAATGAGTAACCAATTTATAATGTAGAGTTTTATCCACATGTTTATAACACTGTTCATTCTTTCCACAGCATTTCCTGAGGGTTTGCTTTGTGTCTTGTACTTTACAGGTGCTGCATGTGTTAAAAAAGAACTAGAAAATAGTCCCTGTTGGTGGCTCAGTGGTAAAGAAGACACAGGAGATGTGGGTTTGATCCTTGGGTGGGGGAGATCCACTGGAGTAGGAAGTACAAACTAGCTCCAGTATTCTTGCCTGGAAAATTCCATGGACAGAGGAGCCTGGTGGGTTATAGTCCATGGGTTGCAAAAAGTCAGACACAACTGAGCATGCACGCACACACACACACACACACACACATTCAAGAAACTAGCAAGGGACTTTGTCCTTTGACTTGCCTTGCTGTAATCAGGATCAATCACTTGTTTTAAAATAAAATGTTCTACTCTGCTTAAGGCTGTTAACAATCATCCACATATTAAAATGATCTGATTTCTCACTAGCATCTTTGAATTTAATATCCAAGGGTTCCAGTTCAGCCAACCTTTTTTTAAAAATCAAATTTGTAGTCAAAGCATAAAGTCTTCACTAATGTAAAAATGCTTGACTTTTATTCATTCTGCAAATTGATAAGTGGTATTGGACACACGAAGAAGGAAATGGCAACCCACTCCAGCATTCTTGGCTGGAAAATCCCACGGACAGAGGAACCTGGTGGGCTGCAGTCCATGGGGTCGCAAAGATTTGGGCACGACTGAGCAACTAATAACTACTTACTTACTATTGGACACACAGATAAAAAAGAGAGTCCCTGCACTCAGTGAGGTCATGCAAAGAAGTTATTACAATGAAAAGAGATGCCTACTAGCTCAGGTATGTGAAATAATTAAAGGTAATCAAGAACAGAGAAATAGATCTTTGTGGCAAATAGCTTCATGGAGGCTGTGATAATTGAGTCTTGAATTATGGTTAGAAATTCTCTGGGTAGACATAAGGGAAGGGAATTCTAAGCATAGGAAACAGAACCACCATGAGATATTAAGGAAACCGTAAGTGGAGTTTGGGTATATGTAAGGGGAAGAGAATTGAATTTAAGGGAAAAATGTGTTTTGAATGCCAAGTTCAGGAACTTGGAACTCATTTGATGGCAATGAGGACCCACTGTAGGATGTTAAATAAAGCCCGATGATCCTTAAGCAAGAAAATTAAAAGTTCAGCTCTTTGCATTGAGAATTTCTGTATGACTACAATGTAAGGAATGATTAGAATTATAATGAAGTTAGAGTAGATATTGAAGCATAGACAAAGAAAGACTGGGGAGTACACTGGACAGGACTTAGTAACTGCACGTGTAAGGTAAAGAGTATTCACTCCTGAAGGTACAAATATACTCTACTTTTTTCATATTTGTTAGTCTTTGTTTGACTATCTTCTAGAAATTGATACTATTTGCACTAATCGTTAGTGTGATCAGAAAGATGAATGTGTGACCTGTCCTTTAAAAGCAAGAGCTTACAAAGACTATCCCTTATTTTGGAGGCCCACTTTCCAAAAGATTTTTGAAATGTTTGTTTATAACTTAAACTTTGAGGCTGAATCTATAATATTGCCTGGAGCCACCAATTCCACATTGATCATGAAGCAAGGATTCAAGCAGCAAATGATTATTTTAATTCTTCAGGCTTGCTGCTCATACACCCTAAATGTTCAGCAACTGACGGGGTGGAGGCAGGAAAAAACTGAAAAACACACCCAAACCAACTCAGTTTTTTATGCTGTTTAGATGTGGCCTTGGACTCCAAATATATCCCTGATTAACACCCTACCAGGTTTCCCAGATGGCCCTAGTGAATAAAGAACCCACCTACCAATGCAGGAGACCTAAGAGACACAAATGTGATCCCTGGGTCAGGAAGATCTCCTGGAGGAGGGCATGGCAACCCACTCCAGTATTCTTGCCTGGAGAATCTCATGGACAGAGGAGCCTGGAGGGCTACAGTCCATAGGATCGCAAAGAGCTGGACACGGCTGAAGCGACAGCATGCACGCATAACAACCTACCCTCCCACCCCCATTATATCTTCTCCCTTGATCTCCTAAAACTCTTGTTATTTCTACCATATTTATGTATATGCCTAGACTGTAAATTTTAGGAAGTCATGATCTTTGTCATAGTCACCTTTCCGTTAGCCTCATTGTTTTATATAAGTTGTGGAACATATTTATGATGGCTCAAATTTTCATTACTACATTTTTGAAGTTTTACTTATCATAGATAAAATACTCACTGCCTTCCCCACTACCTCATCCTCATCATGAAGACCAGAACATGTAACCTAAGAGCTATGATGATGCCAACAGACCGACTGGTACAGTGCTGAGTCATCCGGGAGTAGGTCAATACATCAGCAGAGAGAAGGCTGGTTTATTCTTGCAATGGAAAATCTACCAGAAGTGGTGAAATCTTGTGCCTCCAAAGCATGCTTTTAGTAAATACATTTTTTCCAGAATACAATAATGGTGTAACAAAATATAAAGTAAGATATTTCCAACACAATAAAGGGATGGTTAATATCTTTAGGAAGAGTACTGATTGTCATATCATCAGAGAAAGTGTGGATAAAGTTATATGTGCTCTGCAGACAACCTCTGACCTAACATGACTGAATTTTCAACTCCTTCTGAAACATATTAGATTCCATATAAATGATTTCCCATAAGCACCATAAAGTTATTTGTTGAATATAAATTATTTGTGTTTTATCAAAGCAAGAGAATGATTAAAATAGGAGTTTGGAAGCCTTTGTCACATCCCATTCCCACACTGACTAACTGGATGTCCTTGTACAAATGATTTTCTTTTGATGGGCCTCAGTTTCTTTGTTGCCTGGGTTAGACCAGATGACCCTAACGTTTTTCAATGATTCTACGATGCTGTGAAAAGTAGTCTACAGATCTCCAATAGAACACTGTCTCTGGTTGGATAATTTACAAAATCTAAAATAAAAATCATTCCAATGATTTCCTTATATTTTATAATTTTGAATGTGTGATGTCCACAAATTTTATTAACATGAATAAACAAAAAAAGTGACTAAAGAGGATAGCTACTAACATTCTGAGACAGCATTTTGTTCAACCTAGTTGTACAACACTGGGTTATGTTTCTCTTTAGGAAAGTGGTATGAGACATATATCCCAGAACGAGTCTTACATGTGGAAAAGAGGCAGTTTGCTGAGTCAAATGAAGGTTTAAAAGAAAGGCAGAAAAATCATTATTTATAGAGGGATGTGATTGGGAGGGGTGGTCCTTAACTTCTGAAAATTCCTCCCAGTTTGGAGAGAAAATATTAGTTCAAGTTGTTTGATGTTCTTGATATCAAGAAAGTATTTCTTGTACATTTTTGTTTTATTCTATGTTAAAACTCATTAGAAGTTGGATGCTGGTAAATAACCTGCTAAAAATATGATTCAAGTTCTCTGATCATGCATAGTCTAGATAAAATAAAACTAAGAAACAACCAAGTTACAGTAAATATGTCCAAATCATAGATACTTCAAGATTTGTGTGTGTGTGTGTGTGTTAGTCACTCACTTGTGTCCAACTCTTTGCAAGCCCATCGACTGTAGCTCACCAGACTCCTCTGTCTATGGAATTCTCCATGCAAGAATACTGGAGTGGGTTGACATTTCATCCTCCAGGGGATCTTCCTGATCCAGGGATCAAACCCAGATCTCTTGCATTGCAGGCAGATTCTTTACCGTCTGAGTCACGAGATTACAGATACTTCAGAGCTTCAGTCAGTTCAGTTGCTCAGTCGTGTCCGACTCTTTGGGACCCCATGAACCGCAGCATACCAGGCCTCCCTGTCCATCACCAACTCCCAGAGTCCACCCAAATCCATGTCCATTGTGTCAGTGATGCCATCCAACCATCTCATACTCTGTCATCCCCTTCTCCTCCGGCCCTCAATCTTTCCCAGCAGGGTCTTTTCAAATGAGTCGGCTCTCCACATCAGGTGGCTAAAGTATTGGAGTTTCAGCTTCAACATCAGTCCCTCCAATGAACACCTAGGACTGATTCCCTTTAGGATGGACTGGTTGGATTTCCTTGCCATCCAAGGGATTCTTGAGTCTTCTCCAACACCATACTTCAAAAGCATCAATTCTTTGGCGCTCAGCTTTCTTTATAGTCCAACTCTCACATCCATACATGACTACTGGAAAAAACCATAGCCTTCACTAAATGGACATTTGTTGGCAAAGTAATATCTCTGCTTTTTAATATGCTATCTAGGTTGGTCATAACTTTCCTTCCAAGGAGCAAGCATCTTTTAATTTCATGGCTGCAATCAACATCCACAGTGATTTTGGAGCCCAGAAAATAAAGTCAGCCACAGTTTCCACTGTTTCCCCATTTATTCCCCATGAAGTGATGGGACTGGATGCCATGATCTTCGTTTTATAAATGTTGAGCTTTAAGCCAACTTTTTCACTCTCCTCTTTCACTTTCATCAAGAGGCTCTTTAGTTCCTCTTCACTTTCTGCCATAAGGGTCGTGTCATCTGCATATCTGAGGTTATTGATATATCTCCCGGCAATCTTGATTCCAGCTTGTGCTTCATCCATCCCAGTGTTTCTCATGATGTACTCTGCATATAAGTTAAATAAGCAGGGGGACAATATATAGCCTTGACGTACTCCTTTTCCTATTTGGAACCAGTCTGTTGTTCCACGTCCAGTTCTAACTGTTGTTTCCTGACCTGTATACAGGTTTTTCAAGAGGCAGGTCAGGTGGTCTGGTATTCCCATCTCTTTCAGAATTTTCCACAGTTTATTGTGATCCACACAGTCAAAGGCTTTGGCATAGTCAATAAAGCAGAAAGATGTTTTTCTGGAACTCTCTTGCTTTTTTGATGATCCAGAGGATGTTGGCAATTTGATCTCTGGTTCCTCTGCCTTTTCTAAAACCAGCTTGAACATCTGGAAGTTCACGGTTTACATATTACTGAAGCCTGGCTTGGAGAATTTTGAGTATTACTTTGCCAGCGTGTGAGATGAGTGCAATTGTGCGGTAGTTTAAGCATTCTTTGGCATTGCCTTTCTTCAGAGCTTAAATATGCTTAACGTCAACATCGTAGAATGATAACATACTACAAAGCAAGAAAAAGAACCACCACTGACAATGAAATGCTTCGTTTCCTTATTCAAATGATTGGTTCTAGTTTTGGGTTCCGTTGTTAGAACTTCCTAAGTAGAAGATCAAGAAGTTCAAAAGAGATATTAAGGCATAGAATGGGAAAAGCCCAGGGCCAGGAAATAAGAGACTCAGGTGCTAAGTCTAGCTTTGCCACTGAGTGCGCTCAGTCATGTTGGACTCTTTGTGACCCTGTGGACTGTAGCCCACCAGTCTCCTTTGTCCAGGGTATTCTCCAGGCAAGAATACTGGAGTGTGTTTCCATGCCCTCCTCCAGGGGATCTTCCTGACCCAGGGCCTGAATCCATGTCTCTCATGTCTCCTGCATTGGCAGGTGGGTTCTTAACTACTAGTAATTACCTGGGAAGCCTACCACTGAGTGGCCATGTCCACTTGAGAAATCCATGTCCTTTCTTTGAACCTCAGTTTCCTCAGCTCTAAAGTGAGAAAATTGGCTTGACTAGTGTTTCTTGCCTGGAGAACCCCAGGGACGGGGGAGCCTGGTGGGCTACCATCTATGGGGTCACACAGAGTTGGACACGACTGAAGTGACTTAGCATCAGCAGCAGCAGCAGTGTTTCTTTATCTTGAGAATTTATAGACCTCTGTGTACATTTCCATGGACCCCAGTTTAAGGAATGCTGCCTTAAAATTAAACTTAGTTTCTTGGCACAATGTGATTATACATAAAAGCCCAAATACTGGTGTTCAAACACTGAGACTGCTATCCATTATTTGGTGATTATCCAGTTGACTCAGAATTTACTTATCTAAATATTATTCCATTGAATACACAAGTACTTTGTGCTGGAAGTCTTCTAGGCATTTGGAGTATATTTAAGAGCATGACAGACAAGATCATTGCCCTCACTGAGCTTACAGTCTAGGAGAGGGAAACCGATTATAAAATAGAGATGATAAATAAGAAAATTAACATTGACTAAAACATTAAAAACATTTTAATAGGGAATTCAAGGATCCTTGCAGATATATCCATAGACTGTCCTTTGAAAAGTACCTGACTGAAGTACCTGACTGGAGAAGCCCTTGATGTCTGTGGTTCAGTGATGCATGGTTACCCATTTCAGATCCAGCAAGCAGAGAGCTTCCTCACCAAGCAGTCTAAACAAAAAGACATGGCTTTTATCGAAGTCTCACCAAGACTCTAGAAGCAGCAAGGGATTTTCCTTGCTATTAGTTTGGTTTGTGCCTCACCCTGTTCTGAAACATGGAGGTGTTTCTAGGCACAGGGCCAAAACTTCATTGAGGGGCTCAGAGAGAGCACCACTCTGAAGAAAAATCATTAAATTAGGCAAAGATCCAATAAACTTAAATTTTCTGTTTTTGATTGCTTGCTGTGAGGAACACTGTGACATGATTTAAAACGATGATTTAATGTAGCAAGAGGAGGGGGACTCTAAAAACCAAATAGTGCAGTCATACTGTTCTAATAAAATTAGTCTATTATGTGCAGATTGATTGCTGGTGCCTAGATTTACATGATGTTTATGATATCAGAATATCTGACAAAAATTGATGTCAATATTTATGCCTCTATAAATTACTCACACAGCACTATTATGATGGCTTCTAATTAAAGTGGAACCAAACTAATTGACCTTTAAATCCAAAGGACTTTGTAACCCCAAACTCATCCACAGTGGGATGGCAGGCTGCACTAGCATGGGAAGAAAAGAGGCTTTTGGAGTGATGTGATGCCTTACTACGAAAAAATAATTACCTATTCTGCAAGAGCTGGTTCCACTAAAAGATGGATTTTTTATTTGATTTAAGCTACATTAAACTGTTACTGTGTAGGTTTATGACAAACCACGTCTGTGGCTTTATACCTAGGGTGAAAAAAGAAAGATATTTCTTTTTTTCAGCCAATAGATAACTGCTGTCTGTTTTTGAGTAGGTCAAATGAGACGATTGATCAAATCAGAGATTCTCCTCTTTGTTTTATTTTAAACATTTCATTTCGGAATAATTTTATATCTACAGAAAAATTATAGATGAGACTTTGTGCTCCTTGAGGGATTATATTTTATTCATTTTTTTTGTAACTCCCTTTAATACCTAACACAGAGCCTCACAAAAAGCAGGAGTGCAATAGAATTTGATTTGTTTTTAGGAAGAAGCCAAAAACGTTGAAAACAAGCAAAGCTTCTGGTATTTTATAACATACAATGCCCCATCATTATTCCTAACAAAAACTCTGTCTTGGCCTTCCTTCTCTTCCTTCTAGTGGGTAGCCAATTGGGTTTTGATTAATTAATTTATTTGGATTTATTTATAATACATTATTATTTGCATACATATTATTAGAAACACAAAAATAATCATTTGGGGAATTAATTAACCATAGGGGAAAAAGCCTGGTTGTTAGTCTGGATTCAAAATATCTGGATTCTTATTTTGTTTCTGATACTTGCTCAGTCTTTGGTAATTAAACCCTGTTGAGCATCTTGCCTCCTCAACTGTAAAATGAGGAAGGTGAATTCTGTTCTTTTGGGTCCTTTGTAGTTTGAAAAGTCTGGAAGTGTGTGTATTTCCTCTGGGCTGCACTTTCTTTTCCTCTCTCTGCCCTTGTTTTATACTGCAAATGTGAAGAAGTTAAATGATGAGATGAAGTTATTACACTACTATGCTTTTTGACTAATGTATTTAACAAAATATTGTTGCATATTTGAAGTTCATCAGTCATGGTTTTCATACTTGTGTGCATTGCCAGTGTTCTATTACAAATCCTTCTTGTCTTTGTGCTGAAAAGATTTTATCTGCATTTCAGAGAGGGCTTTTCAGTTTTGTTATAAAACCTCATTACTTTTTTATTACAGACTTAGTGGAGCCGTCTCTTTGTACTGAATCATATGATTCAGTATTAGCTGGACATTTAATACTATATCGTCTATATATTGTTCAGTATTCTCTGTTCTTTTTTTTTTTTTTTTTTTTTTGCACTTTGGAAATGTCTCAGGAGAAAAAAATTGAAAGGTGATATTTCTTTGAAATAAATCACTCCTGTCCCAGGAAGGCAGTATTTTAAGGATTATTATTAATATTTAAGCAAAACATACTACCTTTTTGGATTCTTATTAATTTAAGAATAGGGAGAATGAGTTTATTAAGTGATCCAGAAAATAATTTATTTTTTCACAGAATAAAATCTTTTCTTTAAAATAAATCCTCCAAGATCATAATGTCATATGACATATTTTGTGAACTTTTTCTAAATTCCCCAAGGTGTCCACCTCTGTTATTGAATTACTGTGGTCTTTCCCACAGTTCCCTTATGATAGGACATGCTCTCAGTCAACTGTTAATATTAGGCACCTATGTTTGTTGAATGAAAAGATCCCCAATACATTTATACAGTTATCTAACAAAATTGCTTGGGAGGTGTATGTGACATGGCTAAACATTATTTTTAGATTTAATTTGCTTTTAGAAACATACCTTACCTACTTAAGAGTTTCTGTGTTTCAATATCTACTTCACAACTTAGATGGCCTTGTTCCCTTTTGTTGGGTAATAAACTATCTCTAAACTTAGTAGTTAAAAACAACGAATTTTAAATTTTGCTCATGATTTGTCTCTAAGATGGTCACCACCAATTCCTTCCCTCCCAAGTCTGTCCATGTCATTTCCCTTCTGAGAGATAGAATCTATTCTGCCCTCCATCCTGAAACTCCTCTTGGGCCAGTCAGAGTGATTTGCTTGGCCAGTAGAGTGAGATGAAAGCAACATTCTGGGACTACTGAAGCTAGGTCATAAGGAGCCTTGCAGTTTCTCATGGTAATGCTCACTCTGAGGTAAGTAAACTGTCATGTTAGAAGTCTCATCATACTGAGAGGCCATGCTATAAGAAGTCCACATCATGTGGAAAGATCCCAGAAGAGATTCTATGTGTAGAGAGACTAAGAGATAAAGAAGCCAAAATGTACAAAGGCACCAGACATGTAAGTAATAAAACCATTTTCAAAGTGAGTTTTCCAGCAAGTGTCCCAGCTGATGCCACTGGATCAGAAATAAACCATACAGTAGAGCCCTTCCTAAATTCCTCATCCAGAAAATCATGAGCAGAGACATTACTTTGTCAACAAAGGTCCGTCTAGTCAAGCCTATGGTTTTACCAGTGGTCATGTATGGATGTGAGAGTTGGACTGTGAAGAAAGCTGAGCACTGAAGAAGTGATGCTTTTGAACCGTGTTGTTGGAGAAGACTCTTGAGAGTCCCTTGGACTGCAAGGAGATCCAACCAGTCCATCCTAAAGGAGATCAGCCCTGGGTGTCCATTGGAAGGACTGATGTTGAAGCTGAAACTCCAATACTTCGGCCACCTGATGCGAAGAGCTGACGCATTTGAAAAGACCCTGATGTTGGAAAAGACTGAGGGCAGGAGGAGAAGGGAACAACAGAGGATGAGATGGTTGGATGGCATCACCAACTCGATGGACATGGGTTTGAGTGAACTCTGGGAGTTGGTGATGGACAGGGAGACCTGGCATGCTGCAGTTCATGGGGTCGCAAAGAGTCAGACACGACTGAGCGACTGAACTGAATGGACTGATATATATATAACACATTTATATATATTATATATTTGAAATTTGAAAAAGCTATAGAGGTAATAGAATTCAACCCCCTTTTTCTGTGGTCAGACAATAGTCATCAAACATTTAGAATTCATTTTGACTTCTCCATCTGTCTTTTGAAAATCTTTGGCTGGATTTGAGTATTCTTAGTGGCAATAATAAATAGATCCATAATTCTGAATAACATGATGGCATCTTTGCTAGAAATCCACACACACATTCACCAAAACTATCAGAGAGATGAGCTTAAGAATTTCTTGCCTCTGAAGATTTCTCCCTGGCAAAGTCCTCTAGGCCACAATCCACCCACGAACCAGTGTTGCTTCTAGAAAACATCCAGTTTCATTACATTGACCTTAATGTTAGCAGAAGAATCAATAAGTTCTCTGTCTCCAAGATTCAGAATATCTCATTCATTTAGAACTGAAGACCATCTTATTGACATTTCATTCTTTGTATATTGCACCAATACCTCCTGAACTCCTCCCCAAACTATAGCTACTTAATGCAATTTCAGTTTACTTCGTTTGCATGTGAATATGGACTGCAAGGATATCCAACCAGTCCATTCTGAAGGAGATCAGCCCCGAGATTTCTTTGGAAGGAATGATGCTAAAGCTGAAACTCCAGTACTTTGGCCACCTTATGTGAAGAGTTGACTCATTGGAAATGACTCTGATGCTGGGAGGGATTGGGGGCAGGAGGAGAAGGGGATGACAGAGGATGAGATGGCTGGATGGCACCACCGACTTGATGGACATGGCTTTGAGTGAACTCCGGGAGTTGGTGATGGACAGGGAGGCCTGGCATGCTGCGATTCATGGGGTCGCAGACAGTCAGACACAACTGAGCAACTGAACTGAACTGAAGATGAAAAAACCCCACCATACCCAATGAAACTAGGAATATGTCCTTTGCAGTTCAATCTTGGCTCAAACTTCTACTCTGTTGAACTCTAAGCTGTTGTCTTTATTCTTAGAAGAATTTAAGCAATCTGCCATCTTTTCCTTTTCATTTTGTCCACTTATTCCAACCTCGGGGACTTCATTCTTACTGAACTTCAAAAGACTGGAGACTCCTTTTTATGTATGTCCCTGCTCAAATGCCAGTTCATCAAAGAAGCCTGAACTGATTATCCTGTCTAATATTGCATCCCTACCATTCTTCTCTATAAGCTTATTTCCTTCTTAGCAATCTCTATCTGAAGTTACTTTTTGCATTTGTTTACTTGTTTACTATCTTTCATTTTCACTGTTGTGTGTCCAAGTTCAAATATCTGGTACCAAGTCTCTGGTTAGGTGCTTAGTAACTGTTGAATAAAGTAAATAACTACATGGATAACTGAAAACATGTTTGCCATTAATTGATTGGTACTATAGTGACAGAGTCTGAATTTATTTTACCTGTCAAATTTACACAAATAATATTAAAATAAAACCAGTTTTTTCAGGGAAGAAAAAGCTTTCTATTGTGTAACTAAACTAATCATAATGCATATTTATTAATACAATTTATAGTACAAATATAGTTGCAGGAGAACACTGACAAGTGAGAACTGAAATGTTTAATAAAACTTTGAGGTGATAATATTTCAGATTGAATAGGTATTCTCAATCATTATTGGTGAGAGTGCAAATTTGGGAAAGCACTTTATTAATATATATCAAGAACATTGAAAATAGTCCTTTTTATATGCAATAATTCTATTTCTGAAACCTCATCATAAGGAAAAATATGAAATGGTGAAAATAGTATGTATAATGATGTTCACTGAAGTGTTGGATGTACAACTCTATATGTCTCCTGAGAACTCTGTATGCAGGCCAAGAAACAACAGTTAGAACAAGACATGGAACAATGGACTGGTTCAAAATTGGGAAAGGAATATGTCAAGACTGTATATTGTCATCCTGCTCATTTAACTTATATGCAGGGTATATTTTGTGAAATACTGGGCTGGAGGATTCAGAAACTGGAATCAAGATTGCCAGGAAAAATATCAACAACTTCAGATATGCAGATAATACCATTCCAATGATGGAAAGCAAAGAGGAACTAAAGAACCTCTTGATGAGGATGAAAGAGGAAAGTGAAAAAGCTGGCTTAAAACTCAGCATTCAAAAAACTAAGATCATGGCATCTGGTCCCATCACTCCCAAATAGATGGATAAAAAGTGGAAACTGTGACAGATTTTTTTCCCAGTCACTGCAGACAGTGACTGCAGCCACAAAACTCCTTGGAAGAAAAGCTATGACAAACCTAGACAGCGTATTTAAAAATAGAGATATCACTTTGCTGACAAAGGTCCATATAGTTGAAGCTCTGATTTTCCAGTAGTCATGTACAGATGTGAGACTTGGACTATAAAAAAGACTGGGTGCTGAAGAATTGACGCTTTTTAATTGTGGTGTTGGAGAAGATTCTTGAGAGTCCCTTGGATAGCAAGGAGATCAAACCAGTCAACCCTAAAGGTAGTCAATCTTGAATATTCATTGGAAGGACTGAAGCTGAAGCTCTAATACTTTGGCCACTTGCTGGGAAGAACTGACTCATTGGAAAAGATCCTGATGCTGGGAAATATTGAAGGCAGGAGGGGAAGGAGGTGACAGAGTATGAGATGATTGGATGACATCACTGACTCAATGGACTTGAGTTTGAGCAAATGCCAGGAGATGGTGAAAGATGGAAGCCTGGCATGCTACAATTCAGGGGGTCACAAAGAGTTGGATACAACTGAACGACTGAACAGTATGTCTAACAAATGTGGATTGATTCAGTAAAATATGACACACTTGTGTAATAAATAATTACCTTCTCTATAAATTCACATTTACCAAGAGTGAATTCACATCTTATCCTACTTATGATACAGTTTCCAAGTGTAAAAAGGCAGAGTACAACATTTTATGTATGACTTCATTTCAACTATGCCAAATATAAGGGTAGAGAGAAGTTTACATTAGCTGTCACTGGATGATGAAACAGAGGTTAAGTTCTTTTTTCATTCTTCCTATTTTTACGTTCAAATTCTTTACAGTGAGCATTTATTATTTTTATAAACAGAAAAGTAAGCTATCTAAAACTTAAAAAGTTTTTAATAAATCAGTGCAATGTTATTAAGGAGGACTCTTTCAGTAACAGTGTGACTTGTTAGGTTATTTCATTATCAGAAAGATTCTAGCTTAGGCTATAAAACATAGCAACTGAATGAGGGGAAATACTAGTGGTTGAAGTTTTAGTCTATGAAGATCCTTCATTTTTGTTTTTTGTTGTATGTGTGTTCAAAACAGTTAGTAATCCTTTATTTCATTTAAATATGTCCTGTACAGTTGATGTCTCTCTTCATTCTTATTTCAGTAGATAATAGGTAGAAAGGATGAAATTACTGAAATTGTGGCTTTTCTGATCTCCAAAAAATAAATGGAATTTTCACACATTTCACTTACTTTCTATATCGAATATTGAAGTAATAACAATGCCTAATGATTTTTGCAGATGACACCACCCTTATGGCAGAAAGTGAAGAGGAACTAAAAAGCCTCTTGATGAAAGTGAAAGAAGAGAGTGAAAAAGTTGGCTTAAAGCTCAACATTCAGAAAACAAAGATCATGGCATCTGGTCCCATCACTGCATGGCAAATAAATGGGGAAACAGTGGAAACTGTGGCTGACTTTATTTTTCTGGGCTCCAAAATCACTGCCGATGGTGATTGCAGCCATGGAATTAAAAGACGCTTACTCCTTGGAAGGAAAGTTATGACCAACCTAGATAGCATATTCAAAAGCAGAGATATTACTTTGCCAACAAGGTCCATCTAGTCAAGGCTATGGTTTTTCCTGTGGTCATGTATGGATGTGAGAGTTGGACTGTGAAGAAAGCTGAGTGCCGAAGAATTGATGCTCTTGAACTGTGGTGTTGGAGGAGACTCTTGAGAATCCCTTGGACTGCAAGGAGATCCAACCAGTCCATTCTAAAGGAGATCAGTCCTGGGTGTTCTTTGGAAGGAATGATGCTAAAGCTGAAACTCCAGTACTTTGGCCATCTCATGCGAAGAGTTGAATCATTGGAAAAGACTGATGCTGGGAGGGATTGGGGGCAGGAGGAGAAGGGGACGACAGAGATGAGATGGCTGGATGGCATCACCGACTCGATGGACATGAGTCTGAGTGAACTCTGGGAGTTGGTGATGGACAGGGAGGCCTGGCGTGCTGCAATTCATGGAGTTACAAAGAGTCGGACATGACTGAGCGACTGAACTGAAATGAATGAGTTTTGTAATGCCGTGTACTGGCACTTCTCTTTTTGCGAGTTACGTTGACATGGGTCTTCAAATAAATGGCTGTTCACATCCAGACTCATTTGGCAGAAACAATAAGTTTTCATGCCAATTCAGAGAGGGAAGAGGGGTTCAAGAAGATGAAAGTGTTGAGAGAGACATTTTACAATATATCAAATATGAGTAATGATATCTCAGTTTGTACTTTAAAAAGCACTGGTGATACTTAATCTTTCAATAACACTTTATAGCTTACAAAGCATACTCTCATTCATTATTTGATTTAATCCTCAAAAGCTAGGAGGAAGATAATTTTATCCTCATTTTACTGTTTCTGAGTGACTGTGATTTACAAGGTCAGGCAGCTAGAAAGTGGAAGAGCTAAGACTTGAACCTGGATTGGCAATCTATGACAGGAAAAACTTGCTGGTTAATTTGTGCATGAAAAGAAATCTTAATTTTATAGAAGTGAATTATAGCCAATAATTAAAATTTGGAAATCTAGTCCTTTCTAGAGATAATTGTTGTCAAAAGTTTGATTTGTTTCTCTTAGATTCTACCCATATTCTTCCCAATTATCTAAATTTCAGTTTTTAAAACCAGTGTTCCAAATGTTCTGTGATTATAAGTTTCACACACATATATATACATACACATTTGAATTAACAGGAAAAAAATGAATCTATTTTTAGGATCAATATTCTTGGCAAAGGTAGGAATTGCTTGAAATTGATGTGATTGAAAATCTATATGGCAGTCTGAAGTATGGATCTTCAAAAGGACCATTTTTCCAAAATGCATATTAATATTTGAGGGAAGAGGTTGCAAATCTTTTATTCTTAAAATTCTTTGAAAGAGATTCACTTTAAGAATTGTTTCTGGTTTTTGAATCTGGCCAAGTAATGCTATTTTAAATAAAGTAACAGCTCAAGGTAACAGAGAAGGTGTTACATAGCTTTTGTAGGCACACCAACCCTGGGAATCATGTTGAATGATTTGCTTTGTGCCTAGAGATAGAGGCATTTGCAAGCAGAATATGAAGAACAGAGTTTAATTCCAGTGGAGCTTTTCTGTTTGTCTTGTCAGTGGAGTTCCCCTTCACCTGATAAATAAAGCACTGCATTCCTCCTGGTTAGGGATTTAAGAAAAATCCCTTTAGTCCTGCCCACTTCACATTTATGGAATGACTGTTTGCCAGTTTCCTATTTGTTTGGGGCCATGTAAATCACAAAATAAATAATAGCAACCCTCTCTTATAATGCAGTGAACTGCACCACAGATAAGGGAGGTTAAAATTATACTTACATTGGATTTATCTCTGTACAGTTTTATTAAGGTCCACATGCCCTTAAGGAAACTAAAAAAAAAAAAAAAAACTTTCATCCTCATCTCTTGGTCTTATAAATGTGTTTACTGAAGGAAAATTTTGTATTGGGAAATAATTTACTTCTTTCTCCCTAAAGTAGTCTGGTTTTTTTTTTTTTTTTTTCCCTTTATAGCAAACAGATATTCTATTTTAAAATGATCTACCAGAGTTACTCAGGGCTTCTCTAAAGCTATTGGAGAAAATACTCTTTAAGTAAATCAGTATTTAAAGGAAATGCATGAGAATGTTTTTGGGTCAACAGTAAATACATGCATCATCCACTTATGACTATTATTTTGAGTGATCTGCCTAACTTTTAAATTTTAAAATCTCCTATTCGTTGTTCCATATGCTAGTTTTTAGGTGTATATTCATTCTCATGTGGAAAATCTCTGTCATTGTGAATGTTCTTTTTAAAAACATACACTTAACAGTGTCCTGGTTTCATGTGTGTCTAAAGCAAACTCTGCCTGCAAGCTGGAAAGCATTGGACATTGTTTCCAGTAGGTCAATAAAATGACTGATGGATTTGAGCCAGGTTGTAGCAGAGGACACACATTCTCTGTTGAAATAGCTGAAAAGACAAATTAATATTGAAGTGTGGAATACTGAATTGGACTGTCTCAGTACACAGAAATAGACTAAAGTAGATTACCAAAATGAGGCATGTGTACTTCAGGCAGCTAAATCAGATTTGCTATGCAAACATGAGAGGAGTAGAGGAAGACTTGGGTGTGATATTCTGGAAATGGTAACAGTTCAGCCTCCATAATATGAAGTAGGGGGTGACAGAAACATCTAGAATTTTAGAAACTTTCAAAGCTTTGAAATTTAAATAGTTTCATATTTACAACTCCCAGCTAATGACCATCTTTGTCATTTTTATTCTGAGTGTGTATTTTTGACAAGTATACATTCAAAGGGAGAAGGCAATGGCACCCCACTCCAGTCCTCTTGCCTGGAAAATCCCATGGACGGAGGAGCCTGGTGCGCTGCAGTCCATGGGGTCCTAGGAGTCGGACACGACTGAGTGACTTCACTTTCACTTTTCACTTTCATGCATTGGAGAAGGAAATGGCAACCCACTCCAGTGTTCTTGCCTGGAGAATCCCAGGGACGGGGGAGCCTGGTGGGCTGCCATCTATGGGGTCGCACAGAGTCGGACACGACCGAGGCGACTTAGCAGCAGCAGCAGCAGCATACATTTAAAGTGTGTGCTTTCGATGCACGATACTGGATGCTTATGGGTTGGTGCACTGGGACGACCCAGAAGGATGGTATGGGGAGGGAGGAGGGAGGAGGGTTCAGGATGGGGACCACATGTATACCTGTGGCGGATTCATTTTGATATTTGGCAAAACTAATGCAATTATGTAAAATTTAAAAATAAAATAAAATAAAAAAAAAAAAATAAAGTGTGTGCTTTCTATTAGTAGCCTTTTTAAAAGGAATTTTTCAAAATAGAGTAGAGAGAAAGTATCAGTCTCACTTAACACTTTATTAATTTAGGAGAAAAACACAACAAATAACACAGACTTTAAATATTGAATCAAAACCTGCATGATACACATTGCCCTCACAAAAGTTCAAATTTCTTTCAGTCTAAAGTACTTCATGATCAGGCTTATATTCTCTTTCCTATAACATCTTTTATAGACCACATTTAGCAAGAAAATTGCAACCTTATTTTCACTAAATTTTAAGTGATGTTTAACACTTCTTTTGATAGTGAATGCAGGAAACCAATCACATAGCATTAGCAGTGCTATGACTTTGTCACTAATAGAAATTACAGATATTTTCATATCGTATTACAGTTGTTGCAGTCTCTTGACATGTATTGTTTACATCTCACTGTAACTTTAAAATTGTGATTGTTATTCGACTCACGTATCTATTTTTACAGCACAATGTAAATTATATTTCTGAATATGTTTATAACTATATTTCACTACACTTGTTTTCCTTTGTAATTCTAAGTTCATTTTGTGCATTAAAACCAAGTTTGGAAAGGTTGTCCATTGGAATCACCAGAGTGCCAAAGAGGCCTTTAGCAAAAGAAATGTTAGCAATCTTTAGAAAAACTGACCTTAATGATCATCCTTAAACAGTTGGGCATTCAATTTTAATCCTGTGCCTTTGCCTGGAAGGCTGTTACTCCTATGTTCCATCCTCATCTTTCAAGGTGCAGCCTTGGATGTTACCACATCTATTCGATTGATCCTGATGCTACTAGTCACAGTCAATTGAACTTCCTTTGTATCCCCTCAGAATTGTTTTCTGCTTTTCTATTAGAACTTATCCTGCCTTTTATCCTAGTTAGTTACTTCTTCTATGTCTTCTTTTAGAGTATAGACTTCTCGGGGACAGGAATATTGTCATAGTTACCATTTTATAACTGAATCTAACTTAGTCTCATTGTGCTTAGAGAATGTGGTTTCTCTATTGATTCTTTGAACTTTACTGAGATTTCCTTCATGGCTTGGTGCATGTGTTCGTGTGTGCATGCGTGTGTGTTAAGTTGCTTCGGTCATGTCTGACTCTCTGTGAGCCTATGGACTGCAGCCCACCAGACTCCTCTGTCTATGGGATTAACAGGCAAAAATACTGGAGTGGGTTGCCATGCCCTCCTCTAGAGGATCCCAACCCAGGAATTGAACCCACATCTCTTATGTCTCCTGCACTGACAGGTGAGTTCTTTACCACTAGCACCACCTGGGAAGCCCTTATGGCTTGGCACATGACCAATTTTTGGAGAAGGTAATGGCAAGCCACTCCAGTTTTATTACCTAGAGAATTCCCTGGACAGAGAGGAGCCTGGCAAGCTACTGTCCATGGGGTCACAAAGAGTCAGACATGACTGAGTGAGTGACTAACACACAATTTTTATAAATGTTCCATTAATGCTTGGAAACATAGTGTGATTTGAAGGAGTTGAATGCAGGTTTGTTAACTGTGTGATTCAAATCTATATCCCTACTATTTCTTCTATTCCTTGATTGATTTATCAGTTATTTTCAGAGATATGTTAAAGTTTCCTGCTACTATAGTAGAGATGTTAATTTCTTATTTTAATAGTTCTGCCATTTAACTTTATATATTTTGAATCAATATTATTAAGTACATAAAATTTAGAACTGTTATATCTTCCTGATGAACTAGACCTTTAATCAATATGAAATTATTTTATCTCTAGTAATTCTTCTTTTTGCATAATAATAAATTTTCTCTGATGTTGATATAACCAAGGTGTGTGTTGGGTTAGAATGTTACTGCTGTCCTTTTCCATTCCTTTATTTTCAACTTTGCTGTACCATATGCTTTAATTGCATCTTTTTAAGATAACATAGTGCAGGATTTTGTATATTTAAATAAAATTTGTTCTGTGACTCTTTATCTTTTACCTGAAGAATTTCATTATTTTATAATGTTTATAATTACTGATATATTTTATTCATTTCTAACATATTTTGCACTTTATCTTTGCCCTGACATTTCTAGATTTTTATTCCTCTTTTTTTGTTAAGTTTTCAGATTGAGAAGTTTTCTCTTACTACATTTTTCCTCTACTAATTTGAAAGCCTTAATTCTATCTGTATTATTTTAGTCATCTACTAGAAAGTTTAATATTCATATTTAAAATCTAACATGTGTCAAAGTCTTTACCTTCCTTCCAAATATGTAAGGAATGTGAACAAGTTTACCCACTCTTCACTTGCTATCTGATATTGTCCTTTTTCAGTTCAGTCACTCAGTCGTGTCCGACTCTTTGCGACCTCATGAATCGCAGCATGCCAGGCCTCCTGGTCCATCACCAACTCCCAGAGTTCACCGAAACCCATGTCCATCGAGTCGGTGATGCCATCCAGCCATCTCATTCTCTGCTATCCCCTTTTCCTCCTACCCCCAATCCCTCCCAGAATCAGAGTCTTTTCCAATGAGTCAACTCTTCGCATGAGGTGGCCAAAGTACTGGAGTTTCAGCTTTAACATAATTCCTTCCAAAGAACACCCAGGACTGATCTCCTTTAGAATGGACTGGTTGGATCTCTTTGCAGTCCAAGGGACTCTCAAGAGTCTCCTCCAACACCAGTTCAAAAGCATCACTTCTTCGGCACTCAGCTTTCTTCACAGTCCAACTCTCACATCCATACGTGACCATTGGAAAAACCATAGCCTTGACTAGACGGGCCTTTGTTGGCAAAATAATGTCTCTGCTTTTCAATATGCTATCTAGGTTTGTCATAACTTTTCTTCCAGGAGTAAGCGTCTTTTAATTTCATGGCTGCAATCACCATCTGCAGTGATTTTGGAGCCCAAAAAAATAAAGTCTGACCCTGTTTCCCCTGTTTCTCCATCTATTTCCCATGCAGTGATGGGACCAGATGCCATGATCTTTGTTTTCTGAATGTTGAGCTTTAAGCCAACATTTTCCAGTCTCCTCTTTCACTTTCATCAAGAGGCTTTTTAGTTCCTCTTCATTTTCTGCCATAAGGGTGGTGTCATCCAAATATGTAAGGAATGGGAACAAGTTTACCCACTCTTCACTTACTATCTGATATTGTCCTTTTTAGCCACATGAATTTCCACATATTTACCAATTTATTCATTGATTACTTCTTTTTCTCAAACTTTTAAATCATCTGACTTTTGCTTTTAGAATGTACAATATTTACATTTTGGGGATGGTAAAAGTTCTATTTTTGTTTTTCAATTTTTTCAAAAATTTTGCATCTCCCTCATTTTAAATAATTTTGCTGGTTAAAGAATTATAAGTTGAAAGCAATTTTCTCTAATCTCTTTGAATATATGGTATTACCAAATTTGGCTTTCTATTTCACTAAGTCAATTTTTAATCTATCTTTCTTTGTAGATAATCTGGCCCTATCCCTTTTGCCCCAAACTGAAGCTGATTTTTATCTTTGATATTCTGTAGTTTTACCATACCCTATGTTTAGATATGGATTATTTTTTATTTATTCTGCTTTGGCTATAATAAGATTCCTAAATTTGAGCACTTGGTGACTTTCATCATCTTATTCTAGGTCTTTTTTAAACATGCATTGGACCATCTATCTTACTTTATCCCCCATGTGTCAACTTCTCTCTCATGCTTTCCATGTCTGTTGCACTGTGCTATATTAGTTCTGGGTAATTTCTTCATGTGTCTCTTCCAGGATACTAATAATTTTCTTTAACTGTGCCTAATCTGTTTAGCACATATATTAAGTTTCTAAATTCAGTTATTATAGTTTTTACATTAGAAATTCTATCTTGTTCTTTTTCAGATCTGCCTGATATATTTAATCATTCCTTTATTGTACTTTTAATTCTCTCTTCTGTTTGTTGAAATATATTAATTAATCTTGTTTAATATTCTACATCTTTCAAGTAGGCTACAGTCCATGGGATAACAAAGAGTCACACATGGCTGAATGATTAACACTTTCACTTTTTTTTTTTCAAGCTCAATACCTGCTCTCTTTGCAGATATAATTCTGTAGTATTATTTTTGAAGATTCTTCTTGTTTATAGTTTATTTCATTGTATGGTTAGTGACTTTTTAAAAATTGTGAGCTTAGACTCATATCCCTTAGACTTTGTATTTCTTGGACTTTCCTATTGTTACTGTAATGAATTACCATAAACTTGGTGACTTAAAACAACACAAATGTATTCTCTTATAATTTTTGAGTTCAGAAACCAAAAGGATTTCATTAGCCATAAACTAAGAAGTTGGCAAGGCGGTACTCCTTCCAGAGGTTCTGGAAGATAATAAATTTCTTTGCTTTTTCCAGTTTCTAGAGCTACTTTGCTTGCATTTCTGGATTCATAACCCCTCCCTCCATCTTCATCTTGCAGTGTAGCATCTTCAAATGTCTCTCTGCAATCTCTTAACATCATGATCTCCTCTGTATCAAATCTCCCTTTCTCTTTCTCTTTTAAGGATGCTTGTGGTTCTATTTAGGGCTCCATTCAGCTAATCTAGGATAATTTCCCTATATTAAGACTCTTTTAATTATATCTGCAAGTCTCTTTTGCTATATTAGGTTACATTCACAGGTCCCAGGCATTAGAATATGGACGTTTCGAGGCCTAATTGTGCAGCTTACTACAGACTTTATCTGTGGAAATTACTTGCAACCTTGTATTAAAGTGTGTTCCTCCATAAAAGACTTGGACTTTTCCCAGGTTTTACTGATACCACCAACCCAGAGTTAATTTAAAGTAAAATTTTACATTTTTTGGCCCAAATGGTTAGTATGCCTTTCAGTCTAGACCTGTAGCTTACAGGGGAAATTTCCCTTTTCCCCAGTTACCAAAAGTCAAGACTAAGACAATCATATATCCCAATGATATTGCTTTCTGAGGTGATTTTTTTTTTTTTTTTCTGTTTTCCTCACTGAGCGTATTACTCCTTGAAGATCCTGGCTTCAGTTGGGGCTTCAATCCAACTTCTTTATTCAGCCGCTAAGCTTGTTTCCTATTTCCTGTAGCAGTCTGTTAAAACTCAGATTATAGAATGCCAGAATGAACATTTTTCTCTAGGGCAAATACTGGCTCCAACACTCACCCCAGTGGATTAGCACTTTTCATATTTTCCTTTCGTATCTACAAGAAATTCTCTTACTTTTCCACCAGCACAGCCATATTTTACTTAAAAATATTTTACTCAATATTTTTAAATGTGCTGTATTAGTTGGGAATGCTCTTAATTTAGGTTTCAGTACAGCCAGTAATAGAAGTTAGATATTGTCTTATTTATAAGACATTTTTCCCAGCATTTAAGACATTATAAGACATGTCTTATTTATAAGACATAATTCTCAGTATTTAAAACAGTGACATCCAAACTGTGACTAATAAGTGTTAAATAAAAACATAACAAACTGGAGCTTGGAGGGACATTAAAACTGAATAGTAACAGAGACCATATGGCCTGGGAAGTCTAAAGTATTTACTATCTGGCCTGTTATCAAAAGAATTTGCCTTGTCTAGATAGTTTATTTTAACCCCTCCATGACCAGAATGGGCATGGTGGCAAGTTCCTCCTCAGAAGCCTTAGTGTATTCTGGGGAGGGTGTCCTTTGTCTTGGGGATAGAGGACCATGTGACCTCAGAAGTGCCTCTGAACTTAATGAACTGCAAGGCTTACCTATCATGTCGATTTTCTTCGCACTCTCTGATGCTGCTAAAATACAATGAATCAGCATGTGGAGTTATCTTTTACTGCAACTCTTCACCCTTTGTGTGTGTCCACATGACTGATTAATTGCAGAGGTGATAACTTAAGTGTTAAATGTATTATGTTTGAAGGAGAATTAAGACAACTCTGGGTTGGCATCTTGGTTCTGTTGCCAATTAGCCAAATGGATATGGAGAAGCTATGCCATATCTTTGAGTCCCATCGTACTTACCTGTAGGAAGAAAGGTAAATTCAATGAACTGTGAGTTTCCCTCTACTCCAAATGTTCTCTGATTCTAAAGTCAGAATAAAAAGTTTTATCTCTTTTTCCCAAGGTATAAACTTTCCTCCTTTATGAAGATTGGATTAGTAATACATGTAAAGTCCTGTGGACATGGCTTGGCACAGATCCTCAATGAATGTTAGTTATTATATTGTTGTCACTAAAATTACCAAAAGCTTCTTAGGGTAGAAGTTCACAATATTAATCCTTTATTATGAATAGTAATCCCTCATGTTCCATTGTGAGAATTTTGGGGGTATAAGGAAGGACAGGAAAGCCTGACGGGCTGCAGTCCATGGGGTCATGAAGAGCAGAAGAGCAGACACGACTTAGCAACTGAACAACAACAAAGCACCGGAAAGAAGTTCTAATCAGCATAAAATAGCATCCCCGTGTTCTCTGTGCCTTCACAGGGATTGATTAACCTCCTTACTGCTGCTGAAAGCGTCCCCAACAGGGGAACACAAACCACAAAGCACTGACCAAAATCTACATCTGCAAAAAAGAAAAAAAAGAGAGAGAGAATTAAAAAACAATACAAAACAAAACCTCTCAACTTTGCAACCCCAGGGCTGGGCTAGGTTTCCTGATAATGTCTACAGCATGAAGTAGTGGAACAGAAAGCTTATGGTGAAAAGTGTACTTCTTCTGTGGGGAGTATACATGCTTCTCTGGGGACAGAAACATGCTCATTGGAGAGGTGAGGATAATGCTCAGCATTTGTTTTAGCTAGAAATCTGATGACCCACACGTACTCAGGACAGCACTCTCAGGACAGTACTCAGGACAGCTGTACTCTGTACAGCACTGAAATGAAATCAAAGATATAAAAGCATTGATTGTATTCAAAGATTGAAGCACGCTCATACTTCGTATGTGCTTTGGGGGAGGGGGTGGGTGGGCACGTGGGCCTTGCGGGTGCATTCTTGTAATCCGAGACTCTTGAACTTTATGATGGAGTCTTCAATATTTTGATGTATATGAAACTTTTGTTAATACACTGTATATTGTGTTGGCTGTGTGAAGTAAACTAAAACTCTAATGAACACTTTGGAGTCCACGTTAGCGTAGGAGACCAAAGTGGAAAGGGCTTTAGGGCACTGAGAAAGGCCCTGAGTGTACTTTCCAATCCTGTGTAATGTTTAGTTCTTGGCAACTGAATCAAAGCAGTGTTAAATTATGGCAATATTTGCACTTGGGGAATGAGTACATAACGTATGATCACACTCTGCAAATGCCACTTTTAAAGCTGTTAATAGACTTTGCACCTTTTCTTTGACAAGGATGTGTCATATTTAAATTTTTACATTCATCATGGTTACAGGTAGAACTAGGGAGGGGGGAATGTAATTTTTTATGGGAATTTTGATATGAAAAGAAACTAGTCATTTATTTATACAATAGGCTTGGCTCAAAAAGTGTTTTTCAACTTGGTATTCTTAATGTAGGATGTGACTTTATTTTATTTTTAGTAGCAGATCTGGATGTAGACTGACATAGCTGAATGTCTTAATAAATTTAAATTTGAAGATAAAAAAAAATGGATGGTTATTGGTTCTAAAAGGAAATAATTTACCCCAGATAGTTCAAGTGAAGAAACATTAATGTATGGAGGAAGCAAGGTTAAAGTAAGGTTAAAAGAACCGCGTCAGGGAATGTTTCAGACACTAGAAATGACGGTAACTCTTTATCACCACTAGGACTAAAGAGTCAAGGGGAGGAAAGAGTGTGACTGGAGAGAGCTAAGGCCAAGGAGGAGGGCTCTGGAGAGATGGGCAGTTGTGGAGAAATGCAGCTTCCAGGGACAGAACAGGGAAGAGACTATCTCCTGCCATTCCTGCTCTCTGATTGCTTGTGGTGTTTCCCACGGGTTGAATCCTATTGGAAACGAGCTAGCAAGGGAGCCCAAGAAATACCTCCATAGAGGCAGAGCAGTGAGGCACCAGAGAATAGATGAGAGTTTTCCAGGAGAATAGACAAAAGTACCCTCTTCCTCTGGGGTTTTTGCTCTGATGCCTCTCTGACTAGATGTTTTTCTAGTGCCTTTGACATATGATCTTCTATTGTTTTGTGGGTGAGTGTGTGAGTGAGGGCAAGAATGTATTGTTTTTTGCCTAGTCTGTGGGTTGTAATGAAAAAAGTCCCTGATTTGAACCAAGGTACCTGGATTCTGGAATGTTAAAGAAAAAATTATTCACAACATTTTATTAAAATGTTAAGACAGATTTAATTCAGGACTACTGCAATAGGATTTTGCATTAGATGGGGGAGAGTGAACTCACTTTTGAATACAAGAAACAGTGGACATTAGTAGCCAAGGAGCAGGGTGAGAAGGTTGATGGATGGATAATTACTAAGAGGCAACCTCAGGTGTATGAGAGAATTCTGTCTAAACCGACCTAACAGGATTCTTGCTGAAGGCAGGTCAGAATGATAAGACATCACTCAGGGTGGTGGTGGAGGATGAGGAATTAGGTTGGATATTGAGGGCAGGGGATTTTGGTTACACTGTTTGCTAAAACTGTACTCTTTAGGATATGCCCAAGAATGAGGTCTAGTCAGACTCATAGGAGCCCTATCTAGAGCTTACTCAATAAAAGTGTCTTTGTCAGGTCTCAGCTCTGCCAAAAACTTGGATAAACTTAGGCAAGTCATTTAATCTCTCAAAGTCTTGTATATTATCTGTGAAACTGAGTCAATTACATTTGTCCAATCTTTCTCATCAGGGTTTAAGAATCAAACAGAACAATAGTTAAAAGCAAGCTTCAAAATCAATGTGGGGAGATAAGCTCTGAGACTAGAGAGGAAGCTAAAGGGACTGCTCACTGGGGACTGTGATTCTTGGTACACAAGTGGTGTGGCTAGGGGATGTGGGTGACAACACGTGGAAGAAAACACAGGTGGCAGAGATTGCTGTTTACCCACCAATTCTATTCCCCCTTTCTTTCATAGCTTTTGAATTATAATTTGGCATATGACTACCCAGAGACACTCCATCTCCAACCTCTCTTCCTGGGCGTGGACATGTGAGCAGAGTACATTCTCTCCAGAGGAATGTGAGCAGAAGTGGTGTGTACCACTTTCAAGTTGTCCCATGAATGCTATCTCATTCATTCTTCTGTGTTCTTCCCTTCTCCCTGAAGAGTAGATCAACAGAGTAGTCTAGAAACTACTCACTGAAGATGGCAGAAAGATTGTGAAGAATTGAACCTCCTACTCTCAAATCTTTCACACTGAACTAAACGTTCATCCTGACTATTATGTATGAGAGAAATAAACTTCTTTATTCTTTTAAGTCCCTGAATGCTGGGAGTCTCTTTGGTGCAGTGGCTTCATTTCAGTTCAGTTCAGTTCAGTCACTCAGTCGTGTCCGACTCTTTGCGACCCCATGAATTGCAGCACACCAGGGCTCTCTGTCCATCATTAACTCCCAGAGTTCACCCAAACCCATGTCCATCAAGTTGGTAATGCCATCCACCATCTCATCCTCTGTAGTCCCCTTCTCCTCCTGCCCCCAATCCCTCCCAGCATCAGAGTCTATTCCAATGAGTCAACTCTTCGAATAAGGTGGCCAAAGTATTGGACTTTCAGCTTTATCATCAGTCCTTCCAAAGAACACCCAGGACTGATTTCCTTTAGAATGGACTGGTTGGATTTCCTTGCAGTTCAAGGGACTCTCAAGAGTCTTCTCCAACACCACAGTTCAAAAGCATCAATTCTTCGGCACTCAGCTTTCTTCACAGTCTAACTCTCACATCCATACATGACCATTGGAAAAACCATAGCCTTGACTAGACTTCAGTTCAGTTAAGATCAGTCGCTCAGTCATGTCCAGCTCTTTGCGACCACATGAATTGCAGCACACCAGGCCTCCCTGTCCATCACCATCTCCCAGAGTTCACTCAAACTCACACCCATTGAGTCGGTGATGCCATCCAGCCATCTCATCCTCTGTCGTCCCCTTCTCCACCTGCCCCCAATCCCTCCCAGCATCAGAGTCTTTTCCAATGAGTCAACTCTTCGCATGAGGTGGCCAAAGTGCTGTAGTTTCAGCTTTAGCATCATTCCTTCCAAAGAACACCCAGGACTGATCTCCTTCAGAATGGACTGGTTGGATCTCCTTGCAGTCCAAGGGACTCTCAAGAGGCTTCTCCAACACCACACTTCAAAAGCATCACTTCTTCGGCACTCAGCTTTCTTCACAGTCCAAATCTCACATCCATACATGACCACTGGAAAAACCATAGCCTTGACCAGATGGACCTGTGTTGACAAAGTAATGTCTCTGCTTTTCGATATGCTATCTAGGTTGGTCATAACTTTCCTTCCAAGGAGTAAGCGTCTTTTAATTTCATGGCTGCAGTCACCATGTGCAGTGATTTTGGAGCCCAGAAAAATAAAGTCAGCCCCTGTTTCCACTGTTTCCCCATCTATTTCCCAGGAAGTGATGGGACCGGATGCCATGATCTTCGTTTTCTGAATGTTGAGCTTTAAGCCAACTTTTTCACTCTTCTGTTTCACTTTCATCAAGAGGCTTTTGAGTTCCTCTTCACTTTCTTCCATAAGGGTGGTGTCATCTGCATATCTGAGGTTATTGAGATTTCTCCTGGCAATCTTGATTCCAGCTTGTGCTTCTTCCAGCCCAGCATTTCTCATGATGTACTCTGCATATAAGTTAAATAAGCAGGGTGACAGTATACAACCTTGACATACTCCCTTTCCTATTTGGAACCAGTCTGTTGTTCCATGTCCAGTTCTAACTGTTGTTTCCTGACCTGCATACAGGTTTATCAAGAGGCAGGTCAGGTGGTCTGGTATTCCCATCTCTTTCAGAATTTTCCACAGTTTATTGTGATCCACACAGTCAAAGGCTTTGACATAGTCAATAAAGCAGAAATAGATGTTTTTCTGGAACTCTCTTGCTTTTTTGATGATCCAGCAGTTGTTGGCAATTTGATCTCTGGTTCCTCTGCCTTTTCTAAAACCAGCTTGAACATCTGGAAGTTCACAGTTCATGTATTGCTGAAACCTGGCTTGGAGAATTTTGAGCATTACTTTACTAGCATGTGAGATGAATGCAATTGTGCGGTAGTTTGAGCATTCTTTGGCATTGCCTTTCTTTGGGATTGGAATGAAAACTGACCTTTTCCAGTCCTGTGGCTACTGCTGAGTTTTCCAAATTTGCTGGCATATTGAGTATAGCACTTTCACAGCATCATCTTTCAGGATTTGAAATAGCTCAACTGAAATTCCATCACCTCCACTAACCTTGTTCATAGTGATGCTTTCTAAGGCCCACTTGACTTCACATTCCAGGATCTGGCTCTAGACCTAGTCTACTCTAAAACAGGGAGCAAATATTTTCCACACTTCTGCTCAGAGCACATGTAGCTCTGTCATATGGTGATAGGGCAGGGGAGAGTTTTACAGGTGACACTCAAGATGAGAAAGTAGCTTCTTCACAAAAGTCATTGGCAGGTATCTTCAACCAGTCATGGCAGGATCTGCAGACATCAGGGCTTGCTGGCAGCAGACATCAACAAAGAGACTGAAAAGAAAAAATGAGCCTGTGTGGTTTCAGCACAGGTGATACTCTCTTGGAGACTCTCAGAAATAAACGGGGGTGATTAAGAGTACAGGGAGAACAGTTTGTTCCTATATAAGCAGCCTGTGGCTATTAGCTACAAAATTTACAACATTAACATTTCTTGAAAATTGAAAGTGTCAGTTGCTCAGTTGTGTCTGAGTTTTTCTGACCCCATGGACCTCATGGACTCTAGTCAACCAGGCTCCTCTGTTCTTGGGATTCTCCAGGCAGGAATACTGGAGTGGGTAGCTGTTCCCTTCTCCAAGGGATCTTCCTAAACCAGGGGTCGAATCTGTGTCTCCCACGTTGCAGTCAGATTCTTTACCATCTGAGCCACCAGGGAAGCAGCCCAAGGCTATTAAGTACAAAATTGGCAATATTGATATTTTTTAATGTCACCTGATTATCACTTTGTATCAGAATGCTTTGGGCTCAGGGGATAGTTAGTTCAGTTCAGTTCAGTTTAGTCACTCAGTTGTGTCCAACTCTTTGTGACCCCATGGACCACAGCATGCCAGGCTTCCTTGCTCATTACCAACTCCAAGAGCCTACTCAAGCTCATGTCCATTGAATTGGTGATACCATCCAACCATCTCATCCACTGTTTTCTCCTTCTCCTCAATCTTTCCCAGCATCAGGATCTTTTCAAATGAGTCAGCTCTTCACATCAGGTGGCCAAAGTATTGGAGTTTCAGCTTCAACATCAGTCCCTCCAATGAACACCCAGGACTGATCTCCTTTAGAATGGACTGGTTGGATTTCCTTGCTGTCCAAGGAACTCTCAAGAGTCTTCTCCAACACCACAGTTCAAAAGCATCCATTCTTCGGTGCTCAGCTTTCTTTATAGTCCAACTCTCACATCCATACATGACTACTGGAAAAACCATAGTTTTGACTGGATGGGCCTTTTTTGGCAAAGTAATGTCTCTGGTTTTTAATATGTTGTCGAGGTTGGTCATAACTTTTCTTCCAAGGAGCAAGCATCTTTTAATTTCATGGCTGCAGTCATCGTCTGCAGTGATTTTGGAGCCCAAAACAAAGTCTGTCAATGTTTCCATTGTTTCCCCATCTATTTACCATAAGGTGATGGGACCAGATGCCATGATCTCAGTTTTCTGAATGCTGAGTTTTAAGCCAACTTTTTCACTCTCCTCTTTCACTTTCATCAAGCAGCTTTTTAGTTCTTCTTCACTTTCTGCCATAAAGGTGGTGTCATCTTCATATCAGAGGTTATTGATATTTCTCCCAGCAATCTTGATTCCAGCTTGTGCTTCCTCCAACCTGGCATTTCACATGATGTACTCTACATATAAGTTAAATAAGCAGGGTGACAAAATACAGCCTTGACATACTCCTTTCCCAATTTGGAGCCAGTCTTTTGTTCCATGCCCAGTTCCAACTGTTGCTTCTTGACCTGCATACAGATTTCTCAGGAGGCAGGTCCCGTGGTCTGGTATTCCCATCTCTTGAAGAATTTTCCAGTTTTTTGTGATCCACAGAGTCAAAGACGTTGATGTAGTCAATAAAACAGAAGTAGGTGTTTTTTTTCTGGAAACAATCAGCCTGAATTAAATTTGCCTAAACAATGTGTGCATATATTATTGTATGTAAGAAAATGCTAAAGTAGGATGGGCTCCAGGTCATCTATGATCACGGCTAGGTCTCTTCTCTGTGATTCTCTCAGTTCTGTCCTTCTCCATGTAGATGCTTTTTCTTAGTTTGGCTTTACTTTTCTTTTCTTTTCTTTAAAGATCACTTTATATATTTTTAAGTGATCCTGTAAAGCAATAATATTGCTTTATGACAAGAGGGAAGCCTTCCCTCTTGAACCTCCCTTCCACCCCCAACCCCCATCACATTCATCTAGGTCACCACAGAGCACCAAGTTGATATCCTTGTGCTATTTCTAATCATCACAGATTGACTCTCAGCAACAAATGTTACAATATTCTTACTTGTTCATCTTCAGTAAGAGATAGGGAAGTAGAAAGAAAGGGAGAAAGAGAAAGAGAATGAGAGAAAGCAAAAGAGAGAAAGAGTTATTCTCCCAACTGTAGAATCAAGTTCTTCTCTTTGGTCTTATTGGGTCAGCTTAACTCAAGGGCCCATCTTCAGACCAATAACTATTCTCAGGAAAATGCTGTGTTCTATGGGCTGAAGCCAAGACTTCTGACCAGTAAAGAGCATGTGATTGTCACAATGGTCTAAGCCATGATGGCTTAAAATCTGCAAACTTTGCCCCACAGGCCAAATCCATCTAGCCACCTTCTATGTGGCCTAGGAGATAAGGATGACTTTTGCCTTTGTAAGTGGTTATTTAAAAATTTCAGTAAAACCTTTGATTTTGTGTCTTGGTATACAAAGTCTAAATTATTTACTATCTAGTCCCATAAGAAAGTCTGCCAGCTCCTAGTCTAGACTAATCAGAATCTGTCTCTGCAGATGGAGATAATGGGCCACCTTTCCTTGGAGCACATGGAGAATTCCCCAAATGCTAAAGAAAGTTGCTTGGAGAAAGGATATGTGCTCAGTCACGTCCAACTCTTTTGTGACACTTTGGATTGTAGCCCTCCAGGATCCTCTGAACATGGGAGTTTTCTGGCAAGAATGCTAGAGTGGGTTGCCATTTCCCCCTGTAAAGGATGTTCCCAACCCAGGGAGGGAATCCATGTCTCCTGCCTCTCCTGCATTGCAGGTAAATTCTTTTCCCAGTGAGCCATTGGGGAAGACCTTGGAGATAGGATAGAAACATCTAATGTGGCAATGTCAGATCTCATAAACTTTGGTTAACTGTGTCCCAATTCCCTCCATTTGTGTATATAAATATTACTAATCAGTATTTATTGTGTCTATTATTTTGTGCTGAACTCTGTTCTAGGCACCATATTAATAATCAGAACTTGCCCATGAACAATATCTCATCCTTAATCTTGCCCAAACAGGTAAAATTCCCCCAGAAATTTTGTTTTGATCTGGTATAGGAGATGAAGGAAGGCATGGTCTCAAGTAATACCTATGTAAAGTGGACCATTTAGTTCCTGGGGCACCACATAAAATAATATAAAGCACTAAAAGTAATAAGACCTTTTCAGTGCAGATTGGGGTCACCCATAAATGCTGTTCACTTAAGCTCTCCAACAGGCTTAAATAATCATATAAAACTTGGTCCCGTGTTTTGAATGTAGTTAGAGGAACATGCAATTTAGATTAAAAAAAATCAATGTATATTAGTGTTAATCTGAATTTACTTTAAAAGAAAAACAATAGTCCAGGAGATAATATAATGATTAGGAATCAATTTTTATAAGTTTTATTTTTTTAAATGTCTCATGTATTTAGTATCTGAGATCAGTTCTATAAAAAAGTTTAAAGTAAGGTAAAATACCAGTGGATTATAGCTGGGTAATTAGCCACTGTCTGTTTACTTAAGAGGCTTTGAGTTTGTGGTTTAGTTTAGGATTTACTGGGAAAGACTGGTACATGGATGGAAGTCCAGTGGTACAAACTGTAATCCTTGCCCAATTATCTAGGGATACAATTAATCAAGGGACAAAGACAGAACATTTGTGAAACTGCTTATCTTCTACAGTGAGATTCTGGCTTGAAATATAGTCTTATTTGAGGTGTTGATTTAAATCACTGTTTAAAATGTGACTTGAGGCAATTTTGGTGAATTTTATGTTTTGTAAACGGTAGAGTGCAATATGGTTATTCTTCTGTTTTGCTCTTCTGTGTCAATTCCTTCATCTATCTTTTGTTGCTTTTAAAATGAATATCTGGACTAATCCTGCCAAGAGAAGATCACACCCCAAACATGGCCATCCTAGGTCCAAGAGGGGAATGTGTAAGTGTGTGTGCATGCATGTGAGCTTCTATGTCATGAATCACATGGATTAGCCATTGATCAGATGGAATAGTAAGAACTGAAATACTAGTTATAATTTATTGAGAGCCTACCATGAGCCAGGCACCATACAAGGCTTTTTGCATATATTATTTCTCATCTATGTAAAACATTTGGGTTTATATATTGTCCCTGGCCTATAGATGAGGAAATCAGGCTTGGAGAGGTTGAAAGCCTGCCAAGCTCACAAAGATGGTGAGGGGTAGAGCCTAGATTTAGAGCTTGGGCACAAAAGCCCAAGTTCTTCCTCTAGGTTGCTTCTCCTGTAAGACAATTGTGTCCTGAAATGGTCTGTTTTCTACCATACAAGGAAAACAGATGGCAGCTAACTTCTTGTGGCTTTCTATGCTTTCTCTGGAAGTGGAACATCTTTCAGAAATTAGAATGATTTTATTTTGGAAACTTGGGGCTGAGATGCTGTCTGTGCAATAAAATAACAACAATAGCAGCAACAGCAATAAGAGAAGTAGTTAACATTTACTGATAGATTACTATGTATTACCTGGCATGTAAGTTCTATTATTATTATCCCTATTTTGTTTCCCACCTTGAATTGAATCAGTGAAAAGATGAGAAATTTGCCAAGGTCACATGAATGCTAGAGGCACATCCAGGATCTACAACCAGACTATCCAAATGGCATACTTTCAGCAAGTCCCCTGAGCAAGGCTCTCAGGGTAGAAACCCAGCTCTGCAGATGATTGGCCAGTCAGTATGGGCCCCTGAAGCTCCTGAGCCTCATTTGAAGTCTCACCTGCACCTGCATGCGTGCTAAGTTGCTTCAATCATGTTCAACTCTGTGCAACCCTATGGACTGTATGTAGCCCCCCAGGCTCCTCTGTCCATGGGCTTCTCCAGGGAAAAATACTGGAGTGGGTTGCCATGCCCTTCTCTAGGGGATCTTCCCAACCCAAGGATCGAACCCATGGCTCATGTCTCCTTCTTTGGTAGGTGGGTTCTTTACCACTAGGACCTCCTGGGAAACCCCTCACCTGTACAAGAGGAGTGAATTCTGTCTTGGTGGTCCTCCTCTATGACTTTCCCTGGGAAATGGGGGAGCACAGATAAACGTGATAAACTTGAAAAGAGAGATTCTTCTACCCAAGCAATTTTTCTTTGGTTGATGTTTTTTCTTCTCCTGGCCCTCTTTGATCTGTGAATATCTTTGGATAAAGCCCCGAAGATAGAAAACTAGCTCTCCATTTAGGACCTAGACAAGATTTGCAAAAAAAGAAAAGAGAAAAAATTTTCCTCTGTTTGCTTCTAGATCTCAGTGAGCCACATGTGACCTGGTGAACTTTGCAATCATTTCCTATATGGATTTTCAGATTAGAGATTTGGTTAGTCAATCTGGTAGGGTATTTTTTCAGAGCAACCACTATGCTTATATTGTGGAATTAGTTGCTCCCTTGTATTCTAGAATCAGTTGCTCCCAGGAGCCCTCCCACCTGGAGAGCCAAGTGAAAACAAGCCCAGACAAGACTTATTGGACTCGTGCTTTCAGGTACCAAGACCCTTTTCATTAGACCCTAGTGTGGAGAATCCACAAGTACCCAGGTAGTAGCTGTTCCAGAAACCCATCAGCTTTAGCACTGCTTGAGGCTATGCAAGTTATGTCAGATTTTCTCACTCTCCCCTCCCCAAAACAGTCCCTCTGACCACAAAAGAGGGAAGGTCAAATGGCAGAGAATCTGACGTTTTTCGAGCTGTGCCACTGCAACCTGGCATGGGATCTGGCTAACAGTGAAAGCTGGGGCTTCCAGGTGGCTCCATGGCAAAGAACCCTCCTGCTAGTGCAGGAGACACAAGAGATGTGGGTTCGATTCCTGGGTCGGAAGGATCCCTGGAGTAGGAAATGCAACCCACTCTAGTATTCTTGCCTGGAAAATCCCATGGCTAGAGGAGCCTGGTGGGTTACAGTCCATGGAATCATAAAGAGCTGGACTCGATGGAGCACACACACACACACACACACATAAGAGCAAAAACTCATGTAAGTTGTTAACTCTCTCTCTATGGATCTTTCACCTCTGTCAGAGACATTTCCTATATGTAAAAGATAGTAATCACATTTCATGGGATCATTTCAAGTATAAAATGAGATAATACTTATAAATAAGCTTATTAAACTTCAAAGCATTTCATATATATCTGAAGGATATAAGAAAGCTCCTTTTTATCACCACATCTCAAAGATACCTAGATAGGTGATTTATCTTGTTTCTATGGCAGTCAGGGTACAAGACCATAAAGGAACAGGAATCCTACCTCACGGGGCATTTTGGAGGAGTGAATAATAGGCTGAAAAATGTACAGTGCTTGGTTAAGGAGGATTTTGTAATAGTATCCCCCAACTCACATAACCCCTACTGTTTCTGACTGATTTCTCAATAGTCCAAGAAATTTTCTCAGTCAGTCAACCCATGATAGTTGTCACTTTCGCTATCCACCAAATATTTCCATTTCTACCCTTCAGGACATACAAGAGAATTGCATTTTTTTGCTCTTCCTTGAAGATGCAGTGCCAGTGTGTGCTTGGCATTCTCTGTTTGCCCATTAGATATTTTCCTTACCTTTGTCTCCTCTGCTCCATGCTCCAGAGGATTGAGTCCCATGAACTGCATATTCTAGGTTCCTTAACAGTTTTGTTACCATTTACCCTACAAACTAGAGTGAGTTGTCCCATCTTTTAAAATTTAATGATAAAATTAGCCTAATTCCCAGCTACATGGGTTGTCTGTCTCTATGTTTTGAATGGTCCATCATTATGTCATATTTTTTCCTCCCAGATGTGGAAGTTATCCATTCCATTTATCTATGCCCACTTCCAAAGCCACCATCATAAGGTCTTGGTGATTGTAACAGACTTTATTAAACATTAAAAGAAGGAAGCAGTTTATGTCACAATTTAGAATTAAGTAGCAGATATTCTTTTTTCTAAGCTTATTTATTTTTTATTTTTAGCCATGCTGGGTCTTTGTTACTGTGTGGCCATTTTTCCCCCCTCTGGTGAGAGATCATTGCGGCTAGCAGAGGCTACTCTCTAGTTGTGATGTGCAGGCTTCTCATTGCGGTGACTTATCTTGTTGTGGAGCATGGGCTTCAGTAGCTGAAGCTCCCAGGCTCTATAGCACAAACTTAATAGTTGCAGAGCATGGGTTTAGTTGCTTTGTGGTATGTGGGATCTTCTTCGATCAGGAATCAAACCCATGTCTCCTGCACTGGTAGGCAGATTCTTTACCACTGAGCCACCAGAGAAGCCCCAATAGCAGATATTCTTATGCAAGTTATTGTTCTTTGTTCTTTCTACTGATTCAGGCTTTAGTCCTTCATAAACTGGCTCATTTTTTTCTTTACTCTGCCCCTCCTTCCAACCCAGTTCTGGGCGTCCCTTTGTATAACCAAAGATTGTTAACAGCTCTGCTAGACAAATTCTCTGGACATCTACTTCTCCTCCTCCACCTATCTTTGCATTGGAAAGAGAGCCGACATTCCATATAAACATGGCTTGTGTCATCTCACCCCTATACTCTCTGCTGGCTTCCCTAGTGTCTCAGACAGTATAGAATCCACCTGCAATGCAGGAGACCTGGGTTAGATCCCTGGGTTGGGACAGCCCCATCCATAACTAGGCAGAATACAAAACAGAATACAAAAACAGGTATAGCCAATTTGAAGTTAATACCTACCCTCCTTGCACTTGCTTTGCATTTTTTTTAATAGTTTTTCTTTGCTTCTTCTCACCATAGATATGGAAGCCTTGATGGTGCTGATCAAGAGAAAAAGGGGCCAAGGAGCCCAGCTCTAGTAAAGACCGTGGACCACTAGGGCTACTATATGGTTGCTGCACAAAGACTTCCCATTGGAGTAGGGGGAACAGAGCCAGCTTGATACTAAACTTTGGTCAGTTTGGCTGGACTTATTGTTAGGGCTTCCCTGGAGGCTCAGATGGTAAAGAATCTGCCTGCAATACAGGAGAGCTGGGTTTGATCCCTGGGTCGCGAAGATCCCCTGAAGAAGAGAATAGCTACCCATTCCAGTATTCTTTCCTGGAGAATTCCATGGTCAGATGAGCCTGGTGGGCTATAGTCCATGGGGTCGCAAGGAGTCAGACCTGACTGAGCAACTAATACTTCATTCTCCTTATTATCTGGGCATAGAAACCATAGGGATTTAAACAGGGTGTTTATAGTTTGGGGAGTTCTGGATTCTGGCCATCTCTTCATTTCTTTCTACCACAAAACATGAACTGTCAAAGCAAATCCCTCTTTATTACTAGGAAATTGACACAAAGCCTATGCCATACCATGTCTAACTCAGAAATAGTCCTCTTTTTCCATTCTCCTCATTGATGTCTAATTTCAGGTCCTCATATCCTTTTCCAGGACTGTGCTGTCTCACAAGGTCCACATGCCTTCTGCTCTTCCTCTATTCTGCCTGTTTATGCATGTGTATGTGTGCCCATCAGAACAAGACACAGTTTTCACCCACAGTCAGTCTCTCCCATCAGGAAGCTTGCATAAGCCTCTCATCCTTATCCATCCCAGGGTGAACAGAATGAAAACCACAATCACAGAAAACTAATCAAACTGATCACATGGACCACAGCCTTGTCTAACTCAATGAAACTATGAGCCATGCCATATAGGGCCATCCAAGATGGACAGGTCATGATGGAGAGTTGTGACAAAACATGGTCCACTGGAAAAGGGAATGGCAAACCACTTTAGTATTCTTGCCTTGAGAACCCTATGAACAGTATGAAAAGGCAAAAAGATATGACATTGAAAGATGAACTCCCCAGGTCGGTAGGTGCCGAATATACTACTGGAGAAGAGTGGAGAAATAGCTCCAGAAAGACTGAAGAGACAGAGCCAAAGCAAAAACAAAGCCCAGTTGTGGATGTGACTGGTGATAGCAGTAAAGTCTGATGCTGTAAAGAACAATATTGCATAGGAACCTGGAATGTTAGGTCCATGAATCAAGGTAAATTAAAAGTGGTCAAACAGAAGATGGCAAGAGTGAACATCTACATTTTAGGAATCAGCAAACTAAAATGGACCGGAATGGGTGAATTTAATTCAGATAACCATTATAACTACGACTGTGGGCAAGAATCCCTCAGAAGAAATGGAGTAGCCCTCGTATGTCTGTTGAGGTCCTTTAATGGACCAGAACCTGGTAGTCCGGAGTTGAGCGATAAGAAACTAAAGGAGAGAGAAAGAGGCTGATATTCCTTGGTTTATGCAGAAAGCCAATAAAGCCCCTGCACGGGGCTTGCTCTGTTCACGAAGGCCTCAGGCGCCCTCTCGATGGGGTGAAGGTGCAGAGTGCCTTCTCGAGAGGGTCTTAGAAGCCCGGGCAGGAAAATGAACACAGAGGACCTCTGCACTCCAGGGGATCAGCCTGAAAAAGAGAGAGAGAGAGAAAGCAAGACATGGGGACCATAGCTCTGATGGAGCAAAGGTGTTTTAATCAACATGGTGTGGGCATATATACTGTAGTTATTCTCACCAAAGATAAAGATTAAAATTCCAGACTTACAAAACATAGGTGATCCATATTAAAGAAAGAGAGAGTTGTAAATAATCACTTTTACCATTTGGTTCATAAAAAGGAAGAGGGTACTTATCACCATATAGAAAAACTAATGAAGGAAAAGCCTGGATTCCTCAGCCCCCGGGGAGAGGCTTGCCTCTCCTCTTAATTCCTGAATATTCAGGAATTAATAAGGAACAGAGAATTCCTGACAGATCCAAAACAGCACACAGGAAGCCTCTTGTTAAATGCTTCCTGACAATAGTCAACAAAAGAGTCCAAAATGCAGTATTTGGGTGCAATCTCAAAAATGACAGAATGCTCTCTGTTTGTTTCCAAGGTAAACCATTCAATATCACAGTAATCCAAGTCTATGTCCCAACAAGTAATGCTGAAGAAGCTAAAGTTGAACAGTTCTATGAAGACCTACAAGACCTTCTAGAACTAACAACCCCAAAAGATGTCCTTTTCATTATAGGGGATTGGAATGCAAAAGTAGGAAGTCAAGAAACACCTGGAGTAACAGGCAAATTTGGCCTTGGAGTACAGAATGAAGCAGGGCAAAGGCTATTAGAGTTTTGCCAAGAGAATGCAGATGTCATAGCAAACACTCCCTTCCAACAACACAAGAGAAGACTCTACACATGGACATCACCAGATGGTCAACACTGAAATCAGATTGATTATATTCTTTGCAGCCAAAGATGGAGAAGCTCTATACAGTCAGTAAAAACAAGACTGGGAGACTGTGGCTCAGATCATGAACTCCTTATAGCCAAATTCAGACTTAAATTGAAGAAAGTAGGGAAAACCACTAGACCATTCAGGTATGACCTAAATCAAATCCCTTACGATTATACAGTGGAAGTGACAAATAGACTCAAGGGATTAGATATGATAGAGTGCCTGAAGAACTATAGGGGGAGGTTTGTGACATTGTGCAGGAGACAGGGATCAAGACCATTCCTGAAGAAAAGAAATGCACAAAGGCAAAATGGTTGTCTGAGGGGGCCTTACAAATAGCTGAGAAAAGAAGAGAAGTGAAAGGCAAAGGAGAAAAGGAAAGATATAGCCATTTGAATGCAGAGTTCCACAGAATAGCAAGGAAAGATAATAAAGCCTTCCTAAGTGATCAATGCAAAGAAATAGAGGAGGTGGCAGTCCTCTCCCAACTTGGTAGCTGCGGCTGCCTCCAGATGCTTTCAAGATGGTGACCTCTCTAGGTTCCAACACCTACAACAGGCAGAATTGGAAGGTTGAGGACTTCCCTATTCTGTGCAAGATGTGTTTTGGAGAACACCCATATATCCAAACGACCAAAGAAAAGTATGGGAAGGAATGCAAAATTTGTGCCAGGCCTTTCACAGTGTTTCACTGGTGCTCCAGGGTCCTCATGCATTTCAAGAAGACTGAAGTGTGCCAGACCTGCAGTAAATCGAAGAATGTCTATCAGACTTGCCTCTTAGACCTAGAGTATGGCCTGCCCATCCAGGTTTGTGATGTAGGATTATATTTTAAGGATGATATGCCAAAGTCTGACGTCAACAAAGAATACTACACGCAAAATATGGAGACAGAGATTTCCAACTCTGATGGAACGCAGCCAGGTGGCATGTTGGGGAAAGCCACATCCACCAGTGACATGCTGCTCAAACTGGCCCAGACCACCCCTACTACAAAAGGAATCGACCACACCTTTGCTCCTTCTGGGTGAAAGGAGAATGTAAGAGAGGAGAGGAATGTCCATACAGACATGAAAAACCAACAGATCCGGATGACCCCCTTGCTGATCAGAACATTAAAGATCTTATGGAATCAACGACCCTGTGGCAGATAAACTATTAAAGTGGGCTTCAACAATGCCATGTCTGGACCCCCCAGAGGACAAGATTATTACCACACTGTATGCTGGTGGTCTGGGTGATACCATTACTGAGACTGATCTAAAGAATCACTTCTACCAGTTTGGAGAGATCCGGACCATCACTGTTGTGCAGAGACAGCAGTGTGCTTTCATCCAGTTTCCCACAAGGCAGGCTGCAGAAGTGGCTGCCAAGAAGTCCTTTAATAAATCGGTTGTTAATGGCTGTAAGCTCAAAGTGAAATGGGGAAGGTCCCAGGCAGCCAGAGGAAAAGAAAAGGAGAAGGACGGAACCACAGATACTGGAATCAAGCTTGAGCCTGTTTCAGGGCTCCCAGGAGCTCTTCCTCCTGCTGCTGCTGCAGAAGGAGCCTCTGCCAACTACTTCAACCTATCCCCTAGTGGTCCTCCAGTCGTGGTGAACAATTGCCCTGCCACTCCCACCTGGTATTGCCCCCCCAACCCCCAGGTTTTGGGCCACACATGTTCCACTCCATGGGACCATCCCCTCCTTTCATGAGGGCTCCAGGGCCATCCACTATCCTTCTTAGGATCCTTAGAGGATGGGAGCACATGCCAGGAAACACAGCAGCCCCTAGCACTTATCACTGCTCTGGGGCTCTACGGAAGAGAGGGTGCTTAAATATCCTAGTAAATGAATCCCAGAATAAATATGTTTTTCCTTCCTTTGTAGTTTCCATGGTAGTGGAATGTATTTAGATGTAGGCAGTTGGAGAATGACAGCCTTGATTTCCTCTATGTGTTCTCAAAGGATTGATGGACCTGAAATAAGCTGCTATTAACATATCTG
Source organism: Bubalus bubalis (assembly GCF_019923935.1). Taxonomy (NCBI): domain Eukaryota; kingdom Metazoa; phylum Chordata; class Mammalia; order Artiodactyla; family Bovidae; genus Bubalus; species Bubalus bubalis. Next base: position 46,307,390 of record NC_059167.1, read on the forward strand.
GTTACTACTATAATATCACTAATAAAACTTAATGCCTCTTCCCCTCACCTGTATGGGGAACAAGCAACTGGGTGAATTGGAATGTTCAACCAAGTTACCATCCAAATTATATGTTCATTTTGTATCTTCTTTTGGGGGGTGGGGGAGGATGGGAACTGACCCTCAGTAAGAAAAACCAGCAAACAATTTTTGACCATTTTTATGTGCATTGAATGTTTTCCTTTTTATCCTCTAAAAAAAAAGATTACTAGTACTAATCATTGTAGTGGCATGAGGGTGATTTAATGCTTCTAAAATCACATTCTTGAAAGACAAGTAGAAACAGCACCCAGCACGTTAGATATCTCTCCTTTCCTCATTTGTTACTAAAGGAATCTGGCTGATAGTTTTACTTCTTTCAGTTCAGTCGCTCAGTCGTGTCTGACTCTTTGCGACCCCATAAATCACAGCGTGCCAGGCCTCCCTGTCCATCACCAACTCCCGGAGTTGACCCAACTCATGTCCATCGAGTCTGTGATGCCATCCAGCCATCTCATCCTCTGTCATCCCCTTCTCCTCCTGCCCCCAATCCCTCCCAGTTACTTCTTTACACTACCAAAAAAAAAAAAAAAATAAAAAAATAAAAAAAAAATAAAAATTACTTTTCATTCCTGTCGATCAGATGGAACAACAGATGTCATGAAGCTGTGTATCATTGAAGAAACCTGGTGTTTGAAATGAAATTATCTTAAAGAACTTCCTACACACTTTAACAAACTGTGAAAGGAAAAGAATTAGAGTGTGTTTGAATGGAAGACTTGTGGCCTACAGCTGGAATGTTGATCTTCAGCATTCACCTTTGTATGACTTCAGCATCTCATTTTAATTCCAGCTCTGGGCAAGGGATTCTGTTTGGTCTTAGAATATTTGGAAATAATTGAATTGTAGATGGCAAAAAAAAAAAAGATGTTGTGTTGTATTTTTGTTCTGAAAAATTAAAATGGGTCAATATTCAAAAAAAAAAAAAAGAAAGAAAAAATAGAAGAAAACAATAGAATAGGGAAGACTAAGTATCTCATCAAGAAAATTAGAGATACCAAGGGAACATTTCAGGCAAGATGGGCACAATAAAGGACAGAAATGGTATGGACCTAACAGAAGCAGGAGATATTAAGAAGAGGTTAATATGCACAAAGAATTCTGTGTAAGAATGCACAGAAAAACTATACAAAAAAAGATCTTAATGACCCAGGTAACCATGATGGTGTGATTACTCACCTAGAGCCAGACATCCTGGAGTGGGAAGTCAAGTGGGCCTTAGGAAGCATCACTATGAACAAAGCTAGTGGTAATGATGGAATTCCAGTTGAGCTATTTCAAATCCTCAAAGATGATCCTGTTAGTGTGCTTCACTCAATGTGCTAGCAAATTTGGAAAACTCAGCAGTGGCCACAGGACTGGAAAAGGTCAGCTTTCATTTCAATTCCAAAGAAAGAAAAGGAAAGAAAGTGAAAGTGAAGTCGCTCAGTTGTGTCCGACTCTTTGTGACCCCACGGATTGTAGCCTACCAGGCTCCTATGTCCATGGGATTTTCCAGGCAAGAATACTGGAGTGGGTTGCCATTTCAAAGAAGGGCAATACCAAAGAATGTTCAAACTACTGCACAATTCCACTCATCTCACATGCTAGCAAAGTAATGCTCAAAATTCTCCAAGCCAGGTTTCAACAGTACGTGAACTGTGAATTTCCAGATGTTCAAGCTGGATTTAGAAAAGGAAGAGAAACCAGAGATCAAATTGCCAACTTCCATTGGATCATAGATAAAGCAAGAGAGTTCCAGAAAAACATCTACTTCTGCATTATTGGGGCCTCCCTTGTGGCTCAGCTGGCAAAGAACCCACCTGCAATGCAGGACCTGAGTTCGATTCCTGGGTTGGGAAGATCCACTGTAGAAGGGAAAGACTACCCAGTCCAGTATTCTGGCCTGGAGAATTCCATGGACGAATAGTCCATGGGGCACAAAGAGTCAGACACGAGCGATTGCACTTTCACTTTCTGCTTTATTGGTTACGCCAAAGGCTTTGACTGTGTAGATCACAACAAACTGCAGAAAATTCTTCAAGAGATGGGAATGCCAGACCTTACCTACCTCCTGAGAAATCTGTATGTAGGTCAAGAAGCAACAGTTAGAACTGGACATGGAACAAAAGACTGGCTCGAAATTGGGAAAGGAGTACATCAAAGCTCTATATTGTCACCCTGCTTATTTAACTTTTATGCAGAATACATCATGCAAAATGCCACGCTAGATGAAGCACAAGCTGCAATCAAGATTGCTGAGAGAAATATCAATAACCTCTGATACACAGATGATACTGCCCTTATGGCAGAAAGTGAAGAGGAACTAAAGAGCCTCTTGATGAAAGTGAAAGAGGAGAGTGAAAAACACTGGCTTAAAACTCAACATTCAACAAACTAAGATCATTGGCATCTGGTCCCAACACTTCATGGCAAATAGATGTGGAAACAATGGAAACAGTGACAGACTTTATTTTCTTGGGCTCCAAAATCACTGCAGATGGTGACTGCAGCCATGAAATTAAAAGACACTTGCTCCTTGGAAGAAAAGCCATGACCTACCTAGACAGCATATTAAAATGCAGAGACATTACTTGGCCAACAATGGTCCGTCTAGTCAAATCTATGGCTTTTCCAGTAGTCATGCATGGATGTGAGAGTTGGACTATAAAGAAAGCTGAGTGCTGAAGTATTGATGCTTTTGAACTGTGGTGTTGGAGAACACTCTTGAGAGTCACTTGGACTGCAAGGAAATCAAATCAGTTCATCCTAAAGGAAATCAGTTGTGAATATTCATTGGAAGGACTGATGCTGAAGCTGAAACTCCAATACTTTGGCCACCTGATCTGAAGAACTGACTTACTGGAAAAGACCCTGGATGCTAGGAAAGATTGAAGGCGGGAGGAGAAGGGGATGACAGAGGATGAGATGGTTGGATGGCATCACCGACTCGATGGACATGAGTTTGAGCAAGCTCCAGGAGTTGATGATGGACATGGAAGCCTGGAGTACTGCAGTCCATGGGTGGCATAGAATCGGACATGACTGAGCAGCTGAACAGAACTGAACTGAATTGAATGATATGTGCTCACTCGTTCAGTTGTATATGATGTGTGACCACATGAACTGTAGACTGCCAGGCTCCTCTGTCCTTGGAGTTTCCCAGGCAAGTATACTATAGTGGGTTGCCACTTCCTACTTCAGGGGCTCTTCCTGACCCAGGGATTGAACCCACATATCCTGCGTCTCCTGCATTGTTAGGTGGATTCTTTACCACAGAGCCACGTGGGAAGCTCCCTGCCTGTTATGAGCTTCCTAAAATCAGATGCAATTGGGTCAGCCCATTCTTTGTATTTTAGTTAAAAAATATTTTCTTTGTCTATTTTATCTTTAATAATAGAGATTGTGCTTGCTCATTGTAAAATACAGACACATATTTAGAGAAAGAGTGAAAGTCCTTATGACTAGATTCTAATCATTCCATAGAAGTAGCCACACTTAATAGTTTATTTTGTTTCCTTCCATACATTTTCCTATATATGTACAAACACATGCACATACATGTGTATGTATACATGCTTTGTACTATGTACTTTGGTATATAGTTAGTGCAACTTGACCTTTTCATTTTAAAATATATGGAGAAATCTTTATACGTCAATACACATGAACCTACTCTTTATTTTCAAAGGCTGTGATACGCTCCCTTTATTTTACAGATTTACTGATATTTATTTAACCAACCCTCTTTGACGAATATTTTTGTGCTTAACAGTTTTCACTATCACAGACTGTTATTTAATGAAGTCATATCTATCTACATATTTTTTAGATTTTTAAATACCTCTAACAGTTGTTTTCAGACTCACAGTATTTTCAAAAATTAGACCAAATAGCACTGTGATATTTATAACAAAAGAGCAGTCTCTTGCCCCTCTCCACTCTACATTCCCAATTTCAATTCCCCATATGCAACTTCTTTCAACTCCTTTACTTGTACTGTGATCTCATTTCTTTTCTCATACAATGTATTATTTTCTCTGTAATTAATATCTTGTTTTTTCATTTTCTCAATTTTCCATGTATATATCACTATTCTGCCCACCCCCCCCCTCAAATTTAAGAATAGAATTGAAAATCTTACTTCTGTACTTTCAAAGTTTTGGACATCTCAACAGTATATTATTTTTTAATAAAGTAATACTTTGTTTTTGCTTTGGCTCCATCCCTTCATTCTTTCGGGAGTTATTTCCCCACTGATGTCCAGTAGCATATTGGGCACCTACTGACCTGGGGAGTTCCTCTTTCAGTATCCTATCATTTTGCCTTTTCATACTGTTCATGGGGTTCTCAAGGCAAGAATACTGAAGTGGTTTGCCATTCCCTTCTCCAGTGGACCACATTCTGTTAGACCTCTCTACCTTTGCCAACAAAGGTCCGTCTAGTCAAGGCTAGGGTTTTTCCAGTGGTCATGTATGGATGCGAGAGTTGGACTGTGAAGAAAGCTGAGCGCCGAAGAATTGATGCTTTTGAACTGTGGTGTTGGAGAAGACTCTTGAGAGTCCCTTGGACTGCAAGGAGATCCAACCAGTCCATTCTGAAGGAGATCAGCCCTGGGTGTTCTTTGGAAGGAATGGTGCTGAAGCCGAAACTCCAGTACTTTGGCCACCTCATGTGAAGAGCTGACTCATTGGAAAAGACTCTGATGCTGGGAGGAATTGGGGGCAGGAGGAAAAGGGGATGACAGAGGATGAGATGGATGGATGGCATCACCAACTTGATGGACGTGAGTCTGAGTGAACTCTGGGAGTTGGTGATGGACAGGGAGGCCTGGGGTGCTGCGATTCATGGGGTCACGAAGAGTGGGACACGACTGAGTGACTGAACTGAACTGAATACTTTGTTATTCATCCATCAATGGATAGTTTGTTTCTCAAACATGTAGTAGCTTATTTTAATTTTATTTTTCTTGCAGGTCTTTTTCTACAGAGTTCTGCCTTTTTTTCCTAATCAGTGACCATTTTTTTTCTGGGACCACTGCACAACTGTCAGTTGTTATCTTGGAACCTGCATTCACATCAGCCTGGTACCCACTCTGTTTCTCTCTTGTGTTGAATTTCTAGTTTCTTCAGTGATAGATGTTCGTTTCCCCTTTTGACCACTGTATCCAGGGCACCTAGCCCAAAACCTCCACAGAGGAAGCGTTCAGATGTTTGTAGACAGAATGAATAAAGGTGTGAATGAATTAATGTCTTACTACTAGGCTAGACCACAGTTTGAGACTTAAAAGGAAAAAAAAACCATATCTCCAAATTTTCTAAGGACTCAGTGAAATCCCCAGAGAGCAAACTTGAGGTGACATGGGTGACAAGTAAACTCATGTGTGTGAGCTGCATGGTCTAGCTTAGGGTGGAAGCCACAGCAGTAGGAAAGTATAAAGCTAGCTGCTCTGTGCAGGAATCCTGCCCTTGGCCTCATTAACACCCTACTATATCCAATGGTAACAACCAGCCATAGGCAAATAGCATGTGAAGTAGGCTGGTAAGCTGGCCTCCATATCATAGACCCCGGCTTTTCGGCCCTAATGAGGATGCTTTTGTCCTGGAATTTAGCCCAGTTCCTCCCAGCAGGCTGCCCTTTAAAGACTTGTCTTATCAGCAGTCCCTGCCCCAAGATGAGGAAGGTTTCCTCTTCTCTTAACGACACTCTATGTGTTTTGTCCAGACCAATTTACCACTGCAACCCACCTTTACTCAGTAGAGCTTTGCTCTAAGCTCCAGAGGTTAAGGTCAAGCTTTCTTCAAAAGTCTTTCTTCCAAAACCTTGAATCTTTATTTGTTTATTTCTTCCACTGCACTTTTTCCAGCACAGTCAGCACTACCCTTTCCTTGCTCACAGTTCAGAATTGCAGGGACCTCTGTGAACACAGACTGTCAATGCCTTGCAGGCCCTCTTTGACTCTCAGATTTTCACAAGAGCAGACAGCCCCTGAGTAAAAGCCATTTTCTTCTAGCTGCCACTGGGTATTTCAGAATTCTTGGTTGTCAAGGGTTGTTGCTTTCATCTTATTGCACAAACATGGAAACAATCCAGGAAGCAGGTAAAGGTGAGAGGGCATCTTTAAAAAGGGGATTAAGGGCCACTGTGAGGAGGCAGGAGGCTAACCAGAGTAGGGGCTGCTTGAGGCAGTTTTCTCTTGCATTTACTAAGCTGGGAGGCTTTCCACCAAAGGTAATGTTGACTCATCCCTACCAAGAACCTACTCTGTGCCACTAATACAAACATACCATCTCAATGAATCTTTACAGAACTTCACAAGATAGGAAAGAGGTTTTAGAGGTTCACTTGCCCAAGGCCACATAACTGATGAGCAGTTATGGGCTCCCTGAATGTGGACTTTTATAACACTGAAAAAAAGGAAAGTCTTGTGCAGGTCAGGACAAGTTGGTCACCCTGTAACAATACTGATGGGCCATATCCACTCCACAGTTCCCTACTGGGTTGGCCAAGGCTTTGTCTGACCTCTGACCTATACACAGTTCTGTTTTTCCATCTGTCCAATCTACTTCTTCCCCCACTTTCCATATCCATAGGTGTTGATTTTTGAAAAGCACCTTGCAAGTAAAATTCTTAGCCTTTGCACCTGGAGATCCCCCACCAACTCCCACTCCCATAGAGCATCATTGCCTTGGAGAAATGCAGAAGACCCCAGCCAATCAAAGCCCCAGTTACAAACTGTCCATGTGTGGGAGGCATTGGGGTAGAGGATCTGACATTTCCACTCTCAGACACAGATATTTTTCCAGTTGCAAAAGTCATAGTACACAGAACCAGGCTGATGATATTCTGACTTGCTTAGCTTTTATCGGTTAGGAGAGAGGAGGAGGTTAGCCTGTGAGTAACCAGAGACATCTGGAAAAGTATAAGAGGTGATGGACAACTTGCTCAAACATTTACACAACGATTCCTCCTTTCCTTTGAGGACGTGTTCTTATTATTCCCTGAACAAATGCTTGTTCATTTGTGGTTACATTTTAGTGATGATGTTTTATAACTGACTAAAGGGCTTTCTAGGTGCAGGTTTCATAATTTAAAAATGGATTTTGGTTTGGATGTACTTTTTCAGTTAAAAAAGTCCTACTCCTAGAAATGATCTTTGTCCTTTCCTAACTACAGGTAAGAGATAATACCTTTCCTCTAGGAAAAAACACCTCCAAGTCTCAGTGTAGTCACATGTGACCCCCTTACTCAGGTGTGCCTTAAGATGGGACACGCCTGTTTGTACATGTCCTAAGGTCCCTGAAGTTGCCCAGATGGGATGTTTTGGGACAGGTGTTTGGACAGGAAGATGGAGAGTAGTTGAGGAGTCATTTCCTCTAATAGTCAAAGTCCTCTCAGTGTGACAGTTCTGCCCCCTTCACATCACAGACTTCTTTACACTTCATCACACCTGTTCACACGTAGGGGCACTGACGAATCAATTAACAGCATCTTCTTGGTGCTCACACATCACTTTGCATCAAAATGGCCCTTCTTTTGATATGGGCTGATGTTTCCCTTCCTTGTTGGAAACTTTCCAAGGTATGAGTCAAAATACAACCAAACTTGATTGGAAAATCATTGAGAGGATTAGTAAGAGCCACAGACATTTCCAGTTGTAAGTGGGAGTGAAATCTTTCTTTTTCTTTTAATGTGACAACCATTGCAATGTGTAGACTGCCAACTGCCACTTGCTGTGCATTTGGCCTTGGGGAAAGAGGATTCACTCTGAACTGAGTTGATCATTAGGAAAATACGGATAATAATACCTATAATGATTTTCACCTCACAGGATTGATGAAGTTCTAATGAAATACTCTGTGAAAGCACTCTTGGCAAATAGCATAATGCTGATATGCTACAAAAACATAAATTATAAAACAATCAAACAATAGTAGATTGAAGAAGGAACCAATCAGAAAGACTGGTAAATAAAAAAACAATGGTAAAGGCCATTATGGGTAACACAGTCAGAGAAAATTAAGTCTTATAAAGAGATTGTTCTGTAGAAAGTTTCTTTTTTTAAAAAATTTGGTTTGCAACAATTCAGACACCTAAAGTTTGATTAAAACAGTCATGCAGGAAGTTGTTCTTAAAGACTGGTCTGAACAAGAGATATTAAGTGACTTGTTTGAAGTTACACACAATACCCAAACTGCCTCTGTGAGAGAGGAGGAAAGAAGGTGAAAGTAAGGCGGGTGATTGACAGGTTCTGAGTGGGACAAGGAGAAAAAAAGTATTTTGTGCCGAGTGTATGGTGATATGAAGCTCTGAACACTGGCAGGAAGCTGTGGAAGGGGAGACCAGGGCAGCTGCCAGTCCAATTTGGCAGGCAGCAGACTGAAGAAGTACAGCTTATTTTTAGCAAGAGCAGCTCAGAAGCAGCATAGACAGCCTGAGAAATGCTAAAGTTGATCCTCAGACATGAGATCTATGCACAGTTGGTGGAGTGACAGGCTGACATCATGGGTGTCTGAAAGCAAGAGGACCTCTGAGGACCTCTGGTCCAGTTTCAGATTTTCAAGACGCAGCATCATACACATAATAGCAATGATCACAGCAGTATCACTGAGTGGGAGACACCAGCAATCTTGCACTGACATTCCTGTATATAATCCCAAGGCATTCTAGAGAGATCAGAACAAGCCCCTTAGTCCTCACCAAGGTGAATGTGTGCCCCAAAGTCCAGAGAGGATAAAAGCTACTAGTGTGCAAAATCCATGTCACCTCTTGCCAATAAAATACTTGCCTCAGATACCCACACACTGGGTGAAGCCTTCTCCTGTACTCAATGCCCATGCTTTAACTGAATCTAATCCTTTACCTGAATTTGAGAGAAACATGTAAATGAATCCTTTATTCTGTTGTTGCTTTGGGATTTTCCTGCCAGTCTTTTCTCCCATCCTAGGGAATTAGCATAGGAGTTTAGACTAACTATCATTCTATCCCAAGAATGAATTTCTGGGATAGGAAGGATTGTTCATCCCTTAATATAAGGCCTTACTCTCCTCCTGAATTAGGGATTCTGCTAGGTCCACTGGACAGACAATTGGTTAGCTTTCTAGCATCCTGTAAAAACACCACAGAGGGATCCTTGTTCTTTCTTATGGGAAGTGTTAAATACTTGGATGAACTATGGTGGTTCTTTTCTTTTGCCACCAGTCTTTGATTCCTTAATCCATGCACTTTGTCTTTATCCAGCCACAAAAAGAGATCTCCCAAGATCAGTCATGACCTCCATCTCCCTTCCTAGTCCATTTGCCTTAGAAGACCTAGGCTGCATTCAACACAGTTCCCCACCAGCTCTTTCTTAAAACTATCTTCTTCCTTGGAGTCCATGATTCCATTTGGTCCAGGTTTTTCTCTTTTATCCTTAGCGGGGGGTGCTGTCTTTTCCCTTGCCTTTCTCCTTACTACTCAAGGCTTACCTCTCAGGTGAGCACTGGGCCCTGCTTTGAAAGCAAAATAGATTGCTTCAGGGAGGGATTTCTCAGTGTCTGAAGAATTGGAATAGGGGTCTCCTAACCAGAAATAGAGGGGCATTGAGAATAATTTTGGCCTGTAGCAGGATTTTACCTTTAATTGGGGAATCAGGCTCACTGAAGAGCAATTTTATTTTTGCTTTTTTTTTAAAAGAGAAACTGCATATTTCTGACAGTTTGATACAGTGTATCAAAAATCACTGATTTATCTTATCTTGAAAACAGATCTGGCAGTGAATGGCCTATGCTGCTTAGTTTTATAAATATAAATATATCAGTCAAGTCACTTTAAAGCACTAGTATCAAGAGACAAAAAACTTCCATCCTTATTGGTTACTCCTTTATGTGAAGTTATATTTTAAGAGATGGTATATAGCCTTATGATAAATCTGAATCAACATAATAAAGGGGCATGCTATAACACTATTCAGATGGATAATAAAATATGGTATGTTTGGTTTAAGATACACTAGGGTGATTTTAAGTATCCTTTTCTTCATAAATACTGTTAACATTAACTATTACCAACCCTCTCCGTCTCTCCGATGAGGTTTCCCACAGTTGCACCAAGAATGAAAGCTAATGAAATTTGTGTTAAGACTCAGTAACCTTTTAATTCACTTGAATTAAGGATTTCTCAATTAGAGGCAAAAGGCAGATCTAGGAAAAGGAATGTGTATTTACTTTCTGTTTAAAGACTTTTTGGATTAAAAGATATAAACGGATAACACTACAAAATTAGTTTTTGCTGTGATGGCAAGGTTAAGACTTCTGCTGTTGCTAGGATATACCGCCCTATCACAGCTGATCTTGATGGTGAAAATTGGTGCCTTAATTTCCCAGTGGTCCGTGCTACTTCTGACTTAGGCCTCATTCTGGTTAATCACACTGTCATTCTCGCTGCAGATTGCCTTTTGACATCTTCATCTGCACAAGGGTCCTGTAGCCAAGTCTCGGTGTGTAGAGTCAATTCCACAGTCTTCCGTGGTCAGGGCCTGGTCTCTGGGATCTGGTACTGATGGGGAGGAAAGGGACTTAGGAAGAACAAAGGTGTGCTATTGCTGGACACAAGGTTGGAAGGAAAACGGTATTTCTTTTTGTGTACTTGCAGCTATAATTGGGAGCCATATGCAAATGAAATTATGGAGCATATCGTAATATACAGAGTTAAAGTTTGCAATAATTTGACCCGTGTAATTTCTAGTGAAATAATAGTAATAAAACAAAATCTATCATTTACATTTTAGAATCCAAGGAAGATGGGAAAGTCAGATTTATTGTATTTGAATATCTAGCTGTTAGGAACCCCTTTTTATGTCTTTAACCAGTTAATACATAAATAAAAAACTTTGAGCTGGTACCTCATTTCCTGAGTGTGAAATGGATTCCATATTGCCAGTTATTTTGGTAATCAAAAATATCAAGAATAGATATTTTTCATTAGAATTGTATCCCAATAGAAAGGCTTGACTTAAATTATCACTGGCATTTATTTAACATCCAATTTAGATTTATATAACAGATAGATATAGATATTTATATAACAGATAGCTTTATAACAGATAAACCTCTAAAACTCACATAAGAATGTAAAGTAAGTATCAAGGAACTTAAACTTGGTGATGTTAAATCATTTGCCTGGGGACTCAGTTGGTAAGTGGCAGAAGCAGTTTGAATCCTTATCTCGTAGGTCCCCAAGCCCATAGTGTTTTTTATTACAGTACATTATACTGCCTCCATACCACATTGGAAGTTGTATCATATATTTCTGGAACCGTTTGTCTTACAAATGATGTTATAAATAGTAATTATGATAAAATAGATTCAAGGTGTAATTAGCTTGTGTTTCCCATTCCCGTTTTTATTTCTGGCCAAAATACCTGGCCTAAACTGGGAATGACATTGTGCTTCTGACACTACGCAGCCCTTACAAGGAACGATGATGTTCTTGCAGTTAGAACTGTTGAATGAAGTCAGGTCTGTGTTCCCAGCCTTTAAAACACACTTGTCACATTAAATTTTGAAAGAAAAACATTTTTAGTGTGTTTGTTTATTCAAATAAATTATTGGAATAATTAGACCCTTCTGATTTATGTGTAATGTGATATTTCCTAAACATTTAAAAATGAAAATGAAAAACCATTCTCTTATATCTAGTGGCTCTTAGAGTATATCACCTGATTCTGAAAAGTAAAACACCTTTAGTTGTATTTCTCTGTACAATATGTCTCAACTCTATGCTTTTTATTATTTTTTTTAATATAAATTTATTTATTTTAATTGGAGACTAATTACTTTACAATATTGTATTGGTTTTGCCATACATCAACATGAATCCGCCACAGGTGTACATGTGTTCCCCATCCTGAACCCCCCTCCCACCTCCCTCCCCATACCATCCCTCTGGGTCATCCCAGTGCACCAGCCCCCAGCATCCTGTATCATACATCGAACCTGGACTGGCGATTCGTTTCACATATGATGTTATACATGTTTCAGTGCCATTCTATCAAATCATCCCACCCTCTCCCTCTCCCACAGAGTCCAAAAAAGCTGTTCTATACATCTGTGTCTCTTTTGCTGTCTCTCATACAGGGTTATCATTACCGTCTGTCTAAATTCCATATATATGCGTTCAGATCAGTCAGATCAGTGGCTCAGTCATGTCCGACTCTTTGCGACCCCATGAATCACAGCACGCCAGGCCTCCCTGTCCATCACGAACTCCCGGAGTTCACTCAGACTCACGTCCATCGAGTCAGTGATGCCATCCAGCCATCTCATCCTCTGTCGTCCCCTTCTCCACCTGCCCCCAATCCCTCCCAGCATCAGAGTCTTTGCCAATGAGTCAACTCTTCGCATGAGGTGGCCAAAGTACTGGAGTTTCAGCTTTAGCATCATTTCTTCCAAAGAACACCCAGGGCTGATCTCTTTCAGAATGGACTGGTTGGATCTCCTTGCAGTCCAAGAGACTCTCAAGAGTCTTCTCCAACACCACAGTTCCAAAGCATCAATTCTTCAGCGCTCAGCCTTCTTCACAGTCCAACTCTCACATCCATACATGACCACTGGAAAAACCATAGCCTTGACTAGATGAACTTTGTTGGCAAAGCAATGTCTCTGCTTTTTAATATGCTATCTAGGTTGGTCATAACTTTCCTTCCAAGGAGTAAGCGTATTTTAATTTCATGGCTACAGTCTCCATCTGCAGTGATTTTGGAGCTCCCCAAAATAAAGTCTGACACTGTTTCCACTGTTTCCCCATCTATTTCCCATGAAGTGGTGGGACCGGATGCCATGATCTTCGTTTTCTGAATGTTGAGCTTTAAGCCAACTTTTTCACTCTCTTCTTTCACTTTCATCAAGAGGCTTTTGAGTTCCTCTTCACTTTCTGCCATAAGGGTGGTGTCATCTGCATATCTGAGGTTATTGATATTTCTCCCGGCAATCTTGATTCCAGCTTGTGTTTCTTCCAGTCCAGTGTTTCTCATGATGTACTCTGCATAGAAGTTAAATAAACAGGGTGACAATGTACAGCCTTGACGAACTCCTTTTCCTATTTGGAACCAGTCTGTTGTTCCATGTCCAGTTCTAACTGTTGCTTCCTGACCTGCATACAAATTTCTCAAGAGGCAGATCAAGTGGTCTGGTATTCCCATATCTTTCAGCATTTTCCACAGTTTATTGTGATCCACACAGTCAAAGGCTTTGGCATAGTCAATAAAGCAGAAATAGATGTTTTTCTGGAACTCTCTTGCTTTTTCCATGATCCCACGGATGTTGGCAATTTGATCTCTGGTTCCTCTGCCTTTTCTAAAACCAGCTTGAACATCAGGAAGTTCACGGTTCACATATTGCTGAAGCCTGGCTTGGAGAATTTTGAGCATTACTTTACTAGCGTGTGAGATGAGTGCAATTGTGCGGTAGTTTGAGCATTCTTTGGCATTGCCTTTCTTTGGGATTGGAATGAAAACTGACCTTTTCCAGTCCTGTGGCCACTGCTGAGTTTTCCAAATTTGCTGGCATATTGAGTGCAGCACTTTCACAGCATTATCTTTCAGGATTTGGAATAGCTCAACTGGAATTCCATAACCTCCACTAGCTTTGTTTGTGGTGATGCTTTTTAAGGCCCACTTGACTTCATATTCCAGGATGTCTGGCTCTAGGTGAGTGATCACACCATCATGATTATCTGGGTGGTGAATATCTTTTTTGTACAGTTCTTCTGTGTATTCTTGCCATCTCTTCTTAATATCTTCTGCTTCTGTTAGGACACTATATTGGTGTTTTTCTTTCTGGCTTACTTCACTCTGTATAATAGGCTCCAGTTTCATCCACCTCATTAGAACTGATTCAAATGTATTCTTTTTAATGGCTGAGTAATACTCCATTGTGTATATGTACCACTGCTTTCTTATCCATTTGTCTGCTGATGGACATCTAGGTTGCTTCCATGTCCTGGCTATTATAAACAGTGCTGCGATGAACATTGGGGTACACGTGTCTCTTTCAATTCTGGTTTCCTCGGTGTGTATGCCCAGCAGTGGGATTGCTGGGTCATAAGGCAGTACTATTTCCAGTTTTTTAAGGAATCTCCACAGTGTTCTCCATAGTGGCTATACTAGTTTGCATTCCTACCAACAGTGTAAGAGGGTTCCCTTTTCTCCACACCCTCTCCAGCATTTATTGCTTGTAGACTTTTGGAAAGCAGCCATTCTGACTGGTGTGAGATGGTACCTCATTGTGGTTTTGATTTGCATTTTTCTGATAATGAGTGATGTAGAGCATCTTTTCATGTGTCTGTAGCCATCTGCATGTCTTCTTTGGAGAAATGTCTGTTTAGGTCTTTGGCCCATTTTTTGATTGGGTTGTTTATTTTTTTGGAATTGAGCTGCAGGAGTTGCTGTATATTTTTGAGATTAATTCTTTGTCAGTTGCTTCATTTGCTATTATTTTCTCCCATTCTGAAGGCTGTCTTTCCACCTTGCTTATAGTTTCCTTTGTTGTGCAAAGCTTTTAATTTTAACTAGGTCCCATTTGTTTATTTTTGCTTTTATTTTCAATATTCTGGGAGGTGGGTCATAGAGGATCCTGCTGTGAAAAAAATATGGAGCACTTCACGAGTTTGCATGTCATCCTTGTGCAGGGGCCATGCTAATCTTCTCTGTATTGTTCCAATTTTAGTAAATGTGCTGCTGAAATGAGCACAACTCTATGCTTTTAAAAGGTAGCTTTTTGTTTTTAAAATGTTTTTAAAATAAGTATATTTTGGTTAGTTAGAATTTTTGTATTTCTGGGCTGAGGCCTCCAAAAGAACCTACGCCTTTTAGAGGCTGTAAGCAGTGAAGGGGCACAGGAGGTGATTGTGTGATTTCGTCATTACCAAGAGTAGGGCTATAAATGGCAGCCATCCTTCAGGTACACAGCTCCTACCTGGATATTGCTGGCTGAAAATTTTTTATTTTTCTTCCAGAATAATCACTGTTGTGTGGATATTCTTCTGGGAAATGAAATCCAGTACTGAAAGTCTACCAGGGTTTCTATGGGTGACCTATAGGGCTCTTATGCATAGCAACCTGGGATATGTGGCAGAATGTGTCACTTTCATTAAAACCCAAAGCCATTTCATGGACTCTAAAGGCAATAGAGATCACTATGGAAAAAGCCAGGGAATTCTGAGGGTGCAGCCTGGCCAAAGGATAAATGTAGAAACCTGAGTATGGAATACAAGCTTGAGTGTTAGAGGAGAATTCTAGCAGGTTCTTGGCCATATCTCTCAAATGAAGAACCACAGACTATATACTGTACTTTTTTCTAAAAAAAAGATATTTAAATATTCCTGTAGTTGCTTGAAAGACCATTTAATTCCTTCTTAATATTTATATACTTGTTTATAAAGAGTTCTGGAAAATTACGTAAATAGAGTGAAAGAGAAAAAAGACTCAGTCTACTAACTCAGCATGTCACTTTGGGAAAGTCACTTAACCTCTCTTAGTGCTAGTGCTTAGTCACTCAGTCATGTCCAGTTCTTTGCGACCCCAAGGACTGTAACCCACCAGGCTCCTCTGTTCTTGGGATTCTCCATAAAATGCATTTTATGGAAATGCTAAGAAAGGTCTGGAGTTTCCCTGGTGGCTCAGATAGTAAAAAATCTGCCTGTAATGTAAGAGACTTGGCTTCGATCCCTGGGTGGGAAAGATCCCCTGGAGAGAGGAATGGCAACCCATTCAAGTATTCTTTCCTGGAGAATCCCAAAAACAGAGGAGCCTGGCGGGTTATAGTCCATGGGTTGCCAGGAGTTGGGCATGACTGAGTGACTAAGCACTAGCACTGGAAAAAATGAATTCCTTACAAAGATTACAGTATGGAATTGTGGGGGGAATGTGGTAGTTTAGTAAAGAAACCCTGCTCAGCCAGGTGATCAAGGTCAACTTCATCAGTCATATGTCATGTTGGTAGAATGCACTCTTGATATGATGTGATGAAAATGGCAATTTACTTCTATGATATTTCTCTCCAAAAGCCATAACTTCAGTGTAATCATGATAAAAAAATAAGAAAATTTCCAATACAGGGACATCATGCAATACATCAGACTAGTTTTGATGAAAACTATCAAAAACAAGATAAGTCTGAATAACAACAGCTAAGGAAACAATGTAATATAGTATACAAGATAGAATTCTGGATTAGATGAAGGACATTAAAGAAAAACTAAGGAAATCTAAATAAACTATGGACTTTAGTTAATAATTTTTCAATATCCATTCATTAATTGTGACAAATGAACCATATGGAAGTGAGATATTGATAATAAGAGAAATTGGGTACTAGATATACAGGAACTCTCTGTCCTATCTCTGTCTTCTCAATTTTTTTTCTGAAAATATAAAGCTGTTCTAAAAATTAAAGTCAATTAAAAAAAAAAAAACTATGTGAGCAAAACTTTAGAGATTCATCATGGTAATATTTAGTTCTTCACATACTGGCATGTCATTTCCATCCAACTCCTGATATACTTCAGTCTTCATGAGGAGGGAAGCCTCACAATTTAGGAAACTATGCTTCCTCAAAGAAAGTAAAGATACGCTGTATGACAGAGCAGCCTTAAGAGGCCTTGTCGGTTCTCCTAGAGTGGTCTGTTTCCTCTCTGCTAACTTCTAATGGGTCAGTTTCCATAAAATAACACTAACAAGAGCTCTCATTTTTGAGCACTTGCTATTTGTGTCTGTATTTTTTTTTTTTTATTAATTTTATTTTATTTTTAAACTTAACATAACTGTATTAGATTTGCCAAATATCAAAATGAATCCGCCACAGGTATACATGTGTTCCCCATCCTGAACCCTCCTCCCTCCTCCCTCCCCATTCCATCCCTCTGGGTCGTCCCAGTGCACCAGCCCCAAGCATCCAGTATCGTGCATCGAACCTGGACTGGCAACTCATTTCATACATGATATTTTACATGTTTCAATGCCATTCTCCCAAATCTTCCCACCCTCTCCCTCTCCCACAGAGTCCATAAGACTGTTCTGTCTGTATTTTTAACGTGAACAGTTCTTTGTCGTTCTCTCAACATGCTCTGTGAGTCTGTTATCCCAATGTGGAGATGAGGAAACAGAGAAGCAAATGAAGGACAGAGAAGCAAAGTGACTGTACAGTTAGGCAGAGCTGACGAGGCAAAGGCTGGACTGGAACTTCGATCTGCCTGACTCCTAGTCTGTGACTTCCCCCTCCACAGCCCTGCCTCCTAGGAGAGGGCTGCTGCATACCAGTTCTGATTTCAATAACTCCAGATGTTAAATGGATATGTTCATTTTAATCTACAGATGCTAGCCTGAAAATACTCACTGTTCTGTTTAATAGAGAGCTAATTAAAAAAAAAATTTTTGCTGGGTTTCCTCTCCAGAGTGTTAATGAGTCACACCTCTGGAATATTGTGTACACGGGACCAGGGCTTTAACTAGACCTTACCACACAGAGGGGCCCTCCCAGCTACTTGTCCTCCTTCCTTACTGCACTATTGATTGGCCTCTTTCATTTACAAAGAAGGCGGCACTTGAAGAACAAAATAAATGGCTGTAAGTGTCTGCCCGGATCCCCTTCTTTCCTGCTAATGAGGGAAGAAAACCTGAAATACTGGGTTTGGGGGTCAGTGAGTAGACACACCTTCTGATACACAAAAATGAGTCAAAATCAACAGAGGAGAGGCAAAAGCTAATCTGAAGCTGCTGCCTCCCCTCCTTTTGCCTGCAGTTATGGAAACACCTCCTTACGGTCTTATCATTTTTATAGGCTACATGGATTTCTCAGTTACAGAGAACAGTGGACAGCTGTTACACATTCCTCGCCCAACTATTTTGTTAAAATTAGCAGACTGGCAAGTCAAAAGAGTACTATAGGACATATTCCTTGTTGAATAAAAGAAAATATTCCCCTAGAACAGACAGACCATCTCCATCTCAATATTCTTTATTAAACTTCTGTTTCTGAAAATGTCTGGTAGGTCCTTAGAACATGCAAGGGGAATTGACCTCTTTCCTCTGCAGGGCCCTATGCAGCATTTAGCATGTGCAGCTCAGAGATAAAGGTTAACTCATCTGTAATAATCCCTAAAATAGCATGCACAGTGTGCTGATGAGGGCTTACATAGAGCAAAGAGATCCTTTTAAAGGATGATGGGAATCAGTCCCTTCACAAACCGCATGTGGGATGTAAACAGCTGAGATCATTAAAGAAATTTCAGAAGAGGATGCAAGCTGGCCCTCATCCCAGACAGTCCACTTTCCTTTGTGTATTGAGTTTGTCTTTGCTTGGGCACCTTGACAAAATATCCCACCAAAATAAATCTGTTTTGAACTGACACATGTTTTGTAAACTAGATCTAGTTCTTTTTGGATCTGGCAGATTCAGAGGCTGCTTCCAGCTAACCCCGTGTTACCATGGTCAGTACCAGTAAGATGGACAGAACCTGTTTTTCTTCTACTTCCCACTCATGTGCTCTCCAGGTTTTAATCCATGGATCCCCACAGAAGAAGCTTCTTTAACTGTTTACACACCACACACTCTGATAGTTGTAAAAATCATCATTGATTTTTATTTTCTGCTTAGAGAGGGTTCACTTGTTCTTTCTGAAGTGTATACTGCCAATAATTACATTTGTGACAGAACTGTGCCAAGTATTCCAGGTCATCCAGGCATCTGCAATAGCAGGAATTATCTAGAATGGAATTTAACAGTTTATTTCTCCCTTACTATTTAGTACAGGTTTTGACATTTATATTTGCATTTCTATACCTTTATACTAACATATATAGCATAGAGATTCCCTTCTGTACCTTTCTTTCCTTTATAAAATATTTGAGTATAGTACCAGTACTAATGACCTCTTATATAGGACTTTTCAACACATAAATTATATAGAATTTTAAAAATAATCTTGAAGTAGAAATTTATCTTTTTTTCCCTGCTTGCAGAAAGGAAGACTGAGGCCCAGAGAGGCTGAGTGATTTATCCAAGGCCCCACAGATAGAAAAGGGTAGACCCCTGAAACATGAAGTCAGGCCGCTTAATTTCAGAGTCAGGGCTTTTTCCATTATTTTATTCTGCCTCCTGTGAATGCCTTCCTGGGAGAAATTTTTTGCCTCTAAAAACCTTTTCCAACCTTTCTGAAGTCTGAATCAGAGGATTTGGGGGCATATACCACCCAGGCCACGTCCACAATGAGCAGACAGTCACAGAGGGATGCAGAGCATACAAACTGGCTGCTATAAAGCCCGGCCATCAATATGGATTACTGCACAGCTGATGGCATCCAAGGAGAGCCGCATCAATTTAGCAACAGGCAGTGATGAACAGTGTGAGCTCTGCCATCGTCCATCTTGCACACGCCTAGAGATGGGCAAACCTGCTACTTGAAAAATAGTGGGGTATACAACCCAGGCAGCTCCCCAACGGCACACAGAATCCTCTGTCCTAGTCTGTTCTACTGTGGCTCTGTGAGAGGGTCTGGACAAGGCTCGGATCATTACTGCACCCCTTTGGAAGGCAATATGGCTGAGCAGACCGAGCTCAGCAAGGGCCAGCCTCTATTGACAAGTCCTGAGCCTTATTGCACTCTCTGTCCTTCACCTTCCCATCCCCCACCGCTGCTGTGGTGCTGACAATAAAAAACGATGCCCTGGGCTGTCCTGTTTTTATTATTAGTTATATGGCATCATAAATGTACATAGAGATGTTCAGTAAATGAAACTGTGCCAAACACCAAACAGGGCCACTGCCCCAAAGATCTCTTGGCCTTAGGGCAATGGCAGAACAATCTAAGAGGAACAAAGGGAGCCGAGAACCAGATGAGGTGGGGTTTTAGTACTGTTTGGCTTTTTCAGAGGGGGAGGAACAGGCGGTCCAGCAGACTGATGAAGAGGTACAGCATGCAAAATACACTGCAGCCACAAAGGAACTTGGAGGCCAGCAGCCCATGCTCCCCGGAACGGGCTGGGGATGATTTCAGAAAATCAAGGGAATCATAAGGCAAATACAAGAGAGGGAGAAAAGGCGTGATTATTTGCTTTTGCTCATGAGCAATCTGACTTTGTTAGGAGAGGCATAAGCTATGGGCTTGCCCTCTTACTAAATACCTCTTCAGATTCCACACAGTATTAAATTGCACAGACTTCTCCGGCAGATGCGATGTGTAAATATAGGACAATAACTGAAATTTATGAGGTTAAATACTGAGGAATTGCTGAGTAGTAAAACAAAGAGACATAAATTACAGGAAATGCTGCCCTTCAATGAATACATTATGCATAATAATGAAACTTTTAAAAGGCAATGGTAACCAAATATCAGAAGAGGGTCTGAAAGGAGAAAAGCCAAGTAAAAAACTAGGACTAGGACAGACCAAAGTCAGAGCTGCTTTGTCACTGTTAAATGGTCATATCGGTTCCCTTAGATTTCTGTGGCTCTTTGTCCTCAGAAAGATGAAATGATTTGCTATAGTGGAAAGAGTACCAGGCATGAGTTGTGAAGAAGAAACTGTTTCTCACTGCCTACATGACCTTGGCTACATTAATTCATCTGTATGATCCTCAGTTTTTCCATCTGTAAAAACCCATTTTATAGAACTACTGTGAAAGTTTAAAAGGACAAACACTTAGTTCAGCATATAAGGATATTTAAAAAAATAAGTTCCTTCTATGATCTATATCAAATAATAACCTGTGTTAGCAAAATACAGAGGAAGGTGAGTTCTGGCCAGAAAGACTGGGAAAGACTTCTCAAGTGGGAAGCCTTTGAAAGCTAGGTTAGTCTTTGACAAAGAGGTGGGAAGGGAATGCAAGGGAAAGAGAAAAGACAAGGACGACTGTGGGACTGGAAGGCAAAGGCAATGAAGAGGAGTAAAAAAGATGGGTGCTGGCCTCAAATCTTAGAGGGTCTTGACTGGCATGCCAAGACATCTGACCATTGTTCTGTGGGCACTGAGGAGATATCAGAGATAGCAGAAGAGGGAGTGACATGGTCATAGAGGTATTTCAAGGAGATGAGTCTGGCACGGTGTGAAAACTATACTGGACTGGCCAACTGGGAGATGTGGCGATGGTCCAGGAAAGCACTAACAAGGACCTGTGCTAGGACAGTGGCAGTAGGGATAGAAACAAGGGGATAAATGTGGGACACTAAGGAGACCGATGTGGCAGGGTTTGGCTATTGATGGATTGTGTGGTAAAGGACAGCAAGGAACATAAGAAAGCTCTGAGTTCCAAGTATAGGGGAATAGGGATCTAATGATGTCATTAACAAAAATGAGGATGGAGGAAAGCAATAAAAGCAAGTTAGTTTTAGATTTCTTGAGCCTGGGATACCTACAGCATTTCCAAGAACTGTTGATTAAGCTACTGGCAATTCTGGTCTGTGGCTTGGGTCTAGACTAACACCCAGATTTGGGATTATTGACTCTGTAGTCTAAGATGAAGCCACAGCAGTGATTGGGTCCTCCAAGGGAGAGAGAAGAGGGAAGAAGGGACAGAACAAGTGCTAAAAAATGTGTCTGTTTTGGGGCAAGAAAAGGAGGCTACAAAGGAGGTATAGATAGATAGAGAGGTGAGGGAGACAGGGCCAAGGAAGATGCTTCTAGTTGACAGGACTAACAGCCTCAAAAATCAGAGAAGAACTGAGGTAAGAGCTAAGAAAAAGCCATAGGTCTTGGTGACCTTCATACCTAGGATTTCTTCCTTGCTCTCTTTCCAAAGGCTTTTAAGAAACTTAAGGTTAGAACACACTTCAAACAGCACAACTGAAATAGGTATTTTAAGAAGACAACTGAAAAGCTGACCAGAATGAGACACTAGGGTGAGGTTAATACTGAAGCTGAGCACTAAATTTAGCACAGAACACCTCGCAGGCATAGAGATTTTGAGGTTGTGATGTGCCTTTAGGGCTGTAAGTACCCCAACAGGGGTAAGAGACACACCTAGGTAGGTAGTATGCAAAGAGATGTGGGGCAAGGTGGGGAGGAAGGAGTGGAAAAGCAAGTCCGACACCCTCCCCAAGTGGTTTTGTGGTGCAGAGAAGCAGAAAGGAGAACAGTATTGGAGTCTAGACCAAAACACTTATTGTTACAGCTTTCTTTCAATTGGAGCCCTGGTCACTTTTTTTTTTTTTTTAAGGAAAAGGGGTTATAGGAAACTGAAGGATAACAGGAATGACTATACTTAGAATATCTTCTATGTGTTGGGTTCTTTGCCTCTATTAATATTTGTCAATCTTTAAACAGCCCTTGAAGGTAGGGTTAGTATGAGGCTCAGGAAAGTTAAGTGACTTGCTCCACATGCAGCAGTAGGGTCAGGAACAGAGTCCAGTAACATCTGACTTAAAAATCTATCTTCCTTCTGTAATATCACATTCATTCTCACAACAGAAGATATCTAGTCAGGAATGGAGACATGACTTGGGCTTCTTCATCCTTAAGTTCCCAAAATGGTTTCCTGCTGTGGTTCCAAGTACCTATTGGCATTCCTATGCCTGAGACAAACTATATATGTGTATCTCCAATGGGAATTATTGTCACTGCAGAAGTGTTATGTAGAAGAGGGATTCGACTTGTTCTGAACTTTTCAACAGATAGATCTTGGACTAATGGATGACATTGAGAGTGGGCAGATTGTAGCTAAACATGAGATGAGCTTGCTGACAAGTAGTGCATTATATGTGAAGGTGTGAATGAAAATCACAAATAGGGACATAAAATATGTTTATAAATGTGGTAAACAATAATAGATAATATTATACTCCCATTATACAGATGAGGAAACTGAGCTATGGTGCTGAAGTAACTTGCCAAAGATGGAGCAGGGATTTTCCCCAGTTTGTCTAAAGTTCCTTGCAGGTGGAGGATATTGGGTGAGTGACATGGGACAGAGGATATGTTGCATATCAGTCAATTTTATCCCATCCTATACCTGAATGATAACATGCAAACAAAATGGTTAGCTGGGACAAGAGACAAATGGGCAAGAACTTTCTCTACTTTTTCATAGTAGTCTTCATCAAGAAATTCCATGAAGTACCTTTGAACCATGACTTAATTTATTTCACCTGGCTGTTTTTTCAGGACAATTTATTTACCTAATTATTCATCTGATAAACATTGAGTATTCCACATTCTAAAAATGATGCTGAATGCTGGAGATACAGTGAGGATTATGACATGGTTCCTGCCCTCAAAGGGCTCTCTGTTCTCACAAGAGGAAGCTAGTCAGAACTGCACATAATTATTACAAATCAGGCTGCAATTAAATACCCTGAAAGAAGCAGGAATAAGCAAAGTGTTATGGAATTTGAAAAAGGGAAGAAGAAATATTTTTAATGGAGGTGGGGGATCTGAAAAGTCTTTATGTAAGTAAAACCATAAAAAAATGTTTTGAAAAATAGACCAGATTTCAACAGAGATAGGAAGGAAAGTTCTAAGTCAAGGTCTTGATAATTAAAAAGCAAAGGGTGTGCCAGGAGGCTGAGATTAAAGATATTTGAATAGGGATGGAGAGCGGTGAGGATGAAAAGTCAGGATGGAACTAAAATCTTGCATATTGTGGGCTTTTAACTTGACTTAGAAGATAGCAGGAGGTATTTACAAATGAGACTCCACAGCTAAGAGATTTATAGGCTGATAAACAACATATAGATGAAAAACACAGAAAGAGGGACAGTCAGGAGGCCACAGTACCTTAGAGTCGAGTGAGCATTTCAACAGACCTGGGGGGCAGCTAGACCCTGCTCTGAATCTTGACCTCTCCAGCTAGTTCTGTAGCTGCTATTTCCTCTCTCAGGCTTTCAGTTTTTACATCTGTAAAATGGAAAAAAAAAAAATTACACTTACTATGTAAGTTTGTTGGGATGATTGAATGAAATACCATGTATACATCTCTTGTAATAAAATAAGCATAGATGGGCCTTCCCTGGCACAGTGGAAAGGAGTGTCCTCTGCTAATTCACAGGACCCGGGTTCGACCTGTGGTCCAGGAGTATTCCACATGCTGAGGAGCAACTGAGCCCTTGTGCTGCAACTCCTGAGGCCGCGCTCTGGAGCTCGTGAGCCACAATTCCTGAGCCTGTGTGCTACAGCAAGAGCAGCCACCTCAGTGAGAAGCCCACACACCACAACTAGAGAGTAGCCTCCTCTCGCCGCAACTAGATGGAGAAAGCCCAGGCAAAACAGAGAAGATCTAGGGCAGCCAAAAATAAATAAATAGGCATTGATGAATGATACCAAAACCAAACTTAGGAACAGTCTGCTGAATTGTGTCTGAGGACTCATCAGTTTCTCTGGAAAACTTGTTAACTGCTATGTGCCTGGGTTTTTACAATCTCCCCCCACGTTTGGCATACTCTGAAGAAAAACCGCCATCATATCAGAAGATTATGCTTCTGTTTTTTCATGGTGAGCATCAGGGCACTGCATGTTCCCTGCAGTGGGCTTTCTCTGTGGGCTCTCTTTGAACTTCCACCCAGCAACAACCATTCCACACAATGGGTGATTACACAGCACTGATCCCAAGGCTTCACCCAAGACCCAGAACAAACTCTGGGGAAGAGGAAAAGCAATTAACTGCTCTGTGTCCATAGGGCAAAAATAATGGGAAGCAAGTCATCTCAAGTGACTCTCCATGAATTGGCCTGAGACTATTGACCAAGGTGCCATGCCTTCGCCAGTGACACTTCTGGGAAGTTATGCCTTTTTCACATTTCTTGTGGCTCATAAGTGCATAGCACAGCCTATTACCTGTGCTTTCCTTCATATGCTGTGATTGTATGTGCAGTAAATAGCATGGAGACTATAAAGACTTTGTTGTGAAATCAAGCAACATTAACTCATTAAGTCAATAATTCATGGACTCTTTTATCTAAAGTGGCAACATCACACCATCAATTCACAAAACAGCCACTTCTCTGAAGTGTATGTGATGATAATAATGGATTTTCTAACAATACCCTCTCAAAGCAAGGTCACTGAGCCCAGATGCTGTGGACATGCCGATCTGACCTAGGTCAGCAAAACAAGCTTTATTATTGAACCTAATTATGAACTATCAAGATAATGGTCTAGACTAAACAGTTTCCTAGGAGATTATTTAGACACTAGTAAGCCATTTCAGTTTTAAATCTACCGTACTTGGCAGTACCTGTGATCATGTAAGAAATGTGTTTGCTTTGTAGAATAGACTACAATCAGTGCAAATACTTTGGAATCTTAGGAATGTTAGTGGATTATACAGTGTTATATTGCACTTATATGTAATTTGCAGGTTATTGTCTATAATATTATATACCCATCTTACAAACAAATAGCTGTCCAAGTACAGCTCAGATAATCAAAGTTTATAGTGAAGTAAGCAATTCTGAGTATTTGTAGTCAGTTCTGTAATGTGACTTAGATATATGGTTTGTTGCAGTAGCTTTTATGTCTTAACTTGTAAAATGGTTGTAAAGATATTTTTTTCTGATATTTTCTGAGAGGTTTTCTCCTGCCCTCAGATTGGTGGTTAATATGTTTATTTTATTCAGATTCACAGATTATATTTCATGACTATCTGACACTAGGTAATACATCTACACTGGCTAATTTTTGCATAAGTTAATGTTGAGGATGACATTCTGAAAGCAGGAGCTAAAAACAATATTTCCTGGATTGCAAACTTGCCAGTAGGTTTTTAACAGCTTTTGGAGAAAAACCTAAATTAACACTAGGCATCGGTGAAGAATGTAAAGAACGTAAAGACCTAATCGTAAAGAAAGCACCTAGTTGTAAAGAACACTAGTCGTAAAGACTGTCCCTGCCAATGCAGAAGACATAAGAGGTGCAGGTTCGATCCCTGGGTTGGAAAAATCCCCTGGAGGAGGGCATGGCAACCCACTCCAGTATTCTTGCCTGGAGAACCCCATGGACAGAGGAGCCTGGCAGGCTGCAGTCGATGGGGTCGCCAAAGAGTCAGACACAACTGAAGTGACTAAGCATGGTAATTATAAAACAAACTGCCAAATCAGCAGTGTTAAATTGAGAAAAAAATACATCTTGGAATTGAGGAAATAATATATATCCTATTTGACTGGTAACATTCTGGTAAAATTATTCATCTCATATGAATGAAGACTGTGTTTTCAAGTGTAACAATAATAACATGACCAGTGAAACCAGTGTCTTATGCTTTTAGCTCAACATCTTCATCTCCCCATCAATTGAATAAAACACTTCAAGGTCATTCTAAGTCATCTTTAATTAGGCACAAAGAATATATGTCTTTATTTTGCCTTTTTATATTTAAAATGCAAGCCTGAGTGTTTACCTGGAAAAAGTTTTCAAACATTACTGCAACTAAGAGCAGTATAAACCCATAGAGATAGATTCTACTTCATAATTTTTGCATGGAATTTTGCATTAATTTTCAGTGATCTTTGAATCTCTAAAACTAGGAAATAGGCAAGCAATGTGGTAGCTAATAATACAGTCTCTTTAATTACAGTGATGGATTTGTATCCTGCTTTTCCCATTTTCTAGAAATGGTCGTGGACGAGTTGCTTTAACATCTGTAGACCTTAGTACTCTCAGCTCTAAAATGGTGAGAGTAAAAGTTTCTGTTATAGGCTGCTCAGGAAGACGAAATAAATATCCATAAAGTGCCTGGAACTTAGAAAACACCACTTAATATAAATTATCATTTTTTATTGTAAGTTGCCTGAAATGACCATTTTTAGGAATTTTCTATCGGATTGTTTCAAGATTTTTCTTTCCTGATCTAGATCAAAGAGCAGGGTTCCCGTTACACTTATCTTTTCCCTTCAGTTTTAGCAGCTTAAACCTTATGAAGCTGGACTTTGATCAGACTGCAGTGATGTGTTTTACCTTGCTTTTTCTGGGGGGTTCTTTGTATTTCCAACATTTTTTAGAGTAAACCTGTTACTGAATAATGGATAATTAGGGCAGAGCTTAGAAAACAAAACTCTTCTCATGCATGCATGCACACACAGAGAAAGAGATGCACCCCTAATTTAGAGCATTCAATGACAATGATTCTGCTGAATTTGGTCAATAAACTTGCCCCAAATAGATAAATATATTAAAAACTGACCAGTGGGACACATGATGATAGCTGTTAAAATGTTTGCTTGCCAGGCATATTATTTTTTCTTATCTCATGCCGCTTGTTTCTTCATTTCTTTTGATTTTGAAATTTAAGAGTAGTAAATTTGGTATAGGAAAAAATGTTAATGGAACTGTCACAAGAATTGAAACGATGAGCCCACCTAAAGTCTTGGCCCCTGTTCAGGTCATAATGAAGTGGTTCTACATAATTAGTACATTTACCATAGATGTTATCAGCCACAGAGGTAGTTAAATTATATGAAATGTGTTAAAATAGGAAAAAATCATATTTAAGTAAAACCATTTCATTTATATTCTAATTTTAAAAGGATAAAATTAATATCTGAAACTTTTGTTAGTAGAAATATGCTTCTGTTTGTAATATAAAATATTTTTGCTATATTCTTTTTATTCCCCATATCTGAGTTTCCATCAATAATGATAAAAATAACAATTGCTGTTGAAAAATGTCAATTTGCTTAATGGTGGGGGATTCTTTATTTAACTTCACGTAATCTTCTTATGACTCAATTAATATAAAAAGACTGAGGATCAAGAGAGAATTCTTAATAAATGGGCTTCCCCCAAATAAACAGATGTTTCTATGTTAAGAACTAATCAACCTGAGGGAGTTAATCACCAAATTCCAAAATAGTGCCAGACCATAATTAGCCACTTGCTTCTGTGAGAGACCCATTATGGTGAGGGTTCAGGGTTTGATTAGCACCACTTCACTCAGAAGGCAGCTTCCAGGCTGCACTTAAACAACTAATCTGCACCATCACTCTTGGCTTTGGTGGCAGTTGGCCACATATAAGGGCTTCAGGACAGAGAAGATTAATTACTCTGACATGTAATTCATGAGAGCCCAGGCCCCTGAAGCCTTGATAACAAGGCTGTGGGAGATTGATTAGTGGTAGCTCTGGCAGAGAGATTTGGGCTTCTGTAGTGCCATTGTCAAAATGGCATGATGGGATGGAGCCCAGGAGAGTTTTGAAAACCACACGGTGCAAAAAGACCACAGACCCACGGGAACATATCCCTTCACCAAGAACTTTTTAGTTCTCACCTCCTGTGCTCTGGATTTTTTTTCTTTTATGATGTGTGGATCACTTTAGAAAAGAGTTTACCTTTTTTACTAGCCAAAGTAGGTAGAGACCAGTAAGAATATTAATAATAATTGTCCCTCCTTATAACTGGTGTTTAAAAGCATTAAAAGTGAATGAATGAAGAAGTGACCAAGTAAATGGATTAAATGTATAAAGTCCTTTAATTTACAGAATTTGCAAATATCTACTTGCATTTTAGCCAATGAATTTGGTATCAGTATCTTCATTTTTCAAGGTAAATTCCTATTTGTTCTACTCTCAACACTTCTGACACCAAATGTATAGGTAAGCAATTCTGACACTAGCTACATGGAGTTAGTGCAAATCCCACAGTTTAAGATCTCAGTCCCAGAAGACTGCCCCATTCTAGATGCCAATTTCGTGTCCCAGGCTATCCTCTGTGCTTCTGATATACCAGCTTTAAATCAGGGGTTTCCATGACCCCTTCCTTAATAACTTGCTAAAATGATGCAACTTAGGAAAGCTCTTTAGTTATTATTTCTGGTTTATGATAAAGGGTACAACTTGGAACCAACCAAATGGAAGAAATGCATAGAGCAAGGTATGTGGGAAGGTTCTTAGAACTTCTAAGCCTTCTTCAAGCATACTGTCTTTTACAACATCCTGATGCATTCACCAACCTGAAAACTCTTGAAATCCTATCATTTAAGGGTTTTAATGGAGGCTTTATTACCCAGATGTGGTTGATGGCCACTGGTGAACCATGTCAATTTCAGCTTCTCTCCTCCCCAAAGGTCTGGTGGTAGGACTGAAAGTTTTAACTCTTTTCAGTGGTTGGTTTCTCTAGCAACCAGTCTCCACCCTCCAAATGTCACTTAATTAACATAAACTCGGGTATAGTGAAAGGGACTCATGATGAATATCAAAGATGCTTTTCTCACTCTTAGCGCTGAAGAAGTTGCAGAGGTTTAGAACTCTGTGCCAGGAACAGGCACAAAGACCAAATATCACAACTTGGAAGGTGAGAAAATTAAAATTCCAAGCAGTGCAATGACTTGTTCAGATACATGTTGGTTGGACATAGCAAAGCCAAGTCCAGAACCCAGAAATTCTACATACTAATCTGATGCTTTTACAGGTCTATCAGACCAGGGTTACTGGGAGGAGGAGGAGACATGGGTTAGGGAAAGCAAAGGAAGTTAAGATGAGGAAAAAGGAAATTGGCAGAGGAAGATTAGATGAAGTGGGTGAGCTGTTTCTCTGCTTGACTCTGTGTATAATGTGTAATGAAAATATAACAAGAGATTTTTAAATCAAATGCTAGAAAGCCCACTTGCAGATATGTTTGCTTCCCTCAGAATTTCACCCCTGGAGGGAAGGAAGATCATGGCTGAGCCTGCATTTCAGAGAAGGAGGGCAGTTTGTGGTCTCCAAGAGAGTTTGGCTGTGTCCTCTGCAACTCTGCTGTGGCTTCTGAAGGACTGCCGAGTTGCTGAGGGAGCCTTCTCAGGGCCATGACTACTGAGGCATTCTACCATTCTTATGACACAGCTGCAATAATTCTTTTTTAATTTATGGTATACATTTTTGACAGTCTTCCCGACCAGATAGAACATTTCAACAGAACGATACTTCTTTTAATGATTGAATAGTCCTGTGAAGTATGTACATATTATTTTTGTTCTCATGTTTTAGATCATAAATAAAATAAGATTCAAAGAAGTGAAATAACTTATCCAAGATCACACAGCTAATAATGTGTGCATGCCCAGTTGCTTTAGTTGTGTCTGACTCTCTGCAACGTTATGGACTGTAGCCCACCAGGCTACTCTGTCCATTGTATTCTCTAGGCAAGAATATTGGAGTGGGTTGTCATGCCCTCCTCCAGGGGATCTTCTCGACCCAGGGATGGAACCTGCGTCTCCTGTGTCTCCTGCATTGCAAGTGGATTCTTTACCCCTGAGTCACAAGGGAAGCCTGAGGTTGATTACTACTATCATCATAATTCTTCAGATAATTACGTTGAAGCACAGAAAGGGTAGTAGTTTACTCACTAACTACAAAGAGTAGATGATCAGGCCAGGAGTCAAACTCAGAAATTCTAATGCCTAAATCCAGGTTTATAACCACTAAACTACAGTTCAGACCTATGACAGATGTTACCTGAATCTGGTGTTTTAAAATGTGAGTTTAGAAGCAAAGATGTTATTTAGGGGGAAAAAAAAAAACACAACTCAGAATACCAAGGATAAATATTAAACTGATTTTCCTAGATTATTATAATAAGCATTTCAGTTAACTGCAGGTATTTAATGGAAGTTTCATTTTGTGGTTCATGATTTTTGCAATTATATTCATTTTTCATCAGCTTCTCATTTAGGAGTTATATTAATAGTTTTCTAGTCATATGTGTGTCTCTGTTTCTGTCCCTTTATATAGAAGATTTCTGTTTACTTCTATTCTTTACTCTCATATATACGTTCTGAGGAATTTACACATTCTGTCTGCATTTTATTAACACCTCATAATCATATTTAGGGTCTTTACTACACTATCTATACATTCTCGGATAGGGTATTTACATCTGCTAATGGATATGTTAGCCTATTTTTTTTTCTTCTTTTTTGTTCTTTGAATTTACCCTCTCTGTGCATGATATCACTCTGTATCAGGGAAATCTTCTTACATGATCCATTTTCAGCCGAGTTGTCTGCTTATTTGCTTTCAGGATTTCCTTGGTTCTGGCCACTTGTCCTCAGTATCATAATGTAATAAGCTACAAGAAACAGAAATTCTAACTAGCTAAAGTTTAAAAAGGGAGTGGGGACATTCTCTTACATGCCACAAGTCCAAGTAGTAACTGTCAGTATGGGTCTATCAGGCCTTTAATGTCAGGGTATATTATTCTGCCATTATTTTGTCATTTCCTTCGAGCATAATAGCAGCAGTTCCAGCTATCATTCCTTTATTCCAGGCAAGAATTAGGAAAGGCAGCACAAGCTGTGCCTACCCTCCTTTATCAATGAAGTAAAAGCTCTACTTAAAACTTTCAGATAACTTCTGTTTCTGTTCTCATTGGCCAAAACTGTGCTATATGGCATCTCCCAACTGCAATGGAGGCTACAAAGCAAGCATCAGCTAGTCACATTGCACCCTTAAACAATTTTGGGCTTCTGTTAACTACAAAGGGGGAAAGCAGAATGGACAAACTGTTTTGCTATGTACAAAGCTGTTTCACAGTATCTGTTTTTGCTTTCTGACATGGTAATACAATATTAATTGAGCATACGGCCACCCAATTAGAGACTACATTTTCCAACTTCTCTTACAGCTAGATGTGACCATTTGACTAAGTTCAGGCTGGTCACATTTGTGTAGAAATGATGTGTATGTCTTTCAAGCCTTGCTCATTAAACAAAAACAAAACCCCGTGATCCACACCAGATCTCATTCCACTGCATGCCGTAAGAAATTCTACCCTGGCCCAGTGGCCAGGTCATGTCATGGTGCCTTTGTTCATGCTGCTCACCATGGCTTCTGTGACTATTGATTATGCTGGACCCAACAGATTACCACCCCTCTAGTCTTACATATGGAGAAGGCAATGGCACCCCACTCCAGTACTCTTGCCTGGAAAATCCCATGGACGAAGGAGCCTGGTAGGCTGCAATCCATGGGGTCGCTAAGAGTCGGACACGACTGAGTGACTTCACTTTCACTTCTCACTTTCATGCGTTGGAGAAGGAAATGGCAACCCACTCCAGTGTTCTTGCCCGGAGAATCCCAGGGACGGGGGAGCCTGGTGAGCTGCCGTCTATGGGGTCGCACAGAGTCGGACATGACTGAAGCGACTTAGCAGCAGCAGCAGCAGTCTTACATGTGGGTTTCCTTCAGTCTGGCAAGTTTAAGGGAAAATGTACTTTCTTGGTTTAGGGAAGGAAAAAAATTGTCACTAAGAGCCACAAGTACAGGATACAGAGAGATAAGCCTTCTAAGAGACATCATGTTTCCTACCTTCAAAACTATCCTTTATGAGAAGAAAGAGGAAGAGAACAAAAGATAGTGTTTCAACAGATACCAACTCAAGCCAAAGGGCTGTTATACTGATGAACAATCTTTTAGCACTTGTAACCTTCAAACTCCTTCCTGCTGATCATCTCAGTCACTTTTGTCTTTCTTACTCCTAAATTTTATTTAGTTTTATCTTTTGGCTTGATATTTGCCTTTTTTCCTTTTGAACTACACCAGGCAGTAGTTTAGGAGAAAATGATACAATTTGATATATTTGAATGATATAAATTTTAAAACTGTGATTTGCATTCTTTTCCATATATATATGCCACAAAATTAGTATATAGTCAAGGTTTATCTTATAAAACTGAATGGTCAATAAACTGTCTCCTTTTTATTTTCTTGCATTTTTCTGCCCTTTCAAACTTTTTTCAACTCCTTTCTCTCCAGAAAATTTTTGGTTTCATTATACTTCCCTGTGCTCTCTTGCTATTTAAAAGCACCTTCCTCCAAACTATCAAGGTCATCAAAAAGAAGGACAGTCTGAGAAATTGTCACAGACAGATGAAAGAGACATAAAGACTAAATGGCATCCTAGATAGGATGTACAAAAAGGACATTAGAGAAAAACTAATGAAATAAAAAAAAAATCTGTGGAGTTAATAGTAATAAAACCATGTGGTTTCTTCGTGGTGACAAATGTATCATAGTTCATGTATGATGTTACCAGTAGGAGAAACTGGTTGTGGGCTCTAGGAGATCTCTATAATACCTTTGTAATTTACTGACAATCTAAAACCATTCTAAAACTAAAAGTTCATTTAAGAAAACTGAAAGTTGAAAAAGATGGGAGTCAAAGCACCTTGCAAACTCCTTCCTGTAAGAATTTGGGGGCACACTGTGAAACTGTCCTTGGAGTGTCCCCAAGACAGCATTTTCCAAAGGAGGTTCTCAGAATATAATCCATTAGTAGCTTTATGTCCAAAGGTTATTGGTGAAATGTTTGGTTACCATTCCTCCCTTGGAAATTCTTAGTATATATATTATATATAATTGTTTTTCACTTGCTAAGTTGTATCCAACTCTGCGACCCCATGAACTACAGAACTTATATTAATATATAACATGATACATTAATGTATATATTGTGTACCATGAATTTTGTGCATATATACACACACACACACAATTAATAGTACATAATACACATTAGGTCTCTGCAAGAGGTGCTAGTGGTAAAGAACCTCCATGCCAATGCAGGAGCTATAAGAGATGCTGGTTCGATCCCTGGGTCAGCAAAATCCCCCTGAGGAGGGCATGGAAACCCATTCCATTATTCTTGCCTGGAGAATCCCATGGACAGAGGAGCCTGGCAGGCTACAGTCTGTAGGGTCTCACATAGTCAGACACGACCAAAGTGATTTAGCATGAATGTATGCAATACATATTGACTTGGAAAAGTCCTGAAGCCAAGAGGCTTCCTTATCTAGTAGAGGGTTTCTCACATTTATTTGGCCATGTGAACTTTTTGTGCTCAAATAATATATCTACTTCCTGTAGAAATAATATGCCTCTAATACACCCTGGGAAAGCTGGCTCAGAAAAAGCAGTCCTTAGCTTGGAAGCTTGAATGGTAAAAGTTTAGGGATGGCATTAAACCTGTAGGGACAGTAACTTCATGGTATTGCTCATGTCACCCCACACTACTCCACTGAACCGCAAATGTGACTCCTCAGGGAATGATCAAGCTACAGGAAAATCACTAAGGTTTTATTATAGATACAAAGGATGCAAATTATACTTAGAAACACACATTGTCAGTCTCCTGACTCTGCTAATTGACTCCAACTTTAATGGTACTAGACTCATTATTCCCCTTTTAGCAGTGTCCAACATCAGCATTTGGGAGCCTTTGAAACCATATGCATCTTGAATAGGTTGCAGTTTGATCATTTAAAGCAGCAAAGATCAATTGTCCAGGCTCTAGCTATATGGGGTTGGCAAACTAGACTGCAGGATGGCTGATCCTCTTACTTCAGCTGCCTTCCAGTTGATACTGATTGCTGCATCCACATCAATTGGTCAGTGATCCACATCAATTAAAGCTGCTCAGAGGCACAGAGAGAAGTTGCTTTATCCAACTTCACATCAGAAATATAGACGCAGCTAAAGGGGGAAAAGGCTTTTGTGTGACTTTCAGTGGAATTTGAAGTATGCTGATCCATTATCTGTCGATTCACTATGAAGAGGATTCTAATGAGCCGCTTTCTGACTTACTAGAATAGGAGTGGATTTTTACTACTTGGTCCCCATTTCCTTGCTCTTTCCTCCTTGGGCTGCATTATGGTTAAGGGACATTTGTGGGGATAAGCCAGTGGCTGTAGCTAATCATATCCCATTTGACATAAATGAATTTATTAAACAATGTGTGTGTGTATGTTAGTTACTCAATTATGTCTAACTCTTTATGACCCCATGGACTGTAGCTTGCCAGGCTCCTCTGTCCATGTAATTCTCCAGGCAAGAATCCTGGAGTGGGTTGCTATTCTCTTCTCCAGGGGATCTTCCTGACCCAGGGATTGAACCCAGGTTTTCCTCATTGTGGGCAAATTCTTTACTGTCTGAGCAACCAGGAAAGCCCTTGTTAGGCAATATTTGTTTTAAACAACATTGATTGAATGCATTTACTCTTTGTCAGCACTATGCTCTGATATATCAGTAAAGAAGATGTGCTCTCTTCCCTCGGGGGATCCTGTGACTGGCAACAAAGACAGACAAGAAATAGACTACATTGCAAAATGTGGGAACTCTGATAAGAGGAGATCCTGGGTACTTCAATAATATGAGGAGAAACTGACCTGACATGAAACAGGGTAAGGGTTGAGAGGTGCTCAAGGAAGACTTCCTGAAAGTGGTGGCATCTGATCTAACAAAACAGTATGTGTCCTATTGCATGATCATCAAAATATGGAGAGAGGTTATATACAATTAGAATACCAACTGAGCCATGGACTTCCCACATGAAACAAAAGGTAAGTACCAAGTGGTCTTTAGCCTATTTGGCAAACATTTGTATGTCGTCTCAAGTGAAAGTCTCACATATGTGTGTGACAAGTATGTTGAACAAACATAACTTCTGATACAGTCAAAAGATAACTTTACTGCTTTCTTTTCCCACTGCATTACTTAGTTGTTACTCAATGTGAGTAGTCACTCCCTGCCCCTAAAAGAAACTCAGGCAAGTTCTAGATTTTGAAGTTCAGTCTAAGGTAATGAGGGAGACCCCAGTTCGATTCCTGGGTCGGGAAGATCTCCTGGAGAAGGGATAGGCTACCCACTCCAGTACTCTGGCCTGGAGAATTCCAGGGACAGTCCATGGGGTCACAAAGAGTCAGACACAACTGAGTGACTTTCACCTTTCACTAAGGTAATAGAGAAACCTGGAATCCCTTCAAGTCACAAATACTACCTCAGTTCAGAAAATTTGTCCAGAATCATGTAGTAATATCTCCAAATGCAAGTAATGGTCCCTGCACTGGGGCCGGCTGCTGCCTGAATACATGTTCCAGGATGGTGACTCCTTCCTCAGCCTCTGGGAATCTGGTGCTATTTTCTACCCTCTTCCTGTTTTAAGTCAATTTACCCCATGTAGGTGACTTTCTTGAGTGAGAATTAGTTCACCCCACATTTGCACATCAGGAAGCACTCTCATACCCCACGTCCTAGTGAATTCTGGGAAAGCAGTTCCAAGTATTCCCATTAAACCTCCTTCACTGGGCAAGAGGTAAAAGGGCAGCTCCCTCCTTACCTTCTATGCACTGTCACACACATTCCTGGGATGGGGACAGGGGAGATGGGACTTATTTCCATAAAGGGCCAGATAGCAAATGTTTTAGTTTCGTGGGCCATATGGTCGTGCCGCAACTATTCAACTCTGCCATTGTAGTACAGAAACAGCCATAGACACTAAATATACAAATGAGTGTAGCTGTGTTACAATAAAATTTTATTTAAAAAGCATGAAGCAGATAACCCAATTAAAAAGTAGGCAAAGGATTTAGATAGACATTTCTCCAAAGAAGACATACAAATGGCAAATAAGCACATGAACTGATGCTCCACATCATGAGTCATTAGGGAAATAAAAACCAAAACCACAATGAGATGTCACTTTACACTCACTAGAATGGCTGTAATTAAAAAGACAGACAATAACAAGTGCTGACAAGGATATGGAGAAGTTGGAAACTTCATGTCTTACTGATGGGAATGTAAAATTGTGAAGCCAATTTGAAAATTAGTCTGGCGTTCCTCAAAATGTAAAACATATAATTATTAATATTACTCCAAGGTATCTACCCAAGATAAAAAAAATAAAAAACATTTGTCCATGAAATTCACACAACTTCTAGAGAAAACAGTATGGAGGTTCCTCAAACATTTTAAATAAAACTGCTACATGATCTAACAGTCCAGTTCTGGATATATATCCAAGGGAAGTGAAAACAAAATCTCAAAGAAATATCTGTACTCCCATATTCACTGCAGCATTATTAACAATACCCAAGATATGAAAACAACAAATGAAATGTCCTTCAATAGATGAATGGATAAAGAAGTTGTGGTATATGTATACAATGGAATATTATTCAGCCACAACAAAAAGAAGATCCTGCCATCTGAGGGCAGGTTTTTGTGTGTTAGTCACTCAGTGGTGTCCGACTCTTTATGACCCCATGGACTATAGCTCACCAGGCTCCTCTGTCCATGGAAATCTCCAGGCAAGATTACTGGAGTGGGTTGCCATTTCCTTCTCCAGGGCATCTTCCCGACCCAGGGCTCAAACCTGGGTCTCCTTCATTGCAGGCAGATTCTTTACTGTTTGAGCTATCAGGGAAGCCCCTGAGGGCATGATGCTAAGTGAAATAAATGTGGCAGAGAAAGAGAAAAACTGTATGATATCATTTACATGCATAATTTTAAAAAGCTAAACTCGTAGAAATAGCAAGTAGAATGGCAGTTATCAAATGCTGGGTGTAGGGAAAATGTGGAGTTGGATTATAATGTCCAGTTATAAAGCAAATAAGTTCTGGGGATCTAATTTACAGCATGATGTTAATAATGCTGTATTATATACTTAAAATTTGCTAAGAGAGTAAATCTTGAATATTCTCACTACATAAAGAAATGGTAATTATGTAATATGATGGAGGTTGGCTAACTATTGTGATAATAATTTTGTAATATATTTGTGTATCCAATCAACATTTTATACATCTTAAACTTATCCACTCTTATACATCAATTATATCTCAATAAAGCTAGGAAAAATAGAAAGAACACATATGTCCATGCAAAAACTTGAGCACAACTGTTCATAACATCATTATTTCCATCCAAAAAAATGGAAATAACCTAAATGCCCATTAACTGGTGAATAGCTGAGCGACTTCACTTTCACTTTTCACTTTCATGCATTGGAGAAGGAAATGGCAACCCACTCCAGTGTTCTTGCCTGGAGAATCCCAGGGATGGGGGAGCCTGGTGGGCTGCCATCTATGGGGTCACACAGAGTCGGACACGACTGAAGCGACTTAGCAGCAGTAGATAAACAAAAGATGATATATTCATGCAAAGGAATATTATTCAGCCATAAACAGGAATAGAATACTTATACGTGCTGCAACATGGATGAAAGACCACATAATATGCCAGCTAATTTATATAAAATGTTCAGAATAAGCAAATCCATAGAGACACAAAGTAAATTAGTGATTGCTTTGGACTGGGGGCAGATGAGGAGGCAATGAGGAGTGACAGCTAATGCTGCAAGCTCTCTTTCTGGTGTAATGAAAATGCTCTAAAATTAGATTATGGTGATTGCTGCACAACTCTGTAAATTTGTTAAAAATTGTACAGTTTAAACAACCAAATCTTATAGCATATAAATTATACCACAATGACGTTAGCAATAGGCACCAAGCTGGATTTTGTTTGAGAGTCCAGTTTGCTGAACCCTGAGTCTATGCTCTACCCAAATCACCTTCATTGCAATTTTTACTTTTCTATTTCTGGCTTT
Organism: Bubalus bubalis; assembly: GCF_019923935.1. Taxonomy (NCBI): domain Eukaryota; kingdom Metazoa; phylum Chordata; class Mammalia; order Artiodactyla; family Bovidae; genus Bubalus; species Bubalus bubalis. The sequence goes on from NC_059167.1 coordinate 46,345,766, forward strand.
GGTCTCCTTCAGTGTGTGAATAGCATACCAGCAGCTCAGTTTAGAGGCCTGTCCTTGGCTCTGGAACTGCTTTGCCCTGAGCACAGTTTACAGCCAAAAATGTCTGCAAATTTTCATCCCAGGGGAATGGTTAACCAATAACTGTCAAGTTGGGGATTATGAAAGGCCAGCCTTCTTGCCTTGGGATGAAACAATCTGAGATATTATACAATTTACACTCCTGAGTTCCCCTGGGGGAAGCAACCTTCCTTAGGACCTTTTTCCTGAGATGACAGCTTTGCCTGGCTTCTGTCCATCTCTGCTCCAACTCTCTCACTCCCTTTATAAATAATTTTCTAAATAATCGCTTGCATATCCTTGTCCTGGTGTCAGCTTCTGAGGACTTAGTCAAAGAAGCTCTCTCTGAAGAGGTGAATTTTAGCTAACTTTTAAAAGATGAGAAGGAGAAAAGATAGCAAAACACAAAACAAAGACATCACATTTATTTCTTAAATATTCTTTTCCAAACCTAGGAATATACTGGCTATATTCAGAATTTATAATAAGTAAAAGCACCTATGAACTTACATAGGTGCGTGTCACACAGTGTTGTTTGTCTGAAGTTGTCGCATACCAGACTTATTAACGCCAATCCACCAATCCCATCTTCTTCTCCAGACCCCTGTGAGATTTTCCCTCTTGTTATGTTCTCAATTGCAGTTAGTGTTATGACCATCCATCACTGTGTTCAGTGATGAAATCTAGGATATTTCTATTGTTCCTTACCACCCCTAATTGCCTTTCACTCACATCCACTATGTTCAAAAATTACCCATCTCTCTTACTGTATCTCCCAAATATTCTACTAGTCTTTCTATTTCAGTTAATTCCAGATACTACTGCCATATTCTGGGCCTTAATCATATGACAAAAGCCTCCTGGTCTACTAACCTAGATCCTTGCCCATTTCCAGTCCATCCTCTTCCTAGTGGCCCGAACAAGGAAATCTACATAAAATGTAAATTTGTATATGTCACTGCAATGCTTATGACTTTTTGAGGACATCCTAACAGATACAGTATTAGTGTCCAAATTTATCATAACAAATGCTTTCACTTGTTTTTATTCCTATTTATTCTTCTGGTCTCAACTCACCATCTCCTTTTATGATCCAACAACATAAAATGAGGTAAAGTGTACCACCCATATAGATTTTTTTTTTCCATAGCTGCATGCCTTCTCTGCCCCAAAACTTCTTCTCCTCTTTTCATTCAATAACTCCTATAGTCTGTTCTGCTATTCCATGACCTGTATGTTCCTGAAATCAGTATGCTGAGCAAAAGTGCACAATAACACCAACCTTTCACCTCCACCAAAATAAGGTTAGGAGCACGCCACTCAAAAACTTGTTAGTGACACATGTAAAAATAAGATAGAACCCTAAGAAAAACAGTTTTGTACACCTTGAATGGGTAAGAGAAATACAAATGCTGCAATAAATATGGCACTTCATCTTGAAAAAGACCTGAAACTTGCTTGTTGAAGTGAAGCAAAAGAACTGCAGCCTATGAATTATTGTGAAGTGGTAGAAGGAGGGTTATGTGAAATCAGAAGGAAAGTTGTGACACCACATGTGGCCTTTAACACCCTCAGTGAACTGAGGAAGCTGCTGGATGTTTGAAGTATTTGTACCTGTTCATTTTGTTATTTTTATGAAGCTCATTTTAGTAGACTGCACATTTATATGTTTCCTCAATGGTTCTCATGAATAAGCAAGTACTCAATTGGTGTCTTGCTCAAATTATTCCCCAATATATTAATCACGCTGAAACAAATTCATATTGTCAAAATAAGCTTTATAGAAGAACTGACTATACTTATCTTTTGAAAGATAAAAGAGTCGCCAGAAAATATACCAAATGAGCCTTGGAGCATCTTGGAGTTTTAGAAAATAAGAAAGTACTCAAAAAAGAACATATTCCACAATGATGAGATTATGTTAAAGTGACATAGGAGCCAACTGAAACAGTGTCCAGTGACCAAGACTGGAACAATTTAATTTGAAGAACAAAATAAAGAAAATAGAGTAAACCCCAAAGTACACAAAAATATTCATGATATAAATAAATGATTGAATAGCTAAATAAATGGAAGAAATAAATTGCCTGTGCTGAAAAATTTTAAATAATTGATATAGATACTGTATCAAGAAAGGGAACATAATTTCATGTCGCTTAAGCATAGGCTGTGAAAAGTAACTTCCTTTCAAAGAGCACAAAATGGAAATGGACTGAGGGTTGGGGTATACTTTATGGGGGTGCACTTCACAGGGGAGAAACCAGACAAAAAGTACCTCAGCCAGGTGATCTGGTGATCAAAGTCAACATTAACAGTGATACATTATGTTGACTGTAAGACTTTTGACATGGTGTGATAAAAATGACATTTTAATTCTTGTCCTTCTCTCAAAAATCTATAATACCAGTCTAATAATAAGAAAAAACATTAAACAAATCACAATAGAGGGGCATTTTATAAATGACCGATAAATCTAGAAAATTTCAAGGTCATCAAAAAAGGCAAGTCTGAGAAACTCAGAGATAAAGGTAGCCTAAGGAACAGAACCAAAAATACAATGAAATAAATCAATGAAGGCAATGGCACCCCACTCCAGTACTCTTGCCTGGAAAATCCCATGGACGGAGGAGCCTGGTGGGCTGCAGTCCATGGGGTCGCTAGGAGTCAGACACGACTGAGCGACTTCACTTTCACTTTTCACTTTCATGCATTGGAGAAGGAAATGGCAACCCACTCCAGTGTTCTTGCCTGGAGAACCCCAGGGACAGGGGAGCCTGGTGGTCTATGGGGTCGCATAGAGTTGGACACTGAAGCATCGGACACTGAAGTCAGACTGAAGCGACTTAGCAGCAGCAGCATTTATCTTTGCCAGTCTCCAAATGTCACCTATTCCTCCCAAATGCTTGTAGATATTATAAAAATCAGGATATTGGTGCAAAATTGTACCATACTTAAGAAAAAAAAGCTTAAATAATAATCACCCTAAGACTTATGATAATAGATAAATGTACTCCAAAATCTGTCCCTTAAAGTTATGAATCTTATCATGTCTTTGAAATGTAAATACAGCCTGCAGTCCCTGAGAATGAGTCTTGATTAACTCAATCACTAGAATCTGAAATTTAAAAAAGAGGGATAGAAAGCTTTCTAAACACAAACTGTTAGGAGAACTCTCTTATCCAAATCTAAATTGCAGCCTCCTTTAAAATTGCTTGCAAAGGACAAATACAGATCTTAAAACAGTTCTTTACAAATAATAAAAGACTTTAGCCATCTGAGTGAATAAACTTATTTTATTCTAACTGTTATTTATAAACTAGTGAATTTTGTATTGTACCCTATCTGTGACTGAAGTTTTAAAATGAATTCTATGAGATCTTTAGTTATGTCTGTCTATATGTCTCTATATGTACATTATAGATATGCTATTCTCTACCTTCAGATGATATTCACAGATTTAATTGGTAAGAAAACTCTATTTAATTGGCTTAAACAAACATAAAATTTCTCAAAATATAATAAAAAATTAACTCAAATGTTTTTCAAAATAAAAAAAAAAGAATAGCTTAATGATACATGACAACTAAATGCAGTTTCATATTCTAGATGGGATCCTGGAACAGCAAAAGCATGTTTGGAAAAACTACGAAAATCTTAATAAATTATGGACTTTACTTAATAATAATACATCAGTGTTAGATCATTGATTTTAACAAATGCACCATGCCAGTGTAAGATTTTGGGCTTCCCTAGTGGCTCAGTGCTTAAAAAGTCTGCCTGTATTGCAGGATACATGGGTGGAGAAGATCCCCTGGAGATGGGAATGACTACCCACTCCAGTATTCTTGCCTGGGAAATCCCATGGACAGAGGAGCCTGATGGGCTACAGTCCATGGAGTTGCAAAGATTCGGACATGACTTAGTCGTTAGATACACATACTCACACACACACACACACATACACACACATCATACAATGTAAGATGTCAGTAATAAAGGATATTGGGTACAGAGGTGTGAGAACTCTGTACTGTGTTTGCATTTTTCCTGTGAATCTAAAATTGTTTTAAAGAATAAAGTTTTTGTTTTTTTTTAAGTTGGAGGAAGAAGCCTTACATCACATTTTCCATAAACCCCTTTCTCAGATTCCATCCAAGCTAAGTCAGCTTCTGGATTTGCAGAACACTGTATCTTAATCCTGCTGCTGCTGTTTAGTCACTAAGTTGTGTCTGACTCCACCGTGCCACCTGGGAAACATTCCACTGTCTCCTGTATTCCACCATGGTGTAACCATCTGTTTCTTCCCTCACTAGACCATTATCTCCTTCAAGAGAGGAAACAGGCTGTATTTATTTTTATACCTCCAGTACTCAGCACTGCTCAAGTTAATAAAAACTGCCCAATATGTATATATTATGTTAAAACACACTGTTCAATGTTAGTTGATGTAGTAACTACTTTGTGTAATTTATAGCTTCCCTTGTTAGTATTCCAAAGAGTCAGATACATGTTAAATATGGTTGCATCATCCCCTTTTTGATTCTTCAAAGTACTTTCTTTCACTGGGACTGGAGAGAAAATAGAGAGCAAGAGAGTGAGCAATATTTCTGCATCCTAACACCCCCTGTCTTTTTCTTCTCTCCCACTGAGCAATGGGTTTCTGATTTTGACACTTTCATCTGCCTTTTCATCTGCATTCACGTCTGTCTTCTGTAACAGCACGTCAATCTAAGAAATCAAAGTGGTTCTAAATAATCCATATGTCTAACATCTAAGTACTTCTTCCTTGAACTGATGTGTTCCATTTCCAAGGTCTGTTAGGTGACCCTTCAGGCAGGGAGCTCTAGGACAGGGCTGTTGGCAAATGATCACTTTAGCTCCTCTCTGGACACAGACTTGTATTCTGGTTTATCTGTATTGCTTATCCCTAATCCAAACTTCCCTCAGGACCTAATAAGTTGACCAGCCTGCCTGACTTATGGGGGTCAGTGCGGGTTCAAACATCAGTGCTCACATCCTCATCAAAAGCAGTTAGTTTCAGGGAGAAAATATTGGCAGCAGGACACTTTTCATTTTAGCACAGCTGCTGAAACCAGGAAACCATATTAAGACAGGTAGCTGAAAAGAAACTTTTGTTTTTCTCTCATTTAACCGAAGAGAAACTTCATGATGATGTCATTTGAAAAAAATTAATTTTAAAGAGAGTTTGCAAGTTTGTTAGGTTTTATGTCCAGTTGAAATATCAGATCATAATGATGACTTTTGGTTAGTATACACAAATAATATTCAAATGACCTAATAGGCCAAAATGACACAGAGGATTCAAGCATAAGGTGAGAAGTCAGATCCAGTGGCCTTAAAATAGGTCTCTTCCTATAAGAGCAGACCTGATTCTAAGATTCTGTGTATAGTCAGGATATGATATGGTATGTGCTCAGCTGCTTCAGTCATGTCCAACTCTTTGCAACCCCATGGACTGTAGCCCGCCAAGCTCCTCTGTCCTTGGGATTCTCTAAACAAGAATACTGGAGTGGGTTGCAATGCCCTTATCCATGATATAATATATCTGAATCAAATTTTGAAGCAAAGTTGGGAAAAGGTAATATTTTGAAAGTAGTAAAATATATAGCACATAGATGTATCAGGCATCAACAGAGATGAATTTCACTGGAAGATAGTTTGTAAATATGAACCTAATCGAACCAGAAGCCAACCTGTATCCAAACACTGCCCTAAAACTTGCAAAGGAACTGTGTATTGGACAAAGAAATTTTTGTCCTGGTCAACAGATAGTTCTTGGGTAGACTATACTTTGGATAAAATACAACAGCTTTAATTTAATAGACATTTATTCACATTGGACCAGGCACTGTGGGGATGTAAAATACCTCTGTGCCATCCAATTATCCTTGCCCTGATTCCATAATGTAGAAACAATGTTCCTGTTAATTGTTCTGTCAGTAAAGTACTTTAACACAGAAAATAGGATCACTGTACCGGTTCCGCACATTGGAAAGATGCGCTCATTGTACCAACCACTTATGAGTTTGGTTAACATGAGTCAGACACTGAGCATATGGTCATTCTTAATGGAACAATTAAAACAAGTTTTTGAACATGACAACCTTAGGTGAGACCTTGGTTGATTCCATGAAAAATACAGGCACATCCAAATCTCACCTTACTTAGACTAGGAAAATAACTTCATTCTGTAATATCACTGTAGTATAGCATAATCCCCGGTGACTCAGGTGGTGAAGAGTCTGCCCGCAATGCAGCAGACCTGGTTTGGGTTCCATCCCTGGGTCTGGAAGATCCCCTGGAGAAGGAAATGGCTACCCACTTCAGTATTCTTGCCTGGAGAATTCCATGGACAGAGAGGAAACTGGTGAGCTACAGTCCATGGGGTCGCAAAGAGTTGGACATGACTGAGCAACTAGCAGTTCATTTCCCAGCATAATCAACTTCATCTTCAGTGGTGTCATTATCCCAAAACACTGTATCTCTCAAATATGTCTGTATTTGACTTTGAAATATGATAACATTCCAGGCAGTATACTTTTCATGATGGTTTAAATTTATATTGAAATTATTTTTCCATAATAACTGCTATTTCACTATTAATCAGAGAGAATGGGGAAACAAAATAGGAAATGATATAAAAGGGGAAATTGGATTGAAATAAAAATTCATTCCAGAAAATCTACAAACCTAGTAACATTCATTAAGAGGGACAGTGGGTACTTGTATCTATCTATCATCTATTGTGCATGAGTGTACTTTATTTAAGCAGGTTTCTTTTAGACTTCATCAACTTCAAATTATAGTTCAGAGAGTCTATTAGATCAATAATTAAAGCAAAAGATTCAAGAGGCAGTATCATTTGGATAAATGGTTGTATGCTTCCTGTCTTTTAGATCAGAGCCCACAACTCTGAGTTCCCAACCTCATGACAGTGTTCAACATGCTACAGAGGAAAAGAATAAATTCTAAACCTGTGTGACATCACTCTTTCCAGATGCTCTCTTTATCTTTCTGTGTCTACATTATTTATCAAGGGAAAGGCTCTCTGAGGATTCAACGCAAGTTTTTTGTGTGTGTGTGTGTGATGATCCGGACACTGGCTCAGGAAAGAAAAATAATTTCCTTGTTGATTCTATTGGGGATGGACGAGTCGCTTTGAAATATATCTGTCTCTGACTACTAGTCATTTTCTTCAAAGATCCTCACCATCAATAAGAATTATAACCTCTGAAATGCTTTTCCCTAATGAAAAAGTATTTTCATTTTGATAATGTAACGTGATTAGAAAGACTCTTTAATTGACTTACTTTCTGGAGGTTTTGATGGTTCTGAAATTTTTCTCAGAGAGGAGAATTTCATTCATCAGAATAAAAGCTGCGTTGACCCTTCTGTGCAGGTTCAAGCAGTTAAGCTAGTCACCAATGACTTCCTTTTGTTGTTCTTTTGGGCAGAAGCCCTTTGGGCAGCTGCCCTGAAAACAGCCTACAGTGGGGTTATTTTGCAGATTGCAGGCAATTATTATATTAGCTCTCAATCCCTGAGTATTTATTATGCTCCAGGTGTTCTGTAAGCACTTCCTATGAATTATCTACCTCAGTTATTATCACCCCAAAGCCATGAATATTATCCCTGTTTTATAGGAGAGGAAATTGAGTTTCAGAGAGGTCCAGTGATTTGTCCAAAGCCCATAGCTAATTAATGATAGAGCCAGGATTTGAACTGAGGTCAATTAGAAATTAAAGCATATTCTTTCAGCCAATGAAAGAATTTTCATTTTTCCTTGACCAACCAAGCAGGAGGCTATCATTTTATAAAATGTGAACCTTTTCTAAAAACAGTGTCCTCAGCAAAGACAAGTACCTGACAAGTAGGGGCTAATACTTGTGTGAATTATGACATTTCATCAAACTAAGAAGCATCAGTTGTGTAACGTACAATTATTTCATACACACTCAGAAAGAGAAAAGGTTGTCAACTAAGTTAATACTATGTTTTCTTATATCTTAGAATTTTAATTTTAAACTTATTGAAAAAGATTATTTAAACTCAAACATTATTTTAGAGCTTATCATTCATATGTATATATGAAATGAAAAATAATGTAAAATGTCAGTACGTCTCAAGCTTCCTTACAATTAAGAGTCTTACTCTTCTAAATTTCTTTTTTAGTGAGTCAGCTATTACTATGTTTTTCCATACGTGCACTCTGTACCATCGAGTGCAATGACAATGTAGCATTTCTAAAAGAAATCCATAAATAAACTAAAAGCCATTTGCTTAGGGCTCCTGGGCTGGCTTTACAATTATGTAGACCCTGCTTAGCTTTGGGAATACTCCTAAACATGTTTAATGTATCCTCCTTCCCACCACACAATCATTTGGGTTTTAGGGCGCTTCATTATTGTCCCCTAGATTTTCTTCCAAGCTCTGATAACTGTTCTATAGGTTTGGTATTAGTGCTTTTATGTCCTTTCAACCATGAAAGAAAGCGGTTCTAAAACCTGAGTGCACATGGGACTCACCTGCAGGGCTTGTTAAAACAGACTCCTGAATCAGATTTTCCGCTGCAGTTAAGTCTGGGGCGGGGCCTATGAATTTGCATTTCTAACATGTTCCCAGGCCAGGCTGCTGCTGCAGGTGGGACACAATTTTAGAACCGCTGGTGTAAGTAATCTCAGCCAAACCACGCCCATGCTGACAGCTGTGTAAGATTTCATTGATTTTAAGAGGCAGTCTGATTTCAGAGATAATAAAGTTTGAAGAAAATATACACTTTTAAGTTGATGAACTATGATAAATTCTATTTTGCCCTTTAACTTGAGCAATAATATCATTTTCATTCTAATTTATTGTCAATTGAGTTATATTTAATCTATTTCTCCACTTATTCATAATATTTTCTGCTTGTTCCAAAGATTAATTGAAATGGCTTTTATGATTTTAGCTAAAGTTTTTTCCTCCTAACATTTTAGGCGAGGAATGGTCTATAAATATCAATATCATCAATAACATCTGTATGTTTATATATGATAATATAATTTATGTTTATATGTATTTTATATGTTTATACATGTATGTATGTACAATACATAGAAGAGCTCACTTTGTGTGCTAAACCCTATAGACTGACATGAACTTTTTATGATAGGGACCTACTGTTTCATAATGGAGCCCTCTTCATTTATTATTATTAGAAAGAACCCTTCAAATATGGTTTCTTAGGTGGTGCAGTGGTAAAGAATCTGCCTGCCAATGCAGAAGATGCAGGAGACTTGAGTTCAATCCCTGGGTTGGGAAGACTCCCTGGAGGAAGGCTTGCAACCCACTCCAATATTTTTGCCTGGAGAATCCCATGGACAGAGGAGCCTGGAAGGCTATAGTCCATAAGGTCACAGAGTTGGACAGGACTGAAGCAACTTAGCACACATGCATATATTTGTCCTAAATAATTTTTTTTTTTTTTGGTCTTTATATAGGTAAATTTGTAATTGATGTTTCACTCTTTCTTTGGCTCCCTGGTAGCTTAGAGTCAAGTTTCTTGCCAGATTTTGGCAACTAGCTGGACTGTACTCTTGCTCTGCTCCTGAACTGCTATGAGCACTCATCTCTTTACTCTCTACCCTTAGATTGGGCTACTTGCTACTGACTAGATGTCAGTTCCTCTGGGTGAGGCTGCAGCTTTCTTGCTGGGACTCAGTCAGGTCCTAGAAGAAAGAATGAAGTCACTTTATCTCTCTGATCCTGAGACCCTCTTAGAATACAGTCTTTGCAAGTTGCATATGACTTCTGGGATGCCTGGATGCCCACAGTCCACCAGAGATATGATGACTATACTCAGTCTGTTGGAGTCCCTGAGCTGGTTGCACCCGTCATGTTCCACACTCCTGAATAACAGGAAGCTTCCCTGAGCACAGTTCTTCTGGCTACCTATCTTTTCTAGCACCTTCCATGTTTCATCTGTATCCAGTCTTCTTCCATCTGAATTTTTCTGTTGTGATTTTAGGGACTTTGTTCTTTTATTAGGAAGCTCCTTTGTCATCTTCACTGACGTTTCTTTCACCTCCTTTCCCTTTCATCTCATTGAGGATTTTGCTCCCATCAGCTTCTCAAGGAGAAGCTGCATTTTCCCCCACTCCAAAAGCCTCAGAATCAGGAGGTAGGGACAGCATTCTCTTCATAAAACTCCTGCTCATTGGTATGTATATTACCAACTTAACCTCACTCTATCTCTCCCCATTGCTGTCATCTACCAATATTCCAGTTACTTACTCCTTTTTACTGAAAATAGGAGCACTTAACTTAGAGGCTACTTCTCGCCTCCCTTTCCTAATGTTTTACTGGGTGACTTTAATTTGATATTGATGTTGTGCTCAACACATTTGCTGCCTAATATTCTGACTGGACAGAATGAAATAGTAGAGACTAGATTTACTTTTACGCATGAAAAAATTAAAAACAGTGCTTTTCAACACATTAGCCCATAGGCAGCAAAGGACAGGGATCCATAAAAGATGGAAAACAAATGAGCTTAGCTATATGATTTTGCCTGCCAACTGCCTGGAGAATGCTTCCAGGCTGTGATTTAGGGACAGGGAATCTAGATGGAGCCCAGAAGTCTCTCTGAGTTGAGAAGATGGAGCTAAGAATCCAAGTAGGCCAAGGTAATTAGAGGTCATGTGACAGAATACCAAAAAGGAGAGAGTTTTATTGAGAAAGAGTTCTGGAGATTTAAAGGGGGCCCCCCCATCAAATTTTTAGCTTAAGTACTAATTATTATGTGCATATGGCCAACTACCTAAAGCTTGCAAAACAACCAACTGAAAAGACTAGAGAAAACAATCTTCAGAGTGCATATGTAGCAGCAATAGTTCCTGATTCTATTCGCATGAACCAGAACAGAAAATTTCACAGCACATGGGGTATTAGTAAGAGGGCTCAGAAGGAAAAATTAGTTCTAGAATAAACTCTATTCTGGTTCTACCTAACAAAGTTTAAAAGCAAGATCCCAAAGAATCACACTGTTTACAGGAAACTGCACTGTATACCAGCACAAATTTCAAATATATTTATAGTAATATGCAAATATCTAGCACTAAAAATGTAAAATTCATGTTTGCATTCTGATCAAACATTAACAGGTGTGCAGAGGAAAAGGAAAATATGAGGAAAGAGATCAATAAAAATAATTCTAGAAATAACTTAGATGATAAAATTGTATTCAAGGATGTGAAAATATACAAATTACTGTAACTTTCATATGATCAAGTAACTAGAGAAAAGATGAAACATGTTGAGACATGAAAGATGTAAAAAAAGATCCATATAGAATGTTGAAAGATAAAATCCTCAATGACTGATTTAAAAAAATGCATTGGAGGAAATTAAAGAGAACATGAGAAAAGGGAAGTTTTATGAACTTTAAAACAGCCATAAAACTATCCAAAATGAAATACAGACAGAGAAAATTTCAGTATAAGTTTTGGGGGCACACAATTCAAGACATAACACAAGATCACAGGATATAAGGATAATACACAATAATCAAATATATTTCTGTATACTAGTAATAGAAATTAGAAATTGAAATAATACATAATATATTTAAAACAGCATAAAAAATACAAAATAGTTATAATTATAACAAATATATAAGACCTGTACACTGAAAACTTCAGAATTGCTGAGAGAAATTAAGGAAAACCTAAATAAATGGCAATATACATTCTGTTCATGGATTAGAAGGCTAATTATTGTTGAAATCTCAGTTCTCCCCAAATTGACCAGCAGAATCAATGTTATACCAATCAAAATCCAAGCAGGCTTCTTGAAGAAATTAACAAGCTGATTCTAAAATGCATATGGAAGTGCAAAGTACCTAGAATAGCAAAAACAATTCTGAAAAAGAAGGAAACATCTGAAATATTTACATTTCCTGATTTGAAGACTTACTAAAAATCTTCAACAATCAAAACAATGTAATATTGACATGATGTTACATATTATATATAGTTCAATGGAACCAAACAATCCCAAAGTAGACCCACACATATATAGTTAATTGATTTTTGACAGTGGTGCAAAGGCAATTAAATGGGAGGAAAAGATTATCGTAACAACTGATGCTGGCACAATTGAATAGTCACATATAAAAAGGTTTGTGTGTGTGTGTGCTTAGTCGCTAAGTCGTGTCTGACTCTTTTGCAACCCCAAGGACTATAGCCTGCCAGGCTTCTCTGTCCATGGGATTTCCCAGGCAAGAATACTGGAGTAGGTTGCCATTTCCTTCTCCAGGGGATCTTCCTGACCCAGGGATTAAATGTATCTCTTGTATTGGCAGGAGGATTCTTTACAAAAACTAACTGTAAGTGAGCTATATGCCTAAATGTAAGAACTAATACCAGGCAACATCTAAAGGACAACATTGAAGAACTCTTTGTGACCTAGGCAATATTTCTAGGTAAGACACAAAGGATACAGACTGTAAAAGGAAAGATTAATAAATTATACTTCCTAAGAATTAAAAACTTTAGCTCTTCAAAGGACACTGTTAATAAAATAAAGAGGCAAGCCAGTAACTTAGGGAAAATATTTGCAAAACCTATATCTGATAACAGACTGGTTCCAAATAGGAAAAGGAGTATGTCAAGGCTGTATATTGTCACCCTGCTTATTTAACTTATATGCAGAGTACATCATGAGAAACGCTGGGCTGGAAGAAGCACAAGCTGGAATCAAGATTGCCAGGAGAAATATCAATAACTTCAGATATGCAGATGACACCACCCTTATGGCAGAAAGTGAAGAAGAACTAAAGAGCCTCTTGAAAGTGAAAGAGGGGAGTGAAAAAGTAGGCTTAAAGCTCAACATTCAGAAAACGAAGATCATGGTATCCGGTCCCATCACTTCATGGGAAATAGATGGGGAAACAGTGGAAACAGTGTCAGATTTTATTTTTCTGGGCTCCAAAATCACTGCAGATGGTGATTGCAGCCATGAAATTAAAAGATGCTTACTCCTTGGAAGGAAAGTTATGACCAACCTAGACAGCATATTGAAAAGCAGAGACATTACTTTGCCAACAAAGTCTGTCTAGTCAAGGCTATGGTTTTTCCAGTGGTCATGTATGGATGTGAGAGTTGGTCTATAATAAAGAAAGCTGAGTGCCGAAGAATTGATGCTTTTGAACTGTGGTGTTGAAGAAGACTCTTGAGAGTCCCTTGGACTGCAAGGAGATCCAACTAGTCCATCCTAAAGGAATCAGTCCTGAATATTCATTGGAAGGACTGATGTTGAAGCTGAAACTCCAATACTTTGGCCATCTGATGTGAAGAGCTGACTCATTTGAAAAGACCCTGATGCTGGGAAAGATTGAGGGCAGGAGGAGAAGGGGACAACAGAGGATGAGATGGTTGGGTGGCATCACCAACTCAATGGACATGGGTTTGGGTGGACTCCAGGAGTTGGTGATGGACAGGGAGGCCTAGCGTGCTGCAGTTCATGGGGTCACAAAGAGTCAGACACGACTGAGCAACTGAACTGATATCTGATAAAGGACTTGATCCAAAACACATAAAAGGCTCTTTAAAGTCTTCAATAAGAAGACAAGCAACCTAAAAAAAGATGGGCAAAGATCTGAATAGACACTTTCCCAAAGGTGCTGTATATTTGATAAATAAGCATATGAGAAGATGCTTAATATTATTACCCATTAGGAAAATGTAAATGAAAACCAAAGCCAATACCATCACATACCCACTAGAAGAGCCAATGTTAAAAAAACTGATAATAACAAGTTGCTGATGAAGATGTGGATTGATTGGAAGGTTCATACATTGCAGATGAGCATACAAAATGGTATAGTCACTTGAGAAAATAGTTGAGTTTCTTAAAATTTTAACCATGTCATATGACTTACAATATAGCCAAAGATCCTAGTCATAGTATTCAAAGAATGAAGACGTTTGTGCACATCAAGATGTGTAGGTGAATGTGTATAGTGGCTTTAATTCACAATATCCAAAAAGCAGTGAATGCATAAACACATTGTGCATCCATATGGTTGAATATTCCTCAGAAATAAAATGAGTAAATTATTGATTCACACAAGACGATTGAATCTCAAATGTGTTATATTAAACAAGGAAGCCAGACACAAAATACAACTATCAATTCACTTACATGAAATTTGAGAAAGGGCAAAAACTACAGTGACAGAAGGCAGATCAGAAAACTGCGGTGAGTTGTGAGGGGAGGTAACTGACCACAAAGGGACAAGAAGAAACTGGGTTATCCAGCTGTCTTGGCATGATTGTGGCAGTGGTTACATGACTGTATACATCTGTGAAACACCAAATTGTGCACTTAAAAATCAAGCTGATTCTAAAAATCACAAATGCAGTACTTTTTGTTAAATGCAGTGGACACTATTCTAATTTGCACCGTATGTAGCATCTGAGGATGCTGATTATTCCTTCTTCCTGAAATTCTCTCTTCCCTTGTCTTCTATGATGCCACATTTTTCTGGTTCTTTTCCTAGCTCTCTGGTGATTAATTTTAAGTCTCTTTGCAGGATTCTCTTCCTTCATCTGTTCATTAGATATTGGGGTTCTTCAGTGGTCTATCATGACCACTTCTCTTTTCCATTCATTTGGACAAAATCATCCAGTCTCCTGGCTTCAACTACTAAAGGTATTCTTGTCTCTCTAAAATTCCAACATGGATGTCTCTCCTGAGATTCAACCCCTTATATGTAGCCACCTACTGGAATCTCCATTTGAATGTATCACTGGCATTTCAAACTCGTCAAAAGTTGAACTCATCTCCTCTTCTTCTCCTTATCTCAGTGAAGGGCATAGTATATCCCATTCTTTTCCTTTAACTTGGCAGTCATGTCCAATTGGTCAGCAATTTCTGTCAATTCTGCATTTCATTCTCTTACTCCATCTACTGTCTCTACTGCTATTCTCCTAGTTTAGACTTCTGTCACCTACTTTCTGGAATACCCCCAACAGCCTTCCAATTGGTTTCCTTCCCTTGAACTTTTCTCACTTTGCCTCTGAAAAACTATAGATTAAGATCAGGGGACTTCTTCCTGACTGTTATTTATCAACTCTTCAAACAACACTGACCTTGGGACTTCATTGTTTCCTCTTATCAGAGTGAGAACTTGAAGATCATAATCACTAGGAACATCCATTGTACTTAAAATAATAACTAATGGTAATAAAGTAAAGTTAACTCTCCCTTTTTATAGACTATTAGGCTTTAGAATCCATTGTCATATACATATTTAATCTTCAAAGACGTTCTTATCCATATTTTGCAAATGAGGGAATCAAGGCTCAGGGACCTTGAATCACATTTGATATTCATAGAGCAGTAAGGAGATCAGGGATTTAAATTTTTATATTTACCAATCCAATGCTCTTTCCTGTGCTCCGAGCTATACCACAACAAAAGTTGTGTTTTACATTTAAAATGCCAATGACTCAGTTCTTAAATGGAGAAAACCGTAGAAGCAATCAGAATCTGTCCTGCACAAAGCTGCACACATGTCCACTGAAATGAATGGAATAGAGAAGCCTTTCTCTGACTGATTGGCCATTCAGATAAATGTGATGGGAGTGTTAATGCAACACTAGGAATGCAGTTTCAGACATGGGAAAACCAGAACATCAGTTATGCCTGTCACAACAATATGTAGAAAAAAACAACAGTGGCCATCTTTGCTTCTTAGCATTTTTTCTCATTTTCTTTGAGTGTTATGAAAAAAAAAGAATCAACGAGGTCTGTCTCATTTGTTCATTTGTTTGAGAGAAAAGTTGCTTTATTTTTTGAAGTTGCAATCAATAATCTTGAAAATAGAAACGATACTTGTAACTGGCTAACACATCACATTTTTTATAGAGGTAAAGAAATCCAATGAATGCAGTCAAAGTTTAGTCCAGAAGCAAGAGTGGTATTTATTTGTCCCTTTATTTGAGGCCCTGAACTCTTCCACTACCCGAGGTGCATTATGAAGCTGGAATGGGAAGATTGTCTGTACTTAATTGAAGGGGAAAGAGTAACCTATAGCCTGATCTGCTATAGGTGACATTTGCCCTGTTCACTAGGGAACAGCTCTTTAAAGGATTTCAAGAAATAGCTGCCAACAGCCTTAATTTAATATCTGTGCTGAACTATTGGGGAACATCCAGATGCAGAGCCATCTGTGGGAAATAAAATCTGGCCAAAGAAGGAAGCTAATAGTTACTCTGTGGGCCAAGTATTCCTGGGCTTACAGAGCTGTGTGTTCTCTTGTCTTTGTTTTGAAGAGGGTGGTTATCCTTCTAATTACTCATGCACAGGCCAGCAGATCTTTTCCCAATGGGGTCATCTTATATTATATTGCCTCCTTCAAACTGAGGTTATTTGTCATATTATAGAAAATATTGAGAGGCAGGAGTATTTGTAGATATAAACCTAAACCTCATGTAACACTGAAGTTTGGTAATGAGATGAGCTGTGTTTTATTTCAGTTTCATGAACTTCTCTTTCTCTCTCTCTTCTTGCTCACTTCAGCTCTTACCTTCACTATGGTATCAGTCTTTGTGTTCAAATTATGCAAACATATTATTCTGCTAAGGCATCTGAAAACCAGTTTAGCTGTTAAAATAACTCTATTCCCTAAGCTATATCCAACCCCCTCCAAATAGCTTCAATACCAGAGTAAATAAACAATAAGTAAACAAAAATGGTGGCAACTATGTCTGTGCACTTTGCTGGTGTGCATCAAATCTCAAAGAAAAACTGAGTTTCCCACCAATAGACATGATCCTGATGTACTTCAGATCTACCAATTTTATTAACTGTTCAATTCAGAATTCAAAGGCAGTACTGTCCTACCTAGAAATTCAAGGCAAAGTCAAAGGATAATTTAGCAAAATACTCCTTGCATTTTGTGCATATATGTTTTAAAGTATGTTTACTTATGCAATCACATAAAGAAACTAGACAGGAAAAAAATTTTCAGAGATATTTCCAGATTTGCCAGCATGGATTGTATTTTTCTCCTACTTGCCTAAAAGACTCCAAACCAGAAAATGATTATTTCAGTGTATATTTCTTTCTGCAAACAAGTTGTTGAGGCAAGGTTTGTGAAGGATGGGAGAGATTTAAGAGAAAAATAAATGTAACCACAATGTGTGAGGCAAATACAGAGGTCCGGGGACCTGGAAAAATGGGTTCCATCCTACCTCTGTCATTAACACCGAGCAGTTTGCTTCACCTCTCAGGACTCATTATCTCCATTTCCTAAAGGAAGCAATCAGATTCTACAGGCTATGACATTCTACATTTTTGTGGGAAATGAGCAATCTTATAGAAGCAGATAATGATAACAACCAAGCATTTCTCTCAAACATAAACCTCTTTTCATGAGTGAAACTAGGAAACCAAATAACTAACCCCAGAGAGGGTAAGAGCCTGAAGAAGTGACCATCTCAGAAGATAGGCAGCTGGACTCTAGGGAATCATCATTGCCTTCAGACAAGCAACAGAACTCTGGGGAGAAGATCTAATCAGAAGAGGCAGCTCAGGCAGCTTGTGAGCAAGTCAGGGCCAAGAAGGCAACAGATCTGTACAAGGGACACACACACACACACAGAGCAAGATTTCAGGCAGGCTCCTTTTTGTGTAGCTCAAGCTTGAAAATCAAACCTATTGTTCTCCCAGAACAGATTTTTTTTTTCTCCTTCAATAATTAAGAAAGAAGTTTTCTAGTCTATACTGCTTATATCTTTACTATACCCCACTTACAGCCTGGATTTATTAAATGGAATTTGTGAATGGTAAGAAATCACACCCAGTGTGTTTCTAATTAGCAGACACCCAGTGTTAGGTTAGAGAGATGTTCAGGAAAAGAACTACACAGTAACATTCCATATCCACCCATACTTATCATACTTATTTCCTTGGGTGTAAAGTTCACCATAGAATCTTTTTCATTTGCTCTCATCAAACTCCCATGTATCATATTTGTTCCAGTCTCTCTTCCCCTTTATAAAACTATTTTATAAAGTTTATCCACAATAGTTCCCTTGAAAATTTCTTCTCTTTTCTCCACCTGCTCAGATCCAGGAACATTTCTTTCTTTTTTTTTTGAAAATAGAAATGACAGTTGTAACACCATTTTTTTTCAGTTGTTTTATGTACAAGTGGTCATGTATGTTTGTCTTTGCAAAAGTTGAGTTAAAAAAAATTTTGAGGGGTAATTGACATACAGCATTATATTAGTTTCAGGTATACAGTATAATGATTCGATATTTGCACTTATTGCCACGTTTTCACTACAATATGTCTAGTTACCATTCATCCTCATACAAAGTTAGCTTTCAGGAATTACTCTGTAGGCAACTTTCAAGTATGTTCTACAAAAGTTGATTATAGTCATCATGCTATACATTTATATCCACATGACTTATTTGGTAACTGTAAGTTTGTATATTTTAACCCCATTTACTCATTTGGTCCACTCCCCAATCCCTCTTCCTTTGAACCACTTTTTTTCCCCCTGTAACTATGATTTTTTTGTTTGTTTGTTTTTTACATTTGACATGTAAATAAAGTAAGTCATACAGTATTTGTCTTTCCTTGTGTGACTTATTTTGCTTAGCATAATTCCTTCAGGGTCCATCCATGTTTTTACAGATGACAAGATTTAATTTATTTTTTAACAGCTGAATAGTATTCCATTGTGCATATATACCACATATTTTTTAGCCATTAATTCATCAGTGGACACTTAGGTTGTTCCTTATTTTGGCAATTGTAAATAGTGCTGCTATGAACATAATGGTGCATATATATTTCAAATTAATGTTCAAATATTTTCAAATTTACCCAAATTTCTTTGGATAAAAACCAGAAGGAGAATTGCTGGGTCATATTGTAACTTTATTTTTACTTTTTTGAGGAACCTCCTTACTATTTTCCATAGTACCTGTGCCAATTTACATTCCCAGTGCATGAGGGTCCCCTACAAAAGTCAGGTTAAATTAAATAGTCAAATATTTGTTTCTGTTTGGTTGCATAATGAGGTGAGTGATTAACACTCACAGTTGTCTACTTCATGATTCCTTTTCCCTCTTCCCCATCCTTCCTCAAGTCCTCTAAACCTCAACATTTCTTGAACAAGCACTTCACAAAAATAGTTATCTATATGGTCAATTTACAAAGGCCGATGGATCAACTTTATTATTTATAAGGGAAATAGAAACTAAAACCATAATGAGATAGCTGTATGACCCATTAGAATGGCTAAAATAAAAAGAATGACAATAACAAGTGTTACCAAGTTGATAGAGAACAAGGGAACTCTCGTATCCCATATTCTGCTAAAAGTGAAAAAGTGAAAGTGAAAGGCACTTAGTCGTGTCCAACTCTTTGCGACCCCATGGACTATACAGTCCATGGCATTCTCCAGGCCAGAATACTGGAGTGGGTAGCCTTTCTCTTCTCCAGGGAACCTTCCCAACTCAGGGACTGAATCCAGGTCTCCCACACTGTAGGCAGATTCTGCTAGAAGAAGCATAAAGTGATAAATTACTTTGAAAAAACTGCTTGGTAGTATCTCAGTTCAGTTCAGTTCAGTCACTCAGTTATGTCTGACTCTTTGCGACCCCATGAATCGCAGCACGCTAGGCCTCCCTGTCCATCACCAACTCCCAGAGTTTACTCAAACTCATGTCCATTGAGTCGGTGATGCCATCCAGCCATCTCATCCTCTGTCATCCCCTTCTCCTCCTGCCCCCAATCCCTCCCAGAATCAGAGTCTTTTCCAATGAATCAACTCTTCACATGAGGTGGCCAATGTATTGGAGTTCCAGCTTTAGCATCAGTCCTTCCAATGAACACCCAGGACTGATCTCCTTTAGAATGGACTAGTGGGATCTCCATGCAGTTCAAGGGACTTTCAAGAGTCTTTTCCAACACCACAGTTCAAAAGCATCAATTCTTCGGTGCTCAGCTTTCTTCACAGTCCAACTCTCACATCCATACATGACCACTGGAAAAACCATAGCCTTGACTAGACGGACCTTTGTTGGTAAAGTAATGTCTCTGCTTTTGAATATGCTGCCTAGGTTGGTCATAACTTTCCTTCCAAGGAGTAAGCGTCTTTTAATTTCATGGCTGCAATCACCATCTGCAGTGATTTTGGAGCCCCCCAAAATAAAGTCTGACACTGTTTCCACTGTTTCCCCATCTATTTCCCATGAAGTGATGGGACCAGATGCCATGATCTTAGTTTTCTTAACATTGAGCTTTAAGCTACTTACATTTATATATGAGAATTAACTATAGCTACTTGCAACAACATGAATGAATCTCACAGACATAGCATAACCAGAGTGGGCTGCTATTTCCTCCTCAAGGGGATCTTCCTGATCCAGGGATTGAACCTGCATTTTTTGCATTGTAGGCGGATTCTTTACCCTCTGAACCAGTTGGGAAGCCCTGAATCAAAATAATATTTATATTTATTGGGGAGGGGTAGTTATTGACTATAAAGGAATACAAGAGGGCTTTCTACAATCTTGGAAATATTCTCTATCTTGATTAGGGTCATAGTTACATGGGTGTATGTGTTAGTCACTCAGTCGTGTCCTACACTTTGCAACTCCATGGACTGTAGGCTGCCAGGCTCCTCTGTCCATGGAATTCTCCAGTCAAGAGTCTTGGAGTGGGTTGCCATTCCCTTCTCCAGGAGATCTTCCCAACTCAGGGATTGAACCTGGGTCTCCTGCATTGTAGACAGATTCCTTACTGTGTGAGCCACCAGGGAAGCCCCCCATGGGTATCATACATGGAAGTTCATCAGATTACACACTTATAGATAGTACGTTCTGTCTTTTATTTCCAGTTGTAGAAAAAGGCAAAAAGAAGTTTGCCCTAGGCAGTGAATGCAGCAGAGTCTGTTCATTTTTACTTATCATGTGTTATGCTTTCTAAATCAATTATTACATAAATGTCTTGACAGCAATGTACATGTATACATGTAGCGGATTCATTTTGATATTTGGCAAAACTAATGCAATTATGTAAAGTTTAAAAATAAAATAAAATTTAAATGCAGTAGATGTTGCCTTTTAATGACTCTACTTCTTCAATGCCTTGTGGATCATATTTAGAAGACCATAAGACACTGTAAGGAAAATCAAGGAATAGCTGCTCTACACATTAAGACACATTTTTAACTTGAGGACTCAGCTAGGTACCTGAGAGAATCTTTCCAAAGGGTTCAACAGCAGGCTGGCACCTACTCCCAGATTGTGAACACATTGGTTTCACTTACAATTAAGGAAAAATTAATAAAAGGAAGAGTGTTGATGGTAAACATCATTCAGTCAAATTAACTATTTACTGTTACAGTAGGCAGTGTTGTAGGAGCTAAGGTAATTCAAAGATGAACAGGACATGCTCCTATTCTCAAGATGCTTGCACTTATTGGTCATGGGAATAAGGTGTGTGCCAGGCTCAGTATCATTTAAGGAACAGAGGGTAATATCTAGGAGGGAAGCATAAAATATTACAGGGGCATAACTGAGAAAATGGGGGAAAGCTTCCTGAATGGGTAGCAACCTCTCCACGCCTTGAAGGATGTGAAGGGATTGTACCGACATAGGTGAGAAAATGGACAGGGAGAAAGACACATTGCTTAGTAGGAAAACAATGCCAAGTTTGACAGGACTACCTTTCAGCTGCTCTCAGTTTGAAAGTCTCCATCTCATGTAATGACTTGCTCATATTGACAAGTGGTCTAGTCTGAACCTGGTAGCCGCCTTCTCACCAGAAACATTCGAACTCACTGCTTCTGCTTCAGATGTTGATATACGAGAGTTTGTGACATGAGCAGTAATGGGTGCTCTGTAATGCCACTCCAGACCTGCAACAGATTAGTGAAAAGGAGACCTTTGAATGTGGACCCCAGGCACCTCTGCAGCACTTTAGAGCCCTCACTCTTCTGTCTTGGAGATAACTTGCCAAAAGGCCAAGCTTGGGATTAATTTATTGCCAAACTGGTTTAAAAGCGAGAGGAAAAACAGACTTTAGCATTTGTTTTTTCTAATTTGCCATGAGGTTGAAATCCATGTCTTGCAATAAGAAATCACTCTTATGGACAACTGGGGTGAGAGTTGCATCCTTTGTCACATTTTATGGACTCAAAAACATGACGATAAGAGAAGGTCTTTCACCTTATTTTACTTGAGTGAAAGATAGTTGATCTTTTATCAATCTTACAGTGAAGGCTCTGTGTTTCTTATTTTCCTTTTTTCTAAAAAGATCATGAATCATCACATGGATAAAGAGCCCCCTAGTTATACATGGTAATTGTTTACCCCTGAGAAAGTGAGTCTTTATCAAGAGTGTTGAGTGCTCAATTTGGATGAGATATCAGAACATAGACATGTAGGATATATAGTCATCATAACTATTATAATATAAAGAGAAAATTTTGAGGAAATAAAGTAAAATTTCCAACTGTGCCTTAAGCAATAGATTTGGGAATCACCATTTGGGAATCACGACTGCTGTTAGGCATAGTATTTCTGTACAGTCATGGAAGAAGAGGGAGCAGGTTTCACCTCTCACATTATAGATCATTGAAGAGTTAGAATCTCATTTCCTACCCTTAGCATATTTTAGTATCTTTGCTAACCTGAAATATGGGCAAAATTCTGAAACTGTGATTTCTGGGGCTTTCCCTTTGCACCCTGAAGAAAAGCTCTTATTAATCAGCATGTTTAGTGGGAGGTGAAAAATGCAGGGCATCACACATAAAAGGTTTTCCTAGTACAAAATTCATTAGGAATCATGAATGCTTGACTAAATGTAATGTTACCTATTAACCATGTGTTTCATGGTTTAGTTCATACTTGAAAATTTTTTTAGGAAAATTCACTCTACATATGGATGTATTCACCAGCTGACAACACATACTAGCTTATATACTCACACACGCACACACACATGTGATTTTGGCTGTGGGAAGCATGTGGATCACTGAGGATCACTGTAGATCACTCTATATTCACAATACTATGAACCTGAGCCCAAACTTCATTGATCATCTGACCTCCATAAGTCCCTACTTTGATTGGAGTCCTATAGACTGGCATTTTGAGTCTTCAGAAATTAGTGTCAATTCAGAGCTATTGTCCAGTAATCTCCTTGCTCAATGCACAGTCACTCTGGTAAATGGCCACCGTCCCTTTGGAGAAGACTGAAGGTGAAGATGCACAGTATAAATTGCTGTGGTTTAATAGGGTCCTTTCTCTAGGGGATCAAGCCTCCCTTTCATTTAAGGGACTTTGCATTTGTGAAGTGCCCCAGTCCTGGAAATTCATGATTCTTCTATTGTGGCATTTTTAGTTAGACTTCCTTTTTACCAGACTTACAGCTTTTTCACCTCATGCCAATCAAATAGTCTTTACTTGTTTAGTAGAACAAGGTAAGTAAAAGAAAGAAAATAAAAAACAAACCATAAGTGTTTAAATAAAGTAATAATAAACAATAAATATTTAAATAAATAGCAATGAAATTGGAATCAGATAACCAACTGAGAAAATTAACAAATGAGAACTATGCAGCTGTAATGAATGAGGATGGTCATTACAAATGACAGTGAAGTAATCTTCAGGATAAATTAGTAGTTGAAATAGATCAAGGTGAAAAAATATTTATGATGTTATCATTTATTTATGAAAAAGGGGTTTATAAAGATATACATGTATTTTATTATGTTTTATAATACAATGTGGGCTTCCCTATTGGTTCAAATGGTAAAGAATCTGCCTGCAATGCAGGAGACTCAGGTTTGATCCCCGGGTTGGGAAGATCCCCTAGAGAAGGGAAAGGCTACCCACTCTGGTATTCTTGCCTGGAGAATTCCATGGACAGGGGAGCCTGGTGGGCTCCAGTCCATGGGATCACAAAGTCAGACATGACTGAGCAACTAACACACACATAATACAAACCATTAAAATTGGGAAAGGACAGAACAAGGTGCAATAGACAGGAATAGAAGGTAGACTTTTTGGAATATGTCTTTCTTTAGGGATTTGATTTTATAATCATGAAAATAATTAATAATTTGCATAATTATAAAATATAATTAAGTTAAAAGAAATCCCTTTTAAAATGTTTTTAATAATTGAGTGTTTACAGATAGTGTTGGAGCTTTTATTATCCATGCTTTTATTATTATATATATGTGTATATATATATGTGTGTGTGTGTGTGTGTGTGTATGTGTAAGAAATAGACCAAATGAGTAATTATCTTGGTGTCATTAAGAACTTTGATTTTTGTTATGGGAATAAAGGAGATACAGATACAAGAACAATGAAGTTAAGTAAAAATATTGTGCTCCTGAATTTGAATTGGAAGTATCAGTATGAGTTTATTATGTTTTCAGCTTCAAGAAATTACAGATTTTTAAATTACTTCCACTAACGATGGAGTCTTTCTTTGTAAACCAACCTTCATGTCAATTATAAAAAAGTTGGAGAAAATACTAAGAACATAAATCTGAAAATATCAGAGACTTCCCGAGGCCGCCATGATTTAAAGGGAAAATATTTCAGAGAGTAGAAAAGCCCACAAAATAAGATATCCTACAGTGTTATTCCCTTTGAGAAATCTGCTGATTTGTAGTGGGGTTGGGACTGAGAATAAATTAGAGCAAAAAAGTAGTAGCTCAGTGGTTGGGAAGCTGAGATGCAGTTTTTTCAGCATTGTGGTCTTGAAGAAACAAACACAAATTAGAGTCCTTGGGTGGACCAAAGGGGAGGAATGCTGTCAATAATTTCAGGTTTCTATTTAGAGAACTACTTCTGGGAGTAAGCGTGCACTTACTCCTAAGCACACATAAAAGAGTACAACCAAATTTCAAAAGAAACTCACTCCAAATCATGTACTAAGGTGATCTATTCTTATTTTACCACTTCAACAAAAGGAAAGCAAAAATCTTCTCTGGAGAAGGATAATACCAAAAAAAAAGTCTCTAATTATCTCTGTAATTTTTATAAACAATGTCTGGCATTCAATGAAAAATTAATTGGCAAAGAAGAATACAGGATCAAATGACCAAAACTAAGAGAATAAGCCTTGATGAAAGTGAAAGAAGAGAGTGAAAAGTTGGCTTAAAGCTTAACATTCAGAAAACTAAGATCATGACATCTGGTCCCATCACTTCATGACAAATAGATGGGGAAACAGTGGTAACAGTGGCTGACTTTATTTTTCTGGGCTCCAAAATCACTGCAGATGGTGATTGCACCCATGAAATTAAAAAACGCTTACTCTTTGAAAGAAAAGTTATGACCAACCTAGACAGCATATTCAAAAGCAGAGACATTACTTTGCCAACAAAGGTCCATCTAGTCAAAGCTATGGTTTTTCCAGTAGTCATGCATGGATGTGAGAGTTGGACTGTGAAGAAAGCTGAGCGCCAAAGAATTGATGCTTTTGAACTGTGGTGTTGGAGAAGACTCTTGAAAGTCCCTTGAACTGCAAGGAGATTCAACTAGTCCATCCTAAAGGAGATCAGTCCTGGGTATTCATTGGAGGGACTGATGTTGAAGCTGAAACTCCAATACTTTGGCCACCTGATGTGGAGAGCTGACTCATCTGAAAGGACTCTGATGCTGGGAAAGATTGAGGGCAGGAGGAGAAAGGGATGACAGAGGATGAGACGGTTGGATGGCATCACCGACTCAATGGACATGGGTTTGGGTGGACTCTGGGAGTTGGTGATGGACAGGGAGGCCTGGCATGCTGCGATTCATGTGGCAAAGAGTCAGACATGACTGAGCGACTGAACTGAACTGAATTGAAGAGAAAAAACCATATAGTAGAATTATATGTGATAGAGACATTAGAGACATCAGATATGACTTTAAAATAATTGTGATTAATAAATCAAGAAAAGAAATGACAAAATAGAGAAATTCTCCAGAGAACTTGAGTCATAAAGAGAAGTGAAATGAAAATCCTAGTTCTAAAATACATAATAGTTGAAATTAAGGATCCAGTAGATGGATTTAGTGAAGATTAGACATAGAAGAAGATTGAAATCAGAAAGCAGAGCAATAGAAAATATACAGACTCAAGTACAAAGAGAAAAACATAGAGAGATGGAAAAGAATATAAAAGACATATGACACAGTGTCTTTGTCTAAAAATGTATTCTCAGAGTCATGTTTCAGAGTAAGTGGAAAGTAGGGTGGTACAAAAATAATATTGGTGGAGATGCTAGCCATAAATTTTTCCAAACCTGAATGACATCAATTCCCAGACTCAAGGAGTTATATAAACTCCAAATAGCATAAATATAAGAAAAACATACCAAGACATCTGATTGATAAAATGCTGAAAAGCAAAGCAAAGAGAAAAACACATTAAAGCTATCAGGAAAAAAAGACATTTCTTTTAAAGAACGGGTAATAAAACTCCTAGAAGAGAACATAGGCAAAACACTCTCCAACATACATCACAGCAGGATCCTCTATGACCCACCTCCCAGAATATTGGAAATAAAAGCAAAAATAAACAAATGTGACCTAATTAAACTTAAAAGCTTCTGCACAACAAAGGAAACTATAAGCAAGGTGAAAAGACAGCCTTCAGAATGGGAGAAAATAATAGCAAATGAAGCAACTGACAAACAACTAATCTCAAAAATATACAAGCAACTCCTACAGCTCAATTCCAGAAAAATAAATGACCCAATCAAAAAATGGGCCAAAGAACTAAATGGACATTTCTCCAAAGAAGTCATACAGGTGGCTAACAAACACATGAAAAGATGCTCAACATCACTCATTATCAGAGAAATGCAAATCAAAACCACAATGAGGTACCATTTCACGCCAGTCAGAATGGCTACGATCCAAAAGTCTACAAGCAATAACTGCTGGAAAGGGTGTGGAGAAAAGGGAAACCTCTTACACTGTTGGTGGGAATGCAAACTAGTACAGCCACTATGGAGAACAGTGTGGAGATTCTTTAAAAAACTGGAAATAGAACTGCCTTATGACCCAGCAATCCCACTGCTGGGCATACACACTGAGGAAACCAGAAGGGAAAGAGACACATGTACCCCACTGTTCATCTCAGCACTGTTTATAATAGCCAGGACATGGAAGCAACCTAGATGTGCATCAGCAGATGAATGGATAGGAAAGCTGTGGTACATATACACAATGGAGTATTACTCAGCCATTAAAAAGAATACATTTGAATCAGTTCTAATGAGGTGGATGAAACTGGAGCCTATTATACAGAGTGAAGTAAGCCAGAAAGAAAAACACCAATACAGTATACTAAGGCATATATATGGAATTTAGAAAGATGGTAACAATAACCCTGGATACGAGACAGCAAAAGAGACACTGATGTATAGAACAGTCTTTTGGACTCCGTGGGAGAGGGAGAGGGTGGGATGATTTGGGAGAATGGCATTGAAACATGTATAATATCATATATGAAACGAGTCGCCAGTCCAGGTTCGATGCACGATACTGGATGCTTGGGGCTGGTGCACTGGGATGACCCAGAGGGATGGTACGGGGAGGGAGGAGGGAGGAGGGTTCAGGATGGGGAACACGTGTATACCTGTGGCAGATTCATGTTGATATATGGCAAAACCAATATAATATTGTAAAGTTAAAAAAAAAATAAAGAACAGGTAATATAATTTATGGGGCTTACCTGAATGGCTCAGCAGTAAAGTATCTGCCTGCAATGCAGGAGATTCAAGTTCAATCTCTGAGTCAGGAAGATCCCCTGGAAAAGGAAATGGAAACCTGCTCCAGTATTCTTGCATAGGAAATCCCATGGACAAAGAAACCTGGCAGGCTACAGTCCCTGGGGTCGCAAGAGTTGGACACGACTTAGCGACTGTACCACCACCATTAATACAGTTTATAGTGGATATCTCAAAAGAAAATCATGAAAGCAAGAAAACTGTTTGTAGTTTTGAAAGCAACTACCACCCTAAAAGTCTATATCCAGTGAAAATATCTTCAAATATAAATGTGAAATAAAGATATTTTTTGCAAAATAAAAGTTAGAGCATTTATCATTCTGAAAAAAATACACTTAAAGTTGGTAAAACTCATTGTAGGCAAATTATGCACTGAAAGGAAGCTAATTTAAAAATAAAAATAAATACTAAATGGAATTATTTAAGCAGAAATAAAATTATCCCAGAGGAAAACGTGGAAATATGGAATAAATAGAGAATACTAGAAAGGATGAATCTGTGGGTAAATCTAAATGAATATTAATTGTATAAGACAATAGTTGTAATGTCTTCCAGAGTTTGAAATATAAGTAAAATTCAAATATATGTCAAATATAGAACAGAAAGTTCAAGGGTTAATGTGTTTCAGTTCCTTGTATTTTCACAGACATAGAGACTTAGAGACATAGAGACATTCATCCTGATTAAGTCAAGCCTATATGTTATGTTCTCAGTAGTAACCACTAACAGCAGAGAAGCATATAACTAAAACGCTAACATATTTTAGTAAAATACTATTGTTCTAATAAAGGATTTGGACATCCTTTTTAATGTTTATTCCTAAGTAGCTTATATGTTTTTGCTATTAGAAGTGATATTTTAATGTATTATTTCTAACATATTGTTGCCAGTAGATAGATGTATAACTTTTTATGTACTTATATTTAACCAACTAGCCAAATTCTCTAATTCATAATAATAATTTTTTGGAGTTTCTATTTGGCAATCGTATTTTTGTGCAAAAGTTAGTTTTTTTCTTATGGTCTGTTTCTTTCTATTGTTTTATTGTGTTTGCTGTAATATTTAATACAGTACTGAACAGAAGCAGGAACTAGACTTCAGTGCCTTGTTTCTAATGTTTAAGAGGATCTTTATATATGATATTTGTAGTTATTTTTTGTGAGATAACTCTTATAAGGTTAACTAGGTTCTATTTCTAATGTACTAAAATTAGTTTTATTATGAATATTATAAAATAAGTTTTATAGATCTACTCAATTCCTTTTTTTCTTATTCATCTCTTAATATAGCTAATTACATTAATAAATTTTTCTAAAGTTAAACCTTCATTATCAGCATCCCCACCAAAGTGGTACATTTGTTATAGTTAATGAGTCTACATCATTAGCACCTATAGTCCACAATTTACCTTGGGTTTATTCTTGATGGTATGCATTCTGTGGGTTTTGACAAATGTATAAAGACTTGCATCCAACATTATGACCTTTCCAGGTGGCCCAGTGGTAAAGAGTCCACCTGCCAATTCAGGAGACACAGGAGATGTGAGTTTGATCCGTGGGTTGGGAAGATCCCCTGAAGAAGGAAGTACACTCTAGTATTCTAGCCAGAAAAATCATAGGCATAGAGGCCTGATGGGCTACAGTCCCTTAGTTCGCAAAGATTTGGACACAACTGAGCAACTAAGTGCGCGTGCACACACACACTCACACACACAACACACACACCCCCCATTATAGTATCATATAGAACAGTTTTTTTGCCCTAAAAATCTGCTGTGCTTTTCCTATTTGTTTCTCCTTCTCCCCAACCCTTGACAAACTTTGTTTTTCTCACTGTATCCATAGTTTTGCCTTTTTTCAGAATATCCTATAGTTGGAATCATACAGTGTGTGGCCTTTTCAGATTGGCTCTTTTCACTTAGTGATGTGCATTTAAGATTTCCCCGTGTTTTTTTCATGGTTTGATGGCTCTGCACTGAATAATAGTTAATTGTCTGGAGGTACCATCATTTATTTATCCATTTGCCTTACTAGACATCTTGCTTGTTTCCAAGTTTCAGCAATTATGAATAAATCTTCTATATACATCTGTGTTCAGATTTTTATGTGGAGATTAGTTTTCGACTTATTTGGTTGAATACCGTGGAACCCAATTGCTGGTTGGTCAGGTGGTTTAGGGGTAAAGAATCCACCTGCCAATGCAGGATGCTCAGGAGAGGGGTTCATTCCCTGAATTGGGAAGATGCTCTGGAGAAAGAAATGACAACCCACTCCAGTATTCTTGCCTGGAAAAGTCCATGGACAGAGGAGCCTTATGGACTACAGTCCTGCTGCTGCTGCTGCTAAGTCGCTTCAGTCGTGTCCGACTCTGTGTGACCCCATAGACAGCAGCCCACCAGGCTCCCCCGTCCCTGGGATTCTCCAGGCAAGAACACTGGAGTGGGTTGCCATTTCCTTCTCCAATGCATGACAATGAAAAGTGAAAGTGAAGTCGCTCAGTCGTGTCCGACTCTTAGCGACCCCATGGACTGCAGCCCACCAGGCTCCTCCATCCATGGGATTTTCCAGGCAAGAGTACTGGAGTGGGCTGCCATTGTCTTCTCCATGGACTACAGTCCAGGGGATCACAGAGAGTCAGACATGACTTAGCGACTGAGTACCACCCAGGGATACATGATGAACATTTTTTTCAAAAGCTGATTTGCCATCTGTATATCATCTTTGGTGAGGTGTTTGTATTTTTTGGCCATTTAAAAATCATGCTATTTGTTTTATTATTGATGAGTTTTATGAGTTCTTTGTACATTTTGGATAATAATCCTTTATCCAGATGTATCTTTTGCAATATTTTCTCCCAGTTTGTGGTTTGTCTTATTTCTTGACAGTGATTTAACAGAAATCTCCAGAGTGAGATAGAGCAGAAGTTTGAAATTTTAATGATGTCTATCTTATCAATTATTTCTTTCATGGATCATGCCTTTGTTGGTATATTTAAACAATTATCATCACCAATCCCAGTGTTATCTAGACTTTCTTCTGTCTTATCTTCTAGGAATTTTATACTTTTATGTTTAAGTCTATGATCGATTTTGAGTTAATTTTTGTGAAGCGTTGAATGTTTGTGTCTAGGTTTATTTCTTTTTGCATGTGGATATCCAGTTGTTTCACCACCATGCCAATCTGATTTTTAAGCTATTCAATGAGTTTTAAATTTCAAAGAGTGTTTTTCATTGTTAGAAGCTAGCTTGGTTTATTTGCAAGTCAGTAATTTTTTATAATCTTTTTTCCTTGTTCATATCTTGTTCATACCAATTTAAACATTTTTATGCACAGTCATTTTAGTCTATGTCTGATCACTCCAGTATTTGAAGTATGTCAGTGCCTAACTTTTGTGGTTGGTTAGTTCTGTGCATACATGCTAAGTTGCTTAAGTTGCATCTGACTCCTCGCAATCCTATGGACTATAGCCCGCCAGACTTCTCTGTCCATGGGATTCTCTAGGCAAGAATACTAGAGTGGGTTGCCATGCTCTCTTCCAGGGTATCTTCCTGACCAGGAATCGAACCCACATCTCTTACATCTCCTGCCTTAGCAAGTGGTTCTTTACCACTAAGGCCACCTGGGAAGCCAGGTTGGTTGGTTCTGCTGACTCTTAACCATGGCAGCTCACCTTCTTATGTTTATGATGTTATTTTTTATTGTGAGCTTATATTTGCTTGAACTTAATTGATACCTCAAAAGCCCTGGGTTGATAATGCATTCTTCAAAGAAAAATATGTGTTAGTTTTTTAAAGTGTTAGGGACATTATTAAGCTAGGACCAGTTACTTAATTTCTTGGCATACTGTTTCCATGACTGAATACATTGTAGAATTTGAGTCTCAAACCCATTTAAGAGCTGGTCTATGGTTAAAAATTCTCAGGAGATACTATTATCATCATTATTTTATATTCCACCTAGAAATGTAGTGAAGACAAGATTCCTCATTTTCTTACTTCACATCAAATAAATTTCTAACCATCATTGAGTCTGCAGCACCTTCACTTGTACTGACTTTTGGTGGAATTTTCAGTTTCATCTCTAACTTTTCACTGGTCTAAGGTACAGTCATCCATTACATATTATTACCACTAACCCTCAAGTTCTAGGTTCTGCTTAACAGTACTCGCTATCAGGGTGACCTCTTCTCAACAACATTCTGGTTTCTGGATCTATTCCCTTAAAATTCTGTTTTCATTTCCCTTTTATGGATCTCCCCCACACTTTTTAGGGAGCTCAATAATGCATAAGTATATGTGTTGTCATTTATACCTCATCTAGGGGATTTGCCAAAGGAAGGTTTTTCAAATTATTCAGTCTAACATGACTTCAAGAAGCTAAAGCTGTATCATTTTATTTTTATATCAACTGTGGTTTCATTGCCTTCTCAAATCTCTCTGAGAGTATTGATTAGAGTTGTAGGGATTTTTTGGTTTGTTTTTTCCCCTCTGTCTCCAAAATTATTTTGTCTTTCCTCCCAAGGGCCATGTTTCCTACTATTTATTTTTTGTATCTTTTTAACATTCTAGGCAGTTTGCTCAAATATATGATGATCTTAGCTTGTTTGCCCATATTTCAAAGTGAGATAACTAAAAATCTGATTGAGAATTTGTGTTATGCTAGCAGAGCTATTTAACCCTTAGATCACAAAGTGGGTAACTCACAGCCACAGGGGGACCCCTAAAAAAGCAAAACTCCCTAAAACCTACATGTTTTCTCTTGAGAGTTTCTTAAGAGGGAAAACTGCTGATAGCTTTGCCTATAGGATAGATGCCTAACTGCCTTGAAGGTGCTAGACACAAGAGAAAAGGAGGAATTGGAGATGGTGATTCACTGTTTTATTGACCTATTTTCAAGTAATTTCCAAGTGGCTCAGTGGTAAAGAATCCACCTGCCAATGCAGGAGACACCAGAGACTCGGGTTCCAACCTTGGGTTAGGAAGATCCCCTGGAGGAGGGAATGGCAACCCACTCCAGTATTCTTGCCTGGGAAATCCCATGGACAAAGGAATCTGGTGGGCTAGAGTCCATGGGGTTGCAAACAGTTGGACGTGATTGAACAACTGAGCACGCACACACAGTGTTTTTAGTTTCACACTTAACTCTAACTTTAGCCTTTTGTTATTCTTGATGTTTCCATAGTTTTGTTGGACTGGTGCCCTCCTTAGCTGTAACTCTGTGTTTATTCTGAACTATGACTTTCTCCTCTTGGACCATTGGATACCACTCCTCCATCTGCTCTACTTGTAGAAAAATTCTTCCCACTGCTGGAACTTCCATTTCCTTAGTTGTTAAGGTTTTAGTTTTTCCATTATTACTTTTGTATAAGATTTCCAGAGGAAGAGGAGAAAATATTTTTACATTTTTTAATCAAAAGATAATTGTTTTATAATATTGTCTTAGCTTCAGGTGTACAAAAATGAGTCAGATATGTATGTGTGTGTATATATATATATATATATATGTATACACATATATATTTCAGATTGTTTTCTATTATAGGTTATTAAAAATATTGAATATAGTTCCCTGTGCTATACAGTAAATCCTGTTGCTTTTTTATGTATAGTAGTTTGTACCTGTTAATCCCATACTCTTAATTTATCCCTCCTCCTCACTCTGTTATCCCTGTTGGTGACCATAAGTTTGTTTTATATGTCTGTTTCTGTTTTCTATCTAGATTAATTTGTATTATTTTTTAGATTTCACATATAAGTGAAATTGTATAATACTTGGCTGTTTGTGTCTGATTCACTTCACTTAGTATGACAATCTCTAGGTCCATTCATGTTGCTTAAAATGATAACATTTCATTCTTTTTTTGGCTAAGTAATATTACACTGTATATATGCATCTTCTTAAACCAATCCTTTTTTTAAAAATTATAATTTCTGTATTCCTGAACTCTGACTATAATAATTAGGTAGAGTGTCTTAGTTCATTTATGTTGCTATGACAAGATACCATAGACACAACAACAGAAATTTATTGCTCACAGTTCTGGAAGCTAAAGTCCAAAATCAGAGCACTGGCAGATTCAGTGTATAGTGGGGACTCACTTCCTGGTTTATATGTAGTGATCTTATTGTGTATTCATGTGACAGAAGTGGTGAAGGAGTTCTCTTGTGCTTTTATTTAAAAGATACTAATCCCATTCATGAAAGATCCACCCACATGACCGAGTCACCTGACAAAGGACTCACTTTCAAACATCATCACATTAGGGATTAAGTTTCAACATATGGATTTTGAGGAGGCACAAATATTCAGTCTTTTGCATAGTCTTTCCAGTTTAGGTGGTCATATATAACTATCTGTGAAAGAATCCTTTAGCTTGAGGTTTTCTGAACTTAAGAAGAAAATATGTTGGAAATAGCTGACTTTATTACTCTGCAGATCAATTCCATAACAATTAAGAACATTGACTCCAAAGTCAGAAATATCTGATGTCAAACCTCAGTGCTGACTTTTATCCTTTTCATTTATGTTGACCATAAGTCACTTCACCTCTCTGAGTCTCACTTTGCTGATCTTTAAAATGGACATACCCATATTTATCTCCTAGAATGAATTGAATGAACATCACATTGTAAACACTGAATAAAGGCTTCTCCTGTAATTAATGTTACCTATAATAAGACCCATACAGTTTGTTCTGGTTATATACAATCTTGTCCATGATACATTATTTCTCAGATATCAGTTTTGCATTTTCCCAGACTTTAGGTGAGAAATTCTTTTTGATTTCTACAGGAGGCCATGTTTCCTTTCAGTTGTTGTTGTTTAGTCCTGGAGTCCTGTACGACTCTTTTGCGATTCCATAGCCTGAGCCCACCAGGCTCCTCCCATCACAGAATTTCTCAGGCAAGAGTACTGGAGTGGGTTACCATTTCCTTCTCCAAGGGTCTTCCTGATTCAGGGATCAAACCACGTCTGAATTTCTGGTGGATTCTTTTCCTCTGAGCTACTTGGGAAGCCTTTTAGTACATCCTAAAATATACCAGACTTTCAGTCTCCTTCATCTGAGAGTCTATGTCTACATGGGCTGGTCACTGGGTCTACTCAAATATGATGAGCACTCTTTCACCCAACATGGTGATGGAAACGAGCTAATGAACTTTGTTCATGGATTCCACACTGAAGATGTATCATCCACCATTTTGCAGGGCCATGATAGTTGTTACTAAAATCACTGCAGATGGTGATTGCAGCCATGAAATTAAAAGACACTTACTCCTTGGAAGGAAAGTTATGACCAACCTAGATAGCATATTCAAAAGCAGAGACATTACTTTGCCAACAAAGGTCCGTCTAGTCAAGGCTATGGTTTTTCCAGTGGTCATGTACAGATGTGAGAGTTGGACTGTGAAGAAAGCTGAGCACCGAAGAATTGATGCTTTTGAACTGTGGTGTTGGATAAGACTCTTGAGAGTCCCAGGGACTGCAAGAAGACCCAACTAGTCCATTCTAAAGGAGATCAGTCCTGGGTGTTCTTTGGAAGGAATGATGCTAAAGCTGAAACTCCAGTACTTTGGCCACCTCATGCGAAGAGTTGACTCATTGGAAAAGACTCTGATGCTGGGACGGATTGGGGGCAGGAGGAAAAGGGGACGACAGAGGATGAGATGGCTGGATGGCATCACTGACTCAATGGACATGAGTTTGAGTGAACTCCGGGAGTTGGTGATGGACAGAGAGGCCTGGTGTGCTGTGATTCATGGGGTCGCAGAGAGTCGGACATGACTGAGCGACTGAACTGAACTGAACTGAATCTTTAACAAGCCTTTAATTAGACTGTGAGCTAGAGATAAAAGTTCATTTAAGAAAACATTAATAGAACAAACAAGCCTGTGAGGTATATGCAGAAGTAATCTTTCTGTCATTTAACAAATGAAAAGAATTGACATGCAGAGAAATTAACTTGTATACCTAGGCCCTTTGGATTTGAAAACTCTGCCTCATTCTGGCCCTCATGTATTGTTGAAGGAACATCTCGTTTAACTTTTTCCTTTTCCCTTAGAGTTTCAAGCTGCATTTCCTGTACTTTGGCTTTGCAGCTGTAATAGATTTGCTGAAAATTGGATGACTGGGGGCGGGGGTGGGGTGCGCTGTTGTACAGTATACAAGGTGTGTGCAAATCTCTTAGTGCACAAATGATTGATGATAGTTGTTGTAAAATGTGAATTAGCTGTGCATGTATTTTTGTGATTGAATTTAAGTTGGAGTGACTAACCTTAGAGGTTTTAAGTAATGAGGCATTAACTTCACTGTTGTTTTTTCAAATTATCACAAAATACAAGCTCATGTCAAGAAATGAATCAGATGATGATAGCTGTTTTATGGGTGGTATTTTTAATGTCATTACTGCCATTGCAAACCCAAGCAAAACAAATCTTGTCATTTCAGCAAAATCCCTAATGAGCAATAGTGTCCATTTAGAGGCAAGATTCACATCTTACTGCTGCTAAGTCACTTCAGTCGTGTCCGACTCTGTGCGACTCCATAGACGGCAGCCCACCAGGCTCCCCCGTCCCTGGGATTCTCCAGGCAAGAACACTGGAGTGGGTTGCCATTTCCTTCTCCAATACAGGAAAGTGAAAAGTGAAAGTGAAGTCACTCAGTCGTGTCTGACCCTCAGCGACCCCATGGACTGCAGCCTTCCAGGCTCCTCCATCCATGGGATTTTCCAGGCAAGAGTACTGGAGTGGGGTGCCATTGCCTTCTCTGTCACATCTTACTAGGTTTGTCCATAGCTACTCAAATGTGGTCTAAGGCTCTGTAGGTCATCTTTCCCTGGTTGAGGAGGGCTCTTCTGAGTTAAGATTTTTAACTTGGCTGTTCAAGGTTAATGCATAAAGGAAACTGGAATTTTTTTTTTAATAGATCTAGGGTGTTCTTATAATTATTTCCTTAAGAGAGTTGTTAATTGTACTATATCAAGGATTACCCTAAAATTCTTTTGTTATCTGCCTTGCTTGGCTTTATTTCTTGGTTCTCTCGCTTTTTTTGTCCAGCTCTATATATACTTGTGACCTGATCTTATACTGTCCTCCTGGTTCTGATCTTGCACTCCCATAAGATCCTGCTCCAAGTAACTACAACCTAGAACCTCCACCAAAAACTTCAGTCAATAGGTTGCTGACCATCAAATCCGCTTTGGTAGATCCATCTAAGCCTTAGTCTCTGGCTATTAGGGTAAGATGGGCAGCCTAGAAGAATCCTTTCCTTCTCTCTGGTTTAGGATGCAATCAGCCCTTTCTTCCTTCCCTCAGACACACATGCTGCCTTTAGAAACACCATTTCCTGTCAGCTCCATTTGACAGATAACTCCAAAGTGTGTTTTGTAAACTTTTTTAACTGCCAAGGATGCTGTTTACCACTTTCCTCTCCACTGATGCTATGTTTTGAAAAAATTTTATCTATAAAATTTTATTAATAATTTCTTTCATATTTATTCATCAAATATATATACTAATGTACAATATAAATATATAAAACTCAACATTCTAAAAAACTCAATAGAAATATAAAACTCAACATTTTACAATGTTTAAAACCTATACAATATAAAACTCAACAGTCAAGAAATGAAGATCATGGTATCTGGTCCCATCACTTCATGGCAAATAGATGGGGAAACAATAGAAACAGTGAGAGACTTTATTTTCTTGGGCTTGAAAATCATGGCAGATAGTTACTGCAACCATGAAATTAAAAGATGCTTGCTCCTTGGAAGAAAAACTATGACAAACTTAGACAGCATATTAAAAAGCATAGATATCACTTTGCCAAATAAGGTTCATCTAGTCAAAGCTATGGTTTCTCCAGTAGTCATGTATGGATGTGAGAGTTGGACCATAAAGAAGGCTGAGCACCAAAGAATTGATGCTTTTGAACTGTGGTGTTGGAGAAGACTCTTGAGAGTCCCTTGGACTGCAAGGAGATCAAACCAGTCCATCCTAAAGGAAGTCAATCTTGAATATTCATTGGAAGGAGTGATGCTGAAGCTGAAGTTCCAATACTTGGGCCACCTGATGCAAAGAGCTGACTTATTAGAAAAGACTCTGATGTTGGGAAAGATTGAAGACAAGAGGAGAAGGGGACGACAGAGGATAAGATGGTTGGATGGTATCACTGACTCAATGGACATGAGTTTGAGCAAGCTCCATTGGGTAAAGGACAGGAAGCCTGGTGTGCTGCAGTCCACATGGTCGTGATGGTATCACCAACTCAATGGACATGAGTTTGAGCAAGCTCCATTGGGTAAAGGACAGGGAAGCCTGGCATGCTGTCGTCCAAGTGGTCACAAAAAGTCAGACATGACTGAGTGACTGAAAAACAACAATACAATATAAATGTACTGTAGTTAGAACACTTCTACTCCATAACAAAATTTTAAGTGGACAATGCAGTGCTGTTGACTACAGATATAATGTTGTACAACAGATTTCTAGAGCTTGTTCATCTTGAAATGGGAATCTGAGTTCTAAAGAGAAGAAAAGTACAAAGGTCTCAGCATAGATGCTGAGAGAGGGTAAAGAGTCCCCCAAAGGCAGGACTTACA
Source organism: Bubalus bubalis (assembly GCF_019923935.1). Taxonomy (NCBI): domain Eukaryota; kingdom Metazoa; phylum Chordata; class Mammalia; order Artiodactyla; family Bovidae; genus Bubalus; species Bubalus bubalis. The sequence goes on from NC_059167.1 coordinate 46,384,254, forward strand.
GAAGTTTATATCCTTACCAGTATTAATATGTACATTTTTTGGTTGACTCCTCTCCTTAAAACATATCATTTCTAACTAATCAGTTTAAAGGTGGCTTCTCTTGAACCTCAGGTTAAGTTGCCACCCTTTTTCATGCCCCCTGACCATTTTACAATGGACAAGATGTGTGGGCTAAAGATTAATGATCACCAGTTGTTTTTTTCCTCAGGCATATGGAACAGAAGTTAATTACTGCCCTTCCCTGTATATGAGTGTTGATTATTTATCAGACCAAAGCCACATTGCAGGAATTTGGGACAAAGGGTATCAGTTCAGTTCAGTCGCTCAGTCATGTCTGACTCTCTGCGACCCCATGAATCACAGAACGCCAGGCCTCCCTGTCCGTCACCATCTCCCGGAATTCACTCAAACTCACTTCCATCGAGTAGGTAATGCCATCCAGCCATCTCATCCTCTGCCCCCAATCCTTCCCAGAATCAGAGTCTTTTCCAATGAGTCAACTCTTCGCATGAGGTGGCCAAAGTACTGGAGTTTCAGCTTTAGCATCATTCCTTCCAAAGAACACCCAAGACTGATCTCCTTTAGAATGGACTGGTTGGATCTCCTTGCAGTCCAAGGGACTCTCAAGAGTCTTCTCCAATACCACAGTTCAAAAGCATCAATTCTTCGGCACTCAGCTTTCTTCACAGTCCAACTCTCACATCCATACATGACCACAGGAAAAACCATAGCCTTGACTAGACGGACCTTTGTTGGCAAAGTAATGTCTCTGCTTTTCAATATGCTATCTAGGTTGGTCATAACTTTTCTTCCAAAGAGTAAGTGTCTTTTAATTTCATGGCTACAATCACCATCTGCATTGATTTTGGAGCCCCAAAAAATAAAGTCTGACACTGTTTCCACTGTTTCCCCATCTATTTGTCATGAAGTGATGGGACCAGATGCCATTATCTTCATTTTCTGAATGTTGAGTTTAAGCCAACTTTTTCACTCTCCTCTTTCACTCTCATCAAGAGGCTTTTTAGTTCCTCTTCACTTTCTGCCATAAGGGTCGTGTCATCTGCATATCTGAGGTTATTGACATTTCTCCCGGCAATCTTGATTCCAGCTTGTGCTTCTTCCAGTCCAGCGTTTCTCATGATGTACTCTGCATATAAGTTAAATAAGCAGGGTGACAATATACAGCCTTGATGTACTCCTTTTCCTATTTGGAACCAGTCTGTTGTTCCATGTCCAGTTCTAACTGTTGCTTCCTGACCTGCATATAGGTTTCTTAAGAGGCAGGTCAGGTAGTCTGGTATTCCCATCTCTTTCAGAATTTTCCACAATTTATTGTGATCCACACAGTCAAAGGCTTTGGCATAGTCAATAAAGCAGAAATAGATGTTTTTCTGGAACTCTCTTGCTTATTCCATGATCCCGCAGATGTTGGCAATTTGATCTCTGGTTCCTCTGCCTTTTCTAAAACCAGCTTGAACATCAGGAAGTTCACGGTTCACATATTGCTGAAGCCTGGCTTGGAGAATTTTGAGCATTACTTTACTAGCATGTGAGATGAGTGCAATTGTGCGGTAGTTTGAGCATTCCTTGGCATTGCCTTTCTTTGGGATTGGAATGAAAACTGACCTTTTCCAGTCCTGTGGCCACTGCTGAGTTTTCCAAATTTGCTGGCATATTGAGTGCAGCACTTTCACAGCATCATCTGTCAGGATTTGAAATAGCTCAACTGGAATTCCATCATTTCGACTAGCTTTGTTCATAGTGATGCTTTCTAAGGCCCACTTGACTTCACATTCCAGGATGTCTGGCTCTAGGTCAGTGATCACACCATCGTGATTATCTGGGTGGTGAAGATCTTTTTTGTACAGTTATTCTGTGTATTCTTGCCATCTCTTCTTAATATCGTCTGCTTCTGTTAGGTCCATACCATTTCTGTGCTTTATCAAGCCCATCTTTGCATGAAATGTTCCCTTGGTATCTCTAATTTTCTTGAAGACATCTCTAGTCTTTCCCATCCTGTTGTTTTCCTCTATTTCCTCGAATTGATTGCTGAGGAAGGCTTTCTTATCTCTTCTTGCTATTTGTTGGAACTCTGCATTCAGATGCTTATATCTTTCCTTTTCTCCTTTGCTTTTCTCTTCCCTTCTTTTCACAGCTATTTGTAAGGCCTCCCCAGACAGCCATTTTGCTTTTTTGCTTTTCTTTTCCATGGGGATGGTCTTGATCCCTGTCTCCTGTACAATGTCATGAACCTCAGTCCATAGTTCATCAGGCACTCTATCTATCATATCTAGGCCCTTAAATCTATTTCTCACTTCCACTGTATAATCATAAGGGATTTGATTTAGGTCATACCTGAATGGTCTAGTGGTTTTCCCCACTTTCTTCAATTTAAGTCTGAATTTGGCAATAAGGAGCTCATGATCTGAGCCACAGTCAGCTCCTGGTCTTGTTTTTGCTGACTGTATAGAGCTTCTCCTTCTTTGGCTGCAAAAAATATAATCAATCTGATTTCGGTGTTGACCATTGGTGATGTCCACATATAGAGTCTTCTCTTGTGTTGTTGGAAGAAGGTGTTTGCTATGACCAGTGCGTTCTCTTGGCAAAACTCTATTAGCCTTTGCCCTGTTTCATTCCGTATTCCAAGGCCAAATTTGCCTGTTACTCCAGGTGTTTCTTGACTTCCTATTTTTGCATTCCAGTCCCTATAATGAAAAGGATATCTTTTTTAGTTGTTAGTTCTAAAAGATCTTGTAGGTCTTCATAGAACCGTTCAACTTCAGCTTCTTCAGCATTACTGGTTGGGGCATAAGCTTGGATTAGTGTGATATTGAATGGTTTGCCTTGGAAACGAACAGAGATCATTCTGTCGTTTTTGAGATTGCATCCAAGTACTGCATTCGGACTCTTTTGTTGATCATAATGGCTACTCCATTTCTTCTAAGGGCTTCCTGCCTGCAGTAGTAGATATAATGGTCATCTGAGTTAAATTCACCCATTCCAGTCCATTTTAGTTCGCTGATTCCTAGAATGTCGACGTTTACTCTTGCCATCTCTTGTTTGACCACTTCCAATTTGCCTTGATTCATGGACCTAACATTCCAGGTTCCTATGCAATATTGCTCTTTACAGCATCGGACCTTGCTTCTATCACCAGTCACATCCACAGCTGGGTATTGTTTTTGCTTTGGCTCCATCCCTTCATTCTTTCTGGAGTTATTTCTCCACTGATCTCCAGTAGCATATTGGGCACATACTGACCTGGGGAGTTCCTCTCTCAGTATTCTATCATTTTGCCTTTTCAAACTGTTCATGGGGTTCTCAAGGCAAGAATACTGAATGGAGTAGATGTTTATTGAAAACAAGACTGAGATCTTAGAGTCCTACACTGATTGCCTAGCAATTTCTACCTCAGTCTTATTTACAACCACCAATGCCAAAATCTTGGCTCTATGCACTGATGCTGAACAGAAATACAGAGAGAAGTTTATGAAGGAGAAAAAAGAGTGGCTTTATTTCTTTGCCAGGCAAAGAGGAAACACAGTAGGCTAGCACCTCAAGAACTATGCCCCCACCCCCACCCCGGCGGGAATAGGGAGAGGTCTTATATGTAAGTAGGTGATAAGGATCAAGGCACTGATAGGCTTGCATTCTTCTGACGAGTCCCTGGTATGGTAAGTATGAGTCAAAAGCATTAACCTTCAAGTTCCAGTTTTTCCTGGAATCTGCAAGCTTTTGGGCAGCATACCATGTTAATTTTAACTTCTCCCACCTGGAGTGGGTTTCAGTATCTGTAAAATAGCTTAAAGATATTGTTGTGTATATTTTTTGATGGTGAAACAGAACATTGCCCCAAGGCTGCACTATTGTTTTTCTTAACTGTTTCACCTTGTCTTGCATCCCTTCCCTTCCCTAATTAGCAACTGCTTAAATACACCTGTTGAAACTCAGGGACGATCATGAAGGCTGAATGAAGTCTGTTTCCTATAATCAGAGAAATAGGGGACACAGGAAGGTTTTATGCCCAGAAGGGGCCTGCTCAGCATCAGTCCAGTCGCTCAGTCATGTCCTACTCTTTGCAACCCCATGAACCAACTCCCGGAGTCCACCCAAACCCATGTCCATTGAGTCAGTGATGCCATCCAACCATCTCTTCCTCTGTCGTCCCCTTCTCCCTGCCCTCAATCTTTCCCAGCATCAGGGTCTTTTCAAATGAGTCAGCTCTTCGCATCAGGTGGCCAAAGTATTGGAGTTACAGCTTCAACATCAGTCCTTCCAATGCACACCCAGGACTGATTTTCTTTATAATGGACTGGTTGGATCGCCTTGCAGTCCAAGGGACTCTCCAGAGTATTCTCCAACACCACAGTTCAAAAGCATCAATTCTTCAGTGCTCAGCTTTCTTTAAAGTCCACTTCTCACATCCATGCATGACCACTGGGAAAACCACAGCCTTGACCAGACAGTCCTTTGTTGAGAAAGTGATGTCTCTGCTTTTTAATATGCTGTCTATGTTGGTCATAACTTTCCTTCCAAGGAGTGAGCATCTTTTAATTTCATGGCTGCAATCACCATCTGCAGTGATTTTGGAGCTCAGAAAAATAAAGTCAGCCACTGTTTCCACTGTTTTCCCATCTATTTGCCATGAAGTGCTGGGACCGGATGTCATGATCTTTGTTTTCTGAATGTTGAGCTTTAGGCCAACTTTTCACTCTCCTCTTTCACCTTCATCAAGAAGCCCTTTAGTTCTTCTTCACTTTCTGCTCAGCATCACCACCATTCAACTCTTTGAGTCTATGAATGTGGCTCTTCTAGATACTTATTTAAGTGGAATATTGCAGTATTTGTCTTTCTGTGACTGGCTTATTTCACTTAGCATAATGTCCTCAAGATTCATCCTTATTTTCTCTTATTGTAGAATTTCCGTCTTTTTAAAGACTGAAGAGAAAAAAAAAAAAAAGACTGAAGAGTATTCCATTGTCTGCACATACCGTATTTTCCTTATCTGCTCATCTGTCAATGAACATGTAGGTTGTTTCTACATCTTGGCTGTTGTGAATAAGTGCTAATATTTTTTCAAGATCCTGATGTTAATTCTTTTGGATAAATTTCCAGAAATGGGATTATTGGATCACATGGTACTTCTACTTTTAATTCTTTGAGGTAACTTCATACTGTTTTGCAAAGTGGCTCTACCATTTTGCATTCCCACCAACAGTGTGCATTGGTTCTAATTTCTCCACAGCCTCATCAGTGCTTGTCTTTTGTTATTACTTTGATAATAGGTATCTTGACAGGTGTGAGATGATAGCTCTTTGTGATTTTAATTTACATTTCCCTCATAATAAGTGGCATTGGTGGTATTGTGGTGAGCAGAGCTGTTTCCAATCAGATTTTATCAGTATAAGATAACCAGGCTTACCACACTGACTTGATATCAATACAGCCAAAAGCAAAAAAAAACAAAACAACAACAAAAAAAACCACCTTAAATTGTAGTTAGCCTTTTTAACCTTATTCATATTTTCCCTTTAGTTCTGTTATGTTGAAATCTTTACTTATAAGTTGCAAATACTGGTTCTTTTCTTTTTTTTTTTTTCTCTTGAAGGAGTCTATCTGAATGGGGGTGGGGGTAGCTTCAAGCTACAGAGATAAAACTCAAAAGAGAAAAACAGGTAGTTGCTCAGGAAAGATCTCTAGGGATATTTGGAACTTTTTGGGCACATGAAATAATTCTTATAAAGCCAGACCTTCAAGTAGACTGTGAGCTAGAAATAAAAGCTCATTTAAGAAAAAATTAATAGAACAAGTTTCAGGAAGATCAATGGACATTATAATGTTATCAGTGGTATCTCAGGTACAGTCATAGTTAAGACAAAAACCAGGTAACAAAAAAGTGATTAAAGAGGGTGCTAATGGGCTTCCCTCAGAGAAGGCAATGGCACCCCACTCCAGTACTCTTGCCTGGAAAATCCCATGGATGGAGGAGTCTGGTAGGCTGTGGTCCATGGGGTGGCTAAGAGTCGAATACGACTGAGCAACTTCACTTTCACTTTTCACTTTCATGCATTGAAGAAGGAAATGGCAACCCACTCCAGTGTTCTTGCCTGGAGAATCCCAGGGGCAGGGGAGCCTGGTGGGCTGATGTCTACAGGGTCGCACAGAGTTGGACACAAGTGAAGTGACTTAGCAGCAGTAGCAATGGGCTTCCCTGATAGCTCAGTTGGTAAAGAATCTGCTTGCAATGCAGGAGACCCTGGTTCGATTCCTAGGTCAGGAAGGTTCGCTAGAGAAGAGATGGGCTTCCCACTCCAGTATTCTTGGGCTTCCCTTATGGCTCAGCTGCTAAAGAATCTGCCTGCAATGCAGGAGACCTGGATTCAATCCCTGGGTTGAGAAGATCCCTTGGAGAAGGGAAAGGCTACCCACTCCAGTATTCTGGCCTGGAGAATTCCATGGACTGTATAGTCCTGTTGTTGCAAAGAGTTGGACATGACTGAGCGACTTTCACTTTCAATGAATAGAAGGCCTCCTGATAATGCAGTGGTAACAAATCTGCCTGCAATGCAGGAGACAGGAGTTCTATCCCTGGGTCAGGAAAACCTCTGAGAGAAGGGAATGGCAACCCACTCCAGTACTCTTGCGTGGGAAATCCGATGGCAGGCTATAGTCCATGGGGTCGTAAAAGAGTTGTATACAACTTAGTAACTAAACAATGATAATGAATAGAGATTCTGTTCAGTTGGTAGGGGGAGGTAGGCATCGAGTGATTCTAATATGCTTTCAGGCAGCATTGTAAACCACTGCTTATAATCTCAATTTTTAATTTGAGAATCAGATCAGATCAGTCACTCAGTCGTGTCCGACTCTTTGCGACCCCATGAATCGCAGCACGCCAGGCCTCCCTGTCCATCACCAACTCCCGGAGTTCACTGAGACTCATGTCCATCGAGTCAGTGATGCCATCCAGCCATCTCATTCTCTGTCGTCCCCTTCTCCTCCTGCCACCAATCCCTCCCAGCATCAGAGTCTTTTCCAGTGAGTCAACTCTTCGCATGAGGTGGCCAAAGTACTGGAGTTTCAGCTTCAATATCATTTCTTCCAAAGAAATTGCAGGGCTGATCTCCTTCAGAATGGACTGGTTGGATCTCCTTGCAGTCCAAGGGACTCTCAAGAGTCTTCTCCAACACCACAGTTCAAAAGCATCAATTCTTTGGCGCTCAGCCTTCTTCACAGTCCAACTCTCACATCCATACATGACCACAGGAAAAACCATAGCCTTGACTAGACGAACCTTTGTTGGCAAAGTAATGTCTCTGCTTTTGAATATGCTATCTAGGTTGGTCATAACTTTCCTTCCAAGGAGTAAGCATCTTTTAATTTCATGGCTGCAGTCACCATCTGTAGTGATTTTGGAGCCCAGAAAAATAAAGTCTGACACTGTTTCCACTGTTTCCCCATCTATTTCCCATGAAGTGATGGGACCAGATGCCATGATCTTCGTTTTCTGAATGTTGAGCTTTAAGCAAACCTTTCACTCTCCACGTTCACTTTCATCAAGAGGCTTTTGAGTTCCTCTTCACTTTCTGCCATAAGGGTGGTGTCATCTGCATATCTGAGGTTATTGATATTTCTCCTGGCAATCTTGATTCCAGTTTGTGTTTCTTGCAGTCCAGCATTTCTCATGATGTACTCTGCATATAAGTTAAATAAACAGGGTGACAATATACAGCCTTGGCGTACTCCTTTTCCTATTTGGAACCTGTCTGTTGTTCCACGTCCAGTTCTAACTGTTGCTTCCTGACCTGCATACAAATTTCTCAAGAGGCAGATCAGGTGGTCTGGTATTCCCATCTCTTTCAGAATTTTCCACAATTTATTGTGATCCACACAGTCAAAGGCTTTGGCATAATAACAGGCAAATTTGGCCTTGGAATATGGAATGAAGCAGGGCAAAGACTAAGAGAGTTTTGCCAAGAAAATGCACTGGTCATAACAAACACCCTCTTCCAACAACACAAGAGAAGACTCTATACATGGACATCACTAGATGGTCTACACCGAAATCAGATTGATTATATTCTTTGCAGCCAAAGATGGAAAAGCTCTATACAGTCAGCAAAAACAAGACCAGGAGCTGACTGTGGCTCAGACCATCAACTCCTTATTGCCAAATTCAGACTTAAATTGAAGAAAGTAGGGAAAACCACTAGACCATTCAGGTTTGACCTAAATCAAATCCCTTATGATTATACAGTGGAAGTGAGAAATAGATTTAAGGGCCTAGATCTGATAGATAGAGTGCCTGATGAACTATGGACTGAGGTTCGTGACATTGTACAGGAGACAGGGATCAATATCATTCCCATAGAAAAGAAATGTAAAAAAGCGAAATGGCTGTTTGGGGAGGCCTTACAAATAGCTGTGAAAGAAGAGAAGCAAAAAGCAAAGGAGAAAAAGAAAGATATAAACATCTGAATGCAGAGTTCCAAAGAATAGCAAGAAGTGATAAGAAAGCCTTCTTCAGCGATCAATACAAAGAAATAGAGGAAAACAACAGAATGGGAAAGACTAGGGATCTCTTCAAGAAAATCAGAGATACCAAAGGAACATTTCATGCAAAGATGAGCTCGATAAAGGACAGAAATGGTATGGACCTAACAGAAGCAGAAGATATTAAGAAGAGATGGCAAGAATACACAGAAGAACTGTACAAAAAAGATCTTCATGACCCAGATCATCACAATGGTGTGATCACTGACCTAGAGCCAGACATCCTGGAGTGTGAACTCAAGTGGACCTTAGAAAGCATCACTACGAACAAAGCTAGTGGAGGTGATGGAATTCCAGTTGAACTATTCCACATCCTCAAAGATGATGCTGTGAAAGTGCTGCACTCAATATGCCAGCAAATTTGGAAAACTCAGCAGTGGCCACAGGACTGGAAAAGGTCAGTTTTCATTCCAATCCCAAAGAAAGGCAATGCCAAAGAATGCTCAAACTACCGCACAATTGCACTCATCTCACATGCTAGTAAAGTAATGCTCAAAATTCTCCAAGCCAGGCTTCAGCAATATGTGAACCGTGAACTTCCTGATGTTCAAGCTGGTTTTAGAAAAGGCAGAGGAACCAGAGATCAAATTGCCAACATCCGCTGGATCATGGAAAAAGCAAGAGAGTTCATCTATTTCTGCTTTATTGACTATGCCAAAGCCTTTGACTGTGTGGATCACAATAATAGAGGTTCTCAAATTTTAATGTGCATCAGAATCACTTGAAGGGCTTGTTAAACTAAAAATTGCGCTACCCCAGAATTTCTGACTGAGCAGGATGGGGTAAGAGCTATGCTTGCATTTCAACAGGCAAGCAGGTAATGTTAATGCTGCTGGTCTGGGAACTACATGTTGAGAACCTAACTAAGGTAGTTATTTATACAGTCATCTCTTACTAGACTGCAAGCCCTGCAAAAGATAGAGATCTTGTCCTGGCCAGTTGGTAGCAAAAAGTTCGGCACATATTGAATGCTTAAGAGATGTGATATTGTAGACTAGTACATTAAATTTCAGACACAAATCACCATTATGTGAGTTCGAGGATTGGCAAATCACTAGTTCCAAAGCTCAGTTATTCCCATGATAGTCCGAACCTAAAGTTATAGATCTTCAAGGCTGGCCCTGGGGCCGCCATCACTGCAAACGAGGTTTCCAGGATGAATCTCATGGCTCAAGGACTCAGGGTGAAAACCTAAAAGCTTGTCTATTTTCATCAACTGCACTATACTCTCCTTTTTTAAGACATCAAAGATACCTCTCTTGGCACTAGCTTTTGTTTGTTTGCTAAACACTTATTTTAGGCAAATTATTTATCTCTTAGATTTTTATTAATTCTTGGAAAGTGTTGTTTTGTAACATATTTTGATCTCTGGATGGAAAAAAATGATCCTGATTAAAAAACTAAATAAAATTATACTGTCTAATGGGTAGGAGATCCAACCAGTCCATCCTAAAGGAGATCAGTCCTGGGTGTTCATTGGAAGGACTGATATTGAAGCTGAAACTCCAATACTTTGGCCACCTGATGTGAAGAGCTGACTCATTTGAAAAGACCCTGATGCTGGGGAAGATTGAGGGCAGAAGGAGAAGGCGACGACAGAAGATGAGATGGTTGGATGGCATCACTGACTCAATGGACATGGGTTTGGGTGGACTCCAGGAGTTGGTGATGGACAGGGAGGCCTGATGTGCTGCAGTTCATGGGGTCGCAAAGAGTCGGACACGACTGAGCGACTGAACTGAACTGAATGGGTAGTATCATAAACATTTCTGCTTTCCTCTTTACCAGATTCAGTAAACACATTTTTAGGAGATAACTGGAATCTTTCTTCCTTTAGCAGAGCTTTACTGGCCATGCAGCATCTGTGTCCTACATTCAGGGAACACATGGATGAGCAGAATCCAGCCCGGGCCCTCCTGAGGCTCACAGGCCACTGAGCCTAAGGCAACATGGAGAGGACCAGAGGTGGTTATCAACACCTGTGTGGTCCCAGACAGCATGAAAGGAGACCTGTAGTCCAGGCCAGGAGAGAGCCAAGTGGGGAAGGAGGGTAAGCCAGCCCTTAGTGAAGAGACATTTTTACCCTTCACTTAGTGAATCCTTCTGAGGCTGCTTTTCAAAAATAAAAAAAAGGGAAGAGTCTCTTAGGACTCAAGTGATGAGCAAATTCCATTTCAGAAATATAAGGAACAAGCAAGCTTCCTTCTTAAAATTTAGCTATTGTTACAATGGAGTAAAAAAAAAGCTGAGGCTCCTGTGGTCCTCAGGATTTCGGTTGGTTGGTCAATGCCTGTATGCCCCCCTCCACCCCATTTAAGCATCACACAAAGCACACCCTCCTTCCCCATTCACAGATACATGCAAACACACACTCTTCAAATCTTCTATAATTTTTTCAAGTGAATCCTTTGTTTGCTTTGCTATATGTTACAGCATCAGTCACTCTGACTCCCTGGCAGACATTAAGGATAAGAAGGCAATTATACTCTTGAAAAAGCAGGTTTATGGACACTTTACATGTCCATTCAAACCTTTTCCCCTTGCAAGTCTTGCCTTTGGCTGCCTCTAGATACAGAGGGCATTTTAAAGCCATTATGTATGTATGTGCATGTGTGCATGTGTACAGTTGTAGCTTCAAAAAGCATTTACACATTTAGAGTCTGTTCTTAGCTTTGCCTTCCATTAAAACAAATAAGGATCATGATACTTGATTTTATATGGGACATCACTTTTGAAAAATGGTTTACCAAACACCCAAATAAAATGCTCTTGGTTTTCATAGTTTGCAGAGAATACATTCTCCTATAAAACATGTTTTTTTGTTTTTGGTATTTTTTTTAGAAAAGACCTCATTGATTTTCAGATGGGCTTGTGGTTATGGTGTGCACAATTGATTTTGATTCAGGAATACCTCTGGAGTTCTCTTTTAGATGGATCAGTCTGTGTGTCTTACTACAGTATAATAATGAGATGATTTTAATCTGAATATGATATTTTTCTTTACTATTGAGCATATTTTATATTTTATTTTTCTCAACTATTTTTAATCTTAAATGAAAGAAAGATGTGCATTTCTACTACTCTTGATTCCCAGGCTGAATATTTTATTTTGCACACCTTTTTCTCATCAGAAACTAGAGAAAAAGGGCATTTTTTTCCTTGCTTCTCTGTGTTTTGAAACTTTCCTATTTTTTCTGTATATCTGCAGTATCCTTATAGAGGCCTGATTTGGGCTTGGCTTTCATTTCAAAAAGCATTCCACTTTAAAGTAACTGTTCTTTTACCCTATCAACGAAAGCATGGAAAAGTAATACGAGTAATACACATAACTTAAAATGTTTACTCAAGAAGAATAAGATGTAAGAAGAGAAAAAAGAGACAAAGAGGAACTTGGAGCAGTACAGTTTAGGATAATTGTATCTCTGTCTAAGGGTTGTTGTGAGAATTAAATTAATACACATAAAGCAATTGTAAGAGTGCCCTACCCTGTAAACACTCAATAATGGTTAGTTAGTGTTATTATTATCTGAAAAAAATAAAACATGTAACAAAATAGCCTTTACATACTGTGTTTCAGAGTGAACAAATCTGGTCTAGGATTAAAATACAGAATTTTAAGTTTATTTTAAATGTTCCACTCCCTTGTTTTTTAAGCTTCCCTCATTCTAGATAGAAGTCAATATATTTTTCACATGGGAAACAAAACAGCCTCTCCTTCTCTTTAGGAGATGGTGATCTCTAAGGCACACACAGAGCAAATAACAACAACAACAACGACAAAATCCTTTCTCGAAGCCATTCTTTTCTAAGTTTGTTGTTGGCTGGTCACTGGTTCATCGATCAGAGGGTCCTGGGTTTGGGGCTACATAAGCAGCTCTCTCTCCAACAGTATGACTCTCCACTAATTGGAATGAGAAGTTAATCTCTCTCCAACTGAACCCAGCTGAGTCTCTGAGAGCAATGATGTATTTAAAAGATCTGTGGCAGTCCAGGGCATGTGGCACTAACCGGATTTAGCTCATTAGCAAATCTACAAGGCCCTGCTGACACTGCACCCAGAATAAAATACATGAGGCCAGCCTGTGCCCTGTGGGCACCTACAGCATGACTACATAATAAAAAGGCATTTATTAATAATCTCATTGGTCACACAATACAAAGAAGGCAACAAGAAGTCAAGCACTGTCATTTGTCGTGACTAGAGAGGCATAATTAAAATAAGTGTCATGTGATTAACCTTTGAAAAATTAATCTGGAATGAAAAAAGGCACAAAAACAAGGAGGATAGGCTCTTAACATGAATTTAATACAATAGACAGCTGTTGTATGCTCTTTGATCAAATTCCATATGCTTGTGAAATGTTAGTGCCCTTGATAGCAAAGAGCAATTAGCAACATTTAGCAAGTGAGGTGTCTATTGTTAAGAAATGACAGCAGAGCACAGAGAAGCAGGGTGAATAGTGGTAAAGACTATCAGTTTTGGTGTCATCCATCTGGTTTGAGTCCAGATTCCTCCCTTTACCACCTATGTGTTCTTGGGCAATTTTCTCAGCCTTTTAGTAACTCAGTTTCCATATCTGTAAAATGGAGATATTTATACATCGTATATGATTCTTGTAATGACTAAATAAGGTCATATATGTACAAGTCTCAGCACAGAGTGAGGCACACTATAGCTCAAAAAGTCTTAGCATTGATAAAAAGTATTTGTGAGTTAAGTCTGGATGTGGAAGAAGTTTTCCCTGCATGGAAAACATGAGAAGTGCACACTCCAGCACTGTGATCTATGATGCTTCAGTGCTAGTCAATGGAATTTTTCCCAGGGTCTTGCTGGCAGTGATCTTATCTTGTGATTTAATGTCAAAGGTGGCACATCAGTAATTCTGAAGGAATGTTACAGGCTATGGCAGAACAAGCGGACTCAAGAATAACATTTGTACATTTGGTCTAGCCCCAGAATGCTCAACTCAAATCCTGTAGGGCCAAGCAGTAATGAACTAGCCAGGAAGTGGTGAGGGCTACAGAACATGTACTCCCCACTGGAGGCAGCTGTCACTCAGATAAAGCCACTTTTTGTCATAAGGAAATGCAAGTCCAGTGTTGCCAGTTTTAACAAAGGATGCTAGAAATACTGATTTTCATGGGAAATATCCCATTTAAAAAAACAGTCTGCTGGCCACACCCAGCCCTTCATCCAGGGCTGGGACTAGGGTGAGTTAAGTGGGGTATTCATCTCAGATGCAAAATTTAAGGGAGCACCCCAACATTTAAAAGAACCAAAATAAATAGTGCATTAATACAGTATTTCAAAAATCAAATTTAAAGCAAAATATCATAATTTAGAATATATCAAGCTCTTAACATAGAATCTATATTACTGATTTTTCTTTTTGTCTCATATTCTGACATATCTCTACGACACTGCCTTGAGTCCAGTGTCTGGCCTCTAAATTTCACTGCCACCAAACCACTAGGCAGTTGCCAGCTTCTCAACTGGACCAGTTCTTGGAACAACCAAAATATTTCCCAAAATAAAATAGAATAAACTATCAGTTAGTTAAGGAGCTACTCAACTCCATCTTTATTCAACAAAATTTCATTAACATCAACTAAGGAGGAATCAGTGAAAAGTCAGGATTAGTGTGTTTGTAAATAAGTGTTGTTTTGCTTTTGAATACAGTTATCTAAAAAAAAAATAATAATACTCTAACAAAATAGCTTAGTGGATGACCTGCTTTTATGAACAGAAGAGATTTATAAATAGGCAGTAGGATAGGCATTCTTGAGTCCAAAATTTTCTTTGAAATCATATGCACCATTTTGATTCTCACTTTTCATAAGATAGGCTCAGGACCACTTACTCTGCCCCCACCCTGACAAAGACTTGGAATTATTGAAGTAAAGCATGAGAATGAGAACATGAGCTTTGAAGCCAGACAGGTCTGGGTTTAAATCCTCTTTCTTGCCTTGATACCTTGGACAAGTAATTTCTTTCTTAGTTTTATCTGTAAAAGAGACCATCTCATCAACTTGTTGTAGAGACCAAAGTAGATAACACATTGTGTTATCTCTTTGTTCTTAGTCTGGCAAAAGACTCTGGGTATATAGTAGTTGTTATCATCATTTATCATATTCACTGGAAACCATGCCCTGCCAACATCCTTAAAAATAAGTGACTATACTTAAGTAATTTAAATAGGTCCTTTATTTATGCTATTAATTTTCTTGGTTTACCTTCAAAAACAGCACAAGATTTAGCTTCAGTTTGGGTGGAATTACCACAAATCCTTAATTTATTGGGGCCTAAATTAAAAAAAAAAGCTATCCTTGATATGGAAAATTTTTTCCCTTTAAATTAAAAAGAAACAACTCCATAGCATTAAAACAATAAACTAAATGTAAACTAAGCTAAAAGTAAAAATAAATGGTTATGGCCTTATTGCACATTCTGTAAGGAGAATGACTACTGAATAGTTAGCAAGTCAACCTAGTAGCCCCTTGGGGTGCTGTGGGATGTGACTCAGGAGAACTGTGATGGAATTCAACCTTAGCAGCCAGGTTTTCTGGTGTTAAGTTCTGATAATGTTCCTGATGCCACTGAATAACCTCAATGCTCCCAAGATGAGCAACAGTTCTGTCACTTAGTGGCTATGGGTTCAAATCCCATTTCTGCCACAAATTTGCAGAGTGACTCAGGGCAGGATCAATTAACTGATTCGAGCCTTAGTTTCACCCACTGTAAATTATTTCCCCATAAGGCTTTCCACTGAAGCCCTGTCATATGCATTTAAGAAAAATGTGAAACTTGCATAGCTTTGCTATACTCTCCAATACATCTTTATTTTATGTTCCCTTTCCTCCCAGCTATTCTCCTAAGAAGTAGCTAGAATTTCTCATTTAATCAGGAAGCCGTTTTTTATCATCAATGAAAGTGTAAAACTGCTCTCAGTTAGAATTGGATATTTATGTCAGGTTCATCTGATTGGAACTTAACTCTATTTCATTAAAACAGAGAAATGTCACCCTTTTGACTAATGAAACACATCCATAAGACAGCTATATTTTTAAAGGTATATCATTGGAAATAACCATATGCACAATGCCTTTCAGAGCACGTGCAAGCTTTTCAGTAGCAGTTCTCTTGTCTCATGTGTGCAACCCAGACCCAAGTGAAAATTTCTTTTGACTGGAAGAGGCAATGTTTTATTGTGGAAAAAAACCAATTTCCATTGCTTTCCCAGCTGAGGAAAATATTTTCTGCATTAGCCACTCCCCTAAGGTATATTTAAAGACAGTATGAAACTTTTTATTTAAAACATTCAGTGCCACAAATACCAGCTTTGAGTATGCCTTGGAGAAGAGCTGAAGATTTGTAAAAGCATCTGAAGGCAGTTATTCTTGAGGCAGTTTTTATGCTTCTCTCCTTCACCTCATTATTAAGTCTGTGCTCAGGAAGAACCCAAGTGAAGGGCTTTCAAAACAGTACCCCAAATCTGGCCAGGAAGGCTCATCCCTTCTCCCTCTGGAAGCATCTTCTAAAAGATGAAGAAGCCAAGAGTAGTGTCTTCAGAAGAAATCACTGAACACATTGTATTTCTGGCGCTAGTCTCTTAGCTTCACAAGACAGGGCTGGCTGATTCAGCAATGTAACATTGAAATGTGAGCGCAGGACAGCCAACTCCATGGGAAGGGTTGGTTTCTCACTTTCTCTTCTCTGTCTTTCTCTCCTCCCCTCCTTCCCTTCTCTCCTCTTTGCCTCCCTTCTTTCCTTGCTTCCTTTCCTTCTTTCCCTACCAACCTATCTATTCAAAGAACATTTATCTAGGGTCTGGTATTAAAAGTACAACATTAGGCTCTGGGAATACCAAATGAATCCCCTTGGGGAGTCCCCAGTTTGGTGACAGGAAGTCTTCATTTATTAAATAACCCCCAAAATGGTATGGTCTGTAAGAGAGCTCAATGGTGAAGGAGATCACCTCTGCTTACCTGGATAAGGAAAGTGCAAGCAACTGAGAAGTGGCTTGGAAAAGAGCAATCATGAGCCCACCAGGCCAGTATGGTCATTCCAGCAGAGGATGCACTAAGGGTTTGGGCATGGTACTTGGCAGTACCGAGGTGGCATAGTGTGCTTGAACTGCTTAAGTGGGCAGTATAGAGGAACCGGGTTGTTGGGGCAGGAAGGGTTAAAGCTAGACAGGTAGCCAGAGAGGACAATAGTGCCAGATGAAGGAAAGCTGCCCAAACAGATCTGACAGATGTCTTTGGAGCCCCTACTGTGGGTTAAACACTGTTCTTGGTGCTTGGGATACTGCCCACACTCTCGAGAAGCTCATATTATTTGATGGAAAGAGATGATAAAGAAGTAAATAACTTCAATCTGTCAAATCCTGATAAGTGCTGTTAAGAAAATAAAACAGGGTAATAGGGTTTAATAGGACAAAACCCTGGGGCCAGTATCCTTCAAATAGGTGAGGGAGGGAAGGCCTTTCCACAGAGGTGACATTTACTTTTCATATTTAGCACTTCTGAGATGAGATATTCCTAGGTTTGTATATGTATTGGGCACCTGATGCATAACTACTATGGAACAGACCTACCTCAGGTGGAAGGCCACCAGAGTATTTTACACAGGAAGGGTGGCCTGACTGGTGTGTGTCCTAAAGAGTGAGCTCATAGTGAGGGACACTGGCAGCTGCGTGGAATGCAGCTTAGAGCTTTAGACTGGAGGCAGTGAGGCCTGTTGGGAGTCCAGTGGGTAGTGTTTGGGTGCCGACAGGTGGAATTGTATCTATAGGCTTCTGTCTGCAGAGGTAACAATGACCTAGGCTGGCTAGCATCAAAGTTAGGACCATAAGAGGTGGAAAACCACAGTAACTGTGCCTGCATACTCTAGGCCAGCCACTCCCTTGGATGGCTCTCCTAGAAAACCCTCCTCAAGGAGGTGGAATTCACTTTAACTTTGCCTAAAACGAAAATGCTCAAACTCTTAAACAACAGAGATCAAACCAGTCAATCCTAAAGGAAATCAACCCTGAATATTCATTGAAAGGACTGATGCTGAAGCTGATGCTCCAGTACTTTGGCCACCTGATGTAAAGAATGGACTCGTTGGAAAAAAACCCTGATTCTGGTAAAGACTGAGGGCAGAGGAGAAGAGGGCGACAAAGGGATGAGATGATTGGATGACATCACCGACTTAATGGACATGAGATTGAGCAAATTCTGCAAGATAGTGAAGGATAGGGAAGCCCGATATGCTGCAGTCCATGGGGTCATAAGGAGTCAGGCACATTGGAGCAACTGAACAACAACAAAATGCTTGAATTTAGAGTTCAGTACACTTCTCCTATAAAAGGCCACATAGTAAATATTTTAGGTTTTGCAAGTCGTATGGCCTCTATCACAGTTCTTTAACTCTGTGGTTGTAGCTCATGGGAAGCCATAGATAACATGTAAGGGAATGGGCATCACTATGTTTTAATAAGGCTTTATTAACAAATTAGGCAGCTAACTGGTTTGGTCCATGGGTGGTATCATTTCCCATCTTCTGCTCTATTCTGTCCAGGAGATTCTTTGGACTGTTGTTCTAAACTCTAAAGGAAGGAAGTCAATGACTATCTTCCTATGTATGTATGCATATTGTAAATTATTTTATTTTTTATTTTTATTAAGCAGCAGGTTTAGATTTTTTTTCCAGCTCTGTGGGTTCTGATTTTGTGCTTTGTTGGCTAGTGGAACTATCATACTCCATAATCGTATAGGTGACAATATAGCACATTGTGAGAGCAGCCACAGGAATCAGGTGGTCTGGGTTTAAAGTTCATCTACCTTCCAGCGTGGCTTTATTTCTCAGAGCCTCGGTTTCCTCTTTAATAAATTGAGAGCGTCAGACTAAATGACTTTTAAGGACCTGTCTGGCACTAATACTCTAATTCTGGGTGCTTTGTTCATGAGCTGGAATGCTAGTGATGTTTGATAAATAGATGCCCAAAGAGAAGAGGCGGAAGTCAGCCAGATGAGAAATGGCTCAGGTCTGGATGAGGGGTTTGGCAGCATGGATGGAGATGGCAGCACGCAGATGACAGATGCTCGCAGTGTGGTGCCAAGCACACTATTAACATTAAGTGAATGAGTGAGGTTGTCACTGTGAATGGCAATTGGATGGATGTGGATACCATGGGAGAGGAAAGAGTAGAAGATGATCCTGAAATCTTGAGTCTGAAGGGCAAAGGCTTGAATAAAGGATGGGGAGTTGATGGAGGCAGAACCCAAACAGCGACTTGGAAGTGTTGTAAAGCGAGAACTAAAAGAGTCCGGCTGCAGATTTTTGAAATGTGGGCATGTTCACTATATAAAGTTGGCCTCTACTTCCCCACCTAATTCTATCTGCTGTATGACTTCCAGATAAATATTCCCCAGCACAGAGATTTTATCCTGTTATTCAAGAGCTCACGAAACTGTGGTTCCCCATCACTTATCTTTTTGAACCAGCATTCTAGATCACTATAATCTGGTCACCTGAACTTTCATGTCCTATAGTTCCCTTTAACCTTTTCACAAATCCTATATTCCTGCATCCTGACATCTCACTGACCTCTGAATATACATGAACTTTTTCACCTTCATGTCTACCTTGAATCACATGCTTTCCTTACCTGCAGTGTACTTCCTCCCTTTTCTTTATGTGTCTGAAATCCGTCTCTCCTTCAAACCTCACTATTATTTTTAATTTTTTATGCTACCAAGTCCATAGCGGCTTTGTTCTTCCCCAAACCCAATTCTAATCTTGTGGCCACTTATTTGGTATCTTCTACCTGCCACCTAGAGGCTTCCCAAGTAGTGCTAGTGGTAAAGAATCTGCCTGCCAGTGCAAGAGATGCAGGTTCGGTCCCTGGGTCCAGAAGATCCCTTGGAGTAGGAAATGGCTACCCACTCCAATATTCTTGCCTGGGAAATCCCATGGACAGAGGAGCCTGGAAGACTACAGTCTATGGGGTTGCAAAGACTCGGACATGACTGAGCAACTAAGCAGCAATAGCAATAGCTGCCTAATACAGAAACCCTGTTCCTACAGCACGTCTCTCCTATACAGAAACATGTAGACTGTGTGAATTTATATAGCCTTTGGGTGACTTTGACAATTTCAGTCTCAATTCCCATTTGGGATGACTGAAGCTCACAAAGCAGGTACCAAATGACGGGGGAGAGGAGTTAAGGACAGGAAAGAACTAGCTTTGCGCACCTATGATGCATCAACTGCTATTTTAATATCTTAGGAACATTATTTCATTTTGCAATGACTCCACAAAGTCAGTTATATAATCATGATTTTTATAGGTGAGAAAACTGGTTCAGAATAATTAGGTAACTTATCCAAAATTGCCAGACAATTAAGTGTTGGATCTGGAGTCAGGAGGGATGTATAAGACTGAAGACCACATGATGTGGCTAGAGGAAGCGCAGCACAACATGGAGTTTTGAAGTCAGGGGTCCCCACGTTATTCTGGAGATCAGATGTTAAGATGTCTAACCACACCTGGCTAGAGCAGGTGTTCAATAAATTGTGGTTTTTAAGTCATATTTAGAGGATATAGTATTTTAATTTTCTCTTTGAATTTCTCATATTAGCAAAGCTACAATTTAGTATTTGAAATATAATTGATATAAGAGCTCTTTGATGTACATTTTGTCAAACAATTGGTTTGGTTGTTTTCTTTTTCTAAATTGGATGGGTATTCTGTGTTCATATGTCTTCACACAAAAGATTGCCTTCAAGAGCCCTGGAATATGTGGTGTTACATGTAGTCTGTCATAAGTGCTCTAAGAGCTGTAGTTTCATCACTGCCATTGCTAGCATGTGGTGGGTGTTTAACAAAAATATATATTCCATGATGCTAGTGAGTGAATGAGTATGTGCAAGAAGTGCCATCAAACATCCTAGCATCACTTTGAGCACATTTACTCCTATTCTGACAATTTTACTGAATGGATCTAGATTCTATTCCAGCTGTTCTGGCTAATCACCAAAACTTCTTGTTTGCTATTTGTTAAGTCACAGATTCTTAGGGTACATCCCAGGAGAATCTGATTGATTGGCTCTGGGAGTTTAAGAAGCACCCTGGGAAGTTTTGCTCACCAGCCAGGTTGGAGATACCACGTATCTAGGTGGTGGTGATCACCTTCTACTCCTGCGCCTGCCACATACACTCTCGCTTTAGCTGATGAGGCACTCAGTGGCAATGAGTCAAGTTTCCTAAGACTGACCAACAACCAGTGACACTACTGTCCTTCCTTTCACTTCATGATGGTCACGAGCGTCCTGAAGACACTGCCCACTGGAAAGGAGACAGCCACTACTATTCAGGTCTGCTTGATGCTAGAAGAGCAAAAGAGAGAGGAGGCAAAGGGAAAGATGAGGGACCCTTCAGGAGGGACCCTTCAGAGGCCACCCTGCCAAAGAAGGCTCTTGATACTTTTGAGTGTTCATTAGGAAAGCACCCTGATAATACCTTTTCTGATGTCAGGCTGGAAATGCTCTTCTTGACAGGGCTTCCAACATGCCATGAGGTCACCTTAAACCCCTCTTAACAAACTTTCCATCCTCTACCCCTTGGCCTTAACCTTTCAGATATTGAAAGTTCTCTTGGATCTTCTAAATATCACTCACATGGCCTGAAGTCAGGCTTAAGGGCAACTCTCAGAAATGTCAGGGTGACAAAAGCCACTTTTTGTGAGACAGTCAGTATGTCAGAGGGGAAGCAGGCAGGGTAGTGATATGCAGACTCCACAGCCATGTTTAGGGGCCAGGAAGCCCTTTGACTGTACCATGATCTCATTCTGCCCTTTTCTTCCTGAGTCAAAGCCTGGCTTTCCTAGACAGGCATAGATAGACTCTCAGTAAAGTACCAACCCAAATTCAACTTCTGTTCCAGGTTGTGGGAAATATAAACCTAGATGGGTCACCAAGAAAATATGATCCAAAGTATGCTTTGAAAAAATTAACATGCTAAAAAAAATAGCAAAAAGTTAATTGCAAAAACCCTTTTGATAGCAGTTTAGTTCTTGAGAATGCAAAGAAAATTTGAAAGAGTCCTAGCAATATCAATAAGAATTTAGATGGATATTATCATTACTTGACCCCAAAATATTTTAATTAAAAATTTAATAGCATTCAATTTTTTTTTAACTTTTCTCCCTTTAAAAATAAATAACACATAGTGCTCTGTATAGTTTAGAAACATCCACAGCAGTAGCAATTTGTTTTTGTTTTAATTTTTTTTAAGTTTTTGTTTTTGCCTTATGACATATTAGAATAATGGACAGATTTTTTTTATTGTGACAAAATGTACATAACCTACAATATACTGTCCTAATCATTTTTGTGTACAATTCAGTGGTATTGGACAGATTTTTTTCCTTTTATTTTTTGTGCATTATCTTGCTATATAAGTCTTGCTAATTTTTATTTACTTTAAATAGGTATTTAAAGATACTCAGATGTTTTGATGTTGTGTAGATACTCACCTTTGACTAATTTCCAAAACATGTGCCAGTTAACATGTTGAACGTTTCATATGTCTTGTCTCATTTCTTCCTTGCAGTAATCATCTGAGGAAGGTATTCTTCATAGGTCTCACTTTATAGATAAGCAAAATTAGGGTCAGAGAGGTTGCATAGTTTGTTCAAAGTCACATGGGTCTGAATACCACAGATTACTCACTTTGCTGAAGACAAAATTAATGCACATCATAAATCCATGCTTATGTCTCTTAGGTTCTACCACTATTGAGAAAAAAAAAAGTCTGAACAGATACAGCAAATAGAGACTGACTATTTTATAATTTGTTTTCAGCCTCCCTGGTTACTCTAAATAACTGTCACAAACCATTTGCTGCTTCTAAGTCACTTCAGTCGTGTCCGACTCTGTGCGACCCCATAGACGGAAGCCCATCAGGCTCCCCCGTCCCTGGGATTCTCTAGGCAAGAACACTGGAGTGGGCCGCCATTTCCTTCTCCAATGTGTGAAAGGGAAAAATGAAAGTGAAGTCACTCAGTCGTGTCCAACCCTCAGCGACCCCATGGACTGCAGCCTACCAGGCTCCGCCATCCATGGGGTTTTCCAGGCAAGAGTACTGAAGTGGGGTGCCATTCCCAGTGATAAGACAGAACTGCCCCTACTTAACCAAAAATGGAACCATAAGCTTTTTCAGTTCAGTTCAGTTCAGTCGCTCAGTCATGTCCGGCTCTTTGCAACCCCATGAATCGCAGCACGCCAGGCCTCCCTGTCCATCACCAACTCCCGGAGTTCACTCAAACTCATATCCATCGAGTCGGTGATGCCATTCAGCCATCTCATCCTCTGTCGTCCCCTTCTCCTCCTGCCCCCAATTCTTCCCAGCATCAGAGTCTTTTCCAATGAGTCTACTCTTCGCATGAGGTGGCCAAAGTATTGGAGTTTCAGCTTTAGCATCAGTCCTTCCAGTGAACACCTAGGGCTGATTTCCTTTAGAATGGGCCTGGTTGGATCTCCTTGCAGTCCAAGGGACTCTCAAAAGTCTTCTCCAACACCACAGTTCAAAAGCATCAATTCTTCAGCACTCAGCTTTCTTCACAGTCCAACTCTCACATGCATACATGACCACTGGAAAAACCATAGCCTTGACTAGACAGACCCTTGTTGGCAAAGTAATGTACAAAAGAAGGGATCAGCATTCATTCATTATTATGTCGTACTATGGCTAGAACTCAGACACTATAGTCAGACTGTCTGAGTGCAAATCCTGAACTCACACCTTGTTAACTACTACTTCATCTCTCAAAGCCTCAGTTTTTTAATCTGTACAGTGAGACTTAGAGTAATACTTATCTCTTCAGGTTGTGATGATTAACTAAAGTGCCTGATATATTGTTAAATTCTAAATAGAGTCTAGTTCTGATTAGTTACTTGTTCTGCAAACATTTATTGAGTTCCTCTTGTATACCAGGTACAGGACTGACTTTCACAGATAAGATTAAAGCTTTGCTCTAGCTGTTCATACTCACCAAGGGGTAGAAACAGACAAGCAACATATTCTATTATGGAGAAAATTATAGTGATCTCTACTAAGTGGAAGAACAGAGGATGAGAGAGGGAATGGATGGGAGCAGGGGAAAGAGGAGGCTTCAGGGAGGAGGTGATTTATCCTTGGCTAACATCTACTGCATTTCTATACTATGCAAAGCAAACTGTGCTAATATTTTGTCCAAGAAAATTATTTTAAAAGAATATTTAAAATGCATAAATTCAAAAAATACGTTCATCCCCCTCAACTAAATTGTAAACAAATAGCAATAACCACTAGGAAAAGAGAGTACTTGGAGCTTTTTAATGAGGAAGCAGAACCCTGCTTGCCGCTGGTAGTGCTCTGGGCTGTAGACAACTCAGGATTATCTCTGGGTCCTGGAGAGCAGTTCTGTATGAACTGAATCTGACATTCTGAGCTAGTTTCGTAAGTCAATATCATCATTGAAAGGAAGCCATTGATCAATGAAGTGAAGCTACTAAAAATGGATTCCAGCCTGGGAAAAATTCACTGGGGAAGCTGTAAATGTGCCTGGCCTGTAATGGCCAGGCTGGGTTCTTTGTGATTCAACTAGCTAGGAGCTGAAGGCTGCTGGCCAGACAAACCCCTAGCAATAACACGTCTCACCAGGCTCCAGATCTCCATCTCCCTCTTGAGGCAGAATGAAGGGCAGAAGGAAGGAGCAGGCCTCACTGGAGTAGACTGGGCAGAGATGGGGTCTGCTGGGACTCAGTGACCATCCTCACGCCCTGGCTAATTCCAGCTTCCCAGAAGCATGACTATAATAAGGGGCTGGTGGTGGCCTTGCCGCGTCTCTGCCCTCTTTTCTTGCTTAGTGGCTCATCACACATTGATGGAGATGAACAATGGGGGGAGGGGCTCAGAGGCCAGTAGGTTAGACAAAGAATGAATTTGTGCCTTGGCTAGATCCACGCCAATTATGTCTGAATAAACAAATCCATGGTACAAGCCAAAAGCCTTTCTTCCCCCACTCCCCCAACACACTTTTTAATTTTTGTCTTGTTCTGAAAAGTTGGACATATTCCCTGTACTGTCCTGGTACCCAGATGGCCTGTTTGCGTAAGCAGTGGGGAAGAAGGTCAATAATACATCAGCATGCACAGCCTCCACTAAGGTCAGTCCTGCATAAAATACACCGTGACAACCTGAGGGCAAGTTTTAAATGGTGCTCCACAACAAGGTTGCAGGGACGATAGTGAGGGCGGTGCATATGCTGCCTTCACACAGGCTGCGGAACTGACTTCTGCCCCCCTCCTCCCTGCTGCAAAGATATATCTTCCTGGATTTGTTTAGTGGTCTTTTAGGCAAAGTTTTCTTTACACACAGGAGTGCTCATGTTCCAAATGAGGAAAGTTTTAAGAGGGTCTGTCTTCATCTATAAATACTTGTCATGGTAGGGTTGGTTTTTTTTTGTAATAATCAGATCTAATGCCTCTAAGAAACACAATGGCTACTGCAGTGTCTCAAGTTCTAACTTATTGAATCAGCCCCATGTTTTGTAAGTCTACAAGCAATAAATGCTGGAGAGGGTGTGGAGAAAAGGGAACCCTCTTACACTGTTGGTGGGAATGCAAACTAGTACAGCCACTATGGAGAACAGTGTGGAGATTCCTTAAAAAACTGGAAATAGAACTGCCTTATGATCCAGCAATCCTACTGCTGGGCATACACACTGAGGAAACCAGAAGGGAAAGAGACACGTGTACCCCAATGTTCATGGCAGCACTGTTTGTAATAGCCAGGACATGGAAGCAACCTAGATGTTCATCAGCAGATGAATGGATAAGAAAGCAGTAGTACATATACACAATGGAGTATTCCTCAGCCATTAAAAAGAATACATTTGAATCAGTTCTAATGAGGTAGATGAAACTGGAGCCTATTATACAGAGTGAAGTAAGCCAGAAAGAAAAACACCAATACAGTATACTAACGCATATATATGGAATTTAGAAAGATGGTAACAATAACCCTGTGTACAAGACAGCAAAAGAGACACTGATGTATAGAACAGTCTTATGGACTCTGTTGGAGAGGGAGAGGGTGGGAAGATTTGGAAGAATGGCATTGAAACATGTATAATATCATGTATGAAACGAGTTGCCAGTCCAGGTTTGATGCGCGATACTGGATGCTTGGGGCTGGTGCACTGGGATGACCCAGAGGGATGGTATGGGGAGGGAGGAGGGAGGAGGGTTCAGGATGGGGAACACATGTATACCTGTGGCGGATTCATTTCGATATTTGGCAAAACTAATACAATATTGTAAAGTTTAAAAATAAAATTAAAAAGTAAAAAACTCTAGATATGTTTGAATAAGATTTGAGTTCTGAGCTAGACAGTGCCTGTGAGTTTTTAGTTAAAATTTATATTCTCGAGTGCCATTTCTCAAATATATTTGGTTATGCTGCTGCTGCTGCTAAGTCACTTCAGTCGTGTCCGACTCTGTGCGACCCCATAAACAGCAGCCCACCAGGCTCCTCCATCCCTGGGATTCTCCATTGGTTATGACTAACTAATAAAGATAAAAGCAGGTATGTGTACATAGTCTCTCAGGGTTCTATAAGGGTTCTGCTTCTCTCTTCCTTCTTTCAAGACTGGGGAATCCAGCAGCACCTTTTGAATGTAAAAAATAGAAGACAAGTCCATTTCAGTTAGGTTATTTATTCAAATTGGAGGTGAATACTGACACACATATTCTTGAAGATTGATCCAGGTTGAAGCATGTTGCACAAGGGTTTACTGTTCAACTTGCAAGTAATTTGTAAAGCCAGAGTCAGTCTTGACTATGAAACATTGTATCACTGTGATTGGAATCAATAGTTCTTGCACTGTCATTTGTCACATATTTACAAGCTTGAAAAATAGTTCATTTTGTCCTCATCCCATAACTCAAAAGATTGAATCAGAGCCCTGGAGGGATCTGCCAACAGGACACATTCATTACTGATCAGCCGTCTTGGTGAGGCTATAATCACAACCACACCAAAAATAGAATATAAATAAAAGTTAAAGCACTGCTCATTTGATACACTCTTAAATATTTTTAGCTTCAAATATTTAAAAGTCTGCTGGGAGACTTCAATCACCTTGGTGACCTACCTCAGTGCCCACGAACAGAAAATTCATTGAGGCTGATTTTCCCATCACACTCTCAAAACATTCAAAGGTATCATACTTTTTTTTTAGTACAGCAAAATCAAAATCTAGAGTTAATGGTCCAAAACCTATATAAAGTATACTTCTTCCAGTTGCCTTGCATATAGTTCGTAAATGACCTCCTATTCCCAAGAAAGATTCTTAGAAGATTTTTAAAGATAATGCTTTCAATTTTAAGATAAAAGATTTATGAATGATAGAACTTGTGTCTATGAAATCAGTAATCCCAACCTTCTAATATTTCAGATGAAGGGCTTCATAAAATGAAAAGACTGACCATAAAGTTGTACTACACCTGCTGTCAGAGATAATCAGTAATAGAATTGCAAAGTGAATATTGAAAAGGATGTGAGACATGTACATTTGGGGTTATAAAAATGTATTTAAATTCCCTTCACTCCACTGTTGTATTGATAAAATATTAATAATTGAGGTTTGTGAGGCCAATTTAAATTCTTTAAACAAGTCCCTTGGACTGCAAGGAGATCCAACCAGTAATTATTCAGGAAATCAGTCCTGAATATTCATTCATTGGAAGGACTGATGCTGAAGTTGAGGCTCCAATACTTTGGTCACCTGATGCGAAGAATCGACTCATTGGAAAAGACCTTGATGCTGGGAAGGATTAAAGGTGGGAGAAGGCGACAACAGAGGATAAGATGGTTGGATTGCATCACCAACACGATGGACATGAGTTTGAGTAAACTCTGGGAGTTGGTGATAGACAGGGAGACCTGGTGTGCTGCAGTCCATGGGGTCACAGATTCGAACACATTGAGCGACTGAACTGAACAGAACTGAAACAAATCCCCAGGTATTAGCAGATGAACACAATGTTTATCAAATTTAGTTTGATAAACATGTCTTAGGGTTGCAGCTAGTTTCTACAGGCATTTTCCTCACTACATTCAACCTATGGGAGATCAGTCCATTTCCAAATCTGAGCTTGTGCTAATCTAAAAACTCCAGATTGCCATCCAAATCTTCAGTTGAGTGGTTCCATACAGATATAGCCTAACATTCCTTTTGCAAAATAAGACTGAAAATTGATATCATATATCAGTCATTTGCTCACTAAATCTCTAATTTGAAACCTTAATATTTAGGTTCTATGACTTTACTATTTATTTTGTGAAGCAACCCCATTTCCTCCAGAAACATCCCTACTGAGAATGGCTGAAATTCAACTAGAAGTCATCCTGAGGTTAAGGATCTAAATATCTTCATCTTTGGGGAAAGAGATGGAAAAGCACACCTTCGCGTGAAGAAGGAGCTCTGAATTTGAACATATCTGCATTAGACAGAGTTCATGATATCAGCTCATCTGCATATCTCCTTTTTAGAAAGAGAGTGGGTAGTGAACCGGGAGACTTTTACCTGCTCCTCCTGCAGTTGATTGGTCTAAGAGGAGACCTCTTATCTAGAGGTGCCCCATTCATGAACTAGTCTTTTTTGTCCTGGCTTAAAAAGATGAGCTGGGTAAATCAGACTCTTACACTAAAATCTAAACTGAGAGACAAGAAGTTGTCAGTAAGGTGTGTACTAGAGGTTAAGGTTTCATAATATGACTGGGGCCATCACTACTATGTGTGCAAAATGAGACAGCTTAACCCTGAGAAAGAGAAAAGAATGCAGGACCCAGGCAGGAGATATTCTGAGAGAAAGGGAGAGGAAAAACCTGACCCAGGGAGCAGCCCTATCACAGGCCCTTTTGGAGGCAAGATGGTTCAGTTTTGCTCAGATCCTCATGAAACCTCTCTGACAGTGTATCTCTTCTCTTTTGTTTGGAGCTGATTTAAATGAACTTCTGTCCCTTGAAACCTCAAAAACAAGAACTAGATGCAGTTAATGTTGTGATCAAGTCAGAGCTAACCTTTCAAGATCGGAGACATTGTGCCATTCAATGGTACTGGCTTGCTTCTCTGAATCAGTGCACACCGAAGTTTAGTTTTGCTGTCTGACTTTGTATCTCTTTTACTCTAATAGGAGACACAAGATATTCAAACACAAGCAATGAGAAAAATACCTGGTAAAATGGTTACGTGCTGAGACAGGCTGTGAATTGTGCTAATAACTGAAAAAACTAATTGAAGTCTCAAATATCCTATCAACAGAGGCATCTGACTTAAATTTGTGGACAAGAATATGAGGAGATGACACTGCCCAAAGAGTGGATTCTAGACAGAGGAAAAACTTTTCTTAGGGCAAAAAGCATAGTCCATGAAATCTAGGTTTGAGTTCTGACTCTGCTACAAGTCAAGATCACAAGGCTGTGTGTCCTTGAACAAGTTATATAATGTCTTAGAGTCTCAACTGTATTTGTAAAATTGTGATAAAAATAGTAGCTTTTCTTACTGAGTGGAGAAGATTAAATAAGATAATGTATGCATAAATATTTATGTGATTTTCTGAGACTGAAGGAAAAGATTTACTGTCTTCTTCACTGAAGCTTATTTACCCTGTCAAAAATCGGTTGAGGAACTCATCACACGTGCTACTTAAATATTTTTTAATATAGGGAAACTCAAAGAATTCAGTAAGAATCCTCTCGGACTCACAAATCATTTCTGAAAACTTGTTTGGAGGCAAATGTTAATGCACAGATTTTACTGATGAAAAAGCAGTTTTTCAGGAACTGAAACTCAAATCAGGTAGCAGTGACATAGTACTTGAAAACAAAGCTACAGGGAATTTGGGTATATGCCATATCCACTCAAGTTTACTAAGGGGACTTGTGATTGTTGCAAATCGTAACCACTTATTTAATTCTGTGGCTGTGGGATCCAATAAAGTATTGGTTTATTGTTTTTAATTTTGGCAGCAAGCTAATGTTTAAGCAATAAACTTCTCATGAAGCTATCCTTATATGGTTTTATTATGCAATTTCAGAACTGCATTCATGCTTATCTACTTAAAAAAGGAATTAGGCTGTGATCATTATTAATACTTTAAGCTTATCATGACCATTTCTGATATTAATCTACATATGTGCTAATTTCTCATCTGCTACTCAGCAGTTGAATGTCTCATTAGGACCTTCACCCACTTCATTTGTTGAAGACAGGTGGAAGATAATTGCTGAATGTATAGTTTTTTATCCGCTATATCCTAAATTTCATTGTCATGCTTAAAGATCCAAATTGCCTTTGACATTTGTCTCTCTGTACATGAGAACATTTTTATTAATAGCTGAAATTATACATATATCTATTCTATTTATATGTGTATATACACACACACACACATAATGAGATACTCTTCTGCCTTTCTATCTTGCTGCAACCTCTTTCTCTAATCTGAATAATTTTTCTGGGACAAAATGTCATGCCGAATTAATAAGCAAAGAATTCAAAGATATACAGACTAAAGAAGGAAACAGTTTCATCTTGATTCACGTTTTTTTATTTCTATTAAGGTTAGATATCATTTATACAATTTAGCTATTTGTATTTGTGTGTGTGTGTGTGTGTGTGAATATTGTTTGTCCTTATCCTTTGGTCATTTTTCTACTTTAGAAGAACAATATTTTTTAATGTTAATTATGAAAACTACAGTTTTCCCACACTGGCCCATATTTTAAAAATTCAGTATATAAGGCCTAGAAACACAGTGGTCTTTATTTCCAGAAGAAATAAAATGTACAAACATACATTTGTTCAGTTATACAGCATTACATTAGTCATTTGATAGTAGCGGTGTATTTCCTAGAATTATTGAATTTTAACTTCAAATCTACTTCAGTTCAGCCTTTTATGTTTAGCACAATATCCTCTTTTCAAAGTCTTGATGCCAAGGTCATAGCAACAGTGAAACAGCAGGGAGATGACACCAGTACTACCTGAAGTGAAAACTAATACAGTTATGTAAAGTTTAAAAATAAAAAAAATAAAAATAAAAATAAAAATAAATAAATAAATAAATAAAAAAAAATAAAGAACAGATCATGTAAATGGGATATCGTGGCTTCAGGGATGCTGTAAGTGAAGCCACTGAGCCATCTTATTCCTCAAACTTCCAGACCTGCCGGAGGGTTTATGTGTTTCTAGATATACCTACCAACTGACGGAGCAGAAAAGACTCAAGTCTCTTCCTAAGTGCAGCATTTTGCCAGTTTGGGGGCAGTAGCAGTGAAACTCCTTTGTGCTGGTCCCATGTGGCTCTGTGTCTGGTATAGATTGTTCAAATCTCTCAGTCCCACCAGAAAACCTATAAGCATGATGCTAAGTTGTCTCCTGTGTGTCATTTTGGCTCATATCGGTTTGCTCAACCTGTCATCCTTCTATATAAAGGGTTTCTTGAAGGACATAGCAGTCCCTACATATTCCAGCAACATCAAAATCTTGCCATAAAAAGCATTATCCTTTATCCATATTCCTGCTCTCTAACCTGAGAGAGGAGAGGCGCAATAAACCATGCCTGGGAGCTTGCAAGTTTCTGTTCTGTCAAAACCATAAAGGAAGAAAATTTTGGAGCTGAAATCATCCTCCTTTGCTTCTACTACTACTGTATTTTTCTTCTTCTGTGTGTGTCTCATCCATCTCAGACCCAAAGTCCTGTCACTAAAGGGACACTTGTCTTCATTTATACAACTATCATTCCCTGGGATGGCTTCCCTGGTGGCTCAGATGGTAAAACGTCTGTCTGCAATGCTGGAGACCCAGGTTCGAT
The DNA here is from genome assembly GCF_019923935.1 of Bubalus bubalis. Classification (NCBI taxonomy): domain Eukaryota; kingdom Metazoa; phylum Chordata; class Mammalia; order Artiodactyla; family Bovidae; genus Bubalus; species Bubalus bubalis. Next base: position 46,415,718 of record NC_059167.1, read on the forward strand.
CCCTGGGTTGGGAAGATCCCTGGAGAAGGAAATGGCAACCCAGTCGAGTACTCTTGCCTGGAAAATCCCATGGACAGAGGAGCCTGGTATGCTACAGTCCATGGGGTTGCAAAGAGTCAGACACGACTGAGTGACTTTACTTATTCCCTGGGATATGGCAATGGAGGTCAGTCTCACTTTCTAGAAATGATACTCAGACTTTCCTCCAAAATGCACATTTCCAAACCTAACTTGATTAGTGTGTGAGTTTTCCAAATAGAAAATGACTTGAGATGTACTGAAAATTTTCAAATTCTGCTGGCAGCAGATAACTAATAGGATTTTTTGATGTCTTTAATGAACTGGACCTGAGAGATATTTTTTTTTTTTAACGTGGACCAAGGAGTCACATCTCACACAATTTCATCCAGAATTTATAAAGTGCTGCAAAAGAATGTTTGAGGTAAAGGAGAGGTGAAGTCGCTCAGTTGTGTCCAACTCTTTGTGACCCCATGGACTGTAGCCTACCAGGCTCCTCTGTCCATGGGATTTTCCAGGCAAGAGTACTGGAGTGGGTTGCCATTTCCTTTTCCAGAGGATCTTCCCCACCCAGGGATTGAACCTGGGTCTCCCGCAGTGTAGGCAGACACGTTACCGTCTGAGCCACCGTGTAGTTTTTCATGTATGCATTAAACGTTTCAACATATTTAGGGTAAATATTAAAAATATGATCAATTTTTTCAAAATAGTAGTTACATATTGTGCACAAAATATATGTAAGATATCTTGGAGTAAAAATCAATATCTTGGAGTAAAAAGTACATTTATGTGCTTATTTAATGTTTAATTTATTTAGTGAATTAATAAAGCAACACAAAATAGGCTTTTTAGCTTCTTATTGTATGTAATGTCCATCCTCCCCAATTTGACTACTTCTTCCCTGAGACAGTAAAGCTCTTTAGGGTTTTACTTGTCATCATTTCAAGACCCTACAGGCATCTGTTCCAAAGCTATTATTAAAATTGCTGAAGATGTCCTCTAGCATCCTCTTGCAGATTCAAAGGCTCATTTCCCTTTCCTATAGACTCATGTTCCTTATTTGGAAGCACTCAATAATAAACAAGGCAGGAAGCAGCAAATGCAGGCCCCTTCTGAAATGGCTGAGCAACATTCAATCTGTTGACAAAAAAATAAAATTATGCTGGTGAGGAAACATCACTTACATATATACTCAGGAAGCAGAGAAAGGCCATTCACTCTGGGATTTTATAGTAAGGCACATATAATGTATCTTTCCATCTGATAAAAAAAGGCTATCCCCACTTAACAAGCAGACTTGAAATAGGGAGGCATGGCCTAAAGAGTACCATTCATGGTTCCATGTGAAGGTTGGATGTTTTCATTGTGGCTGGGGATATGGGGTAAGTCTCAAAGAGCACAACAGTGGCCCAGAAGAGTCTCTCTGAGACTCACAGCTTATGTCTTTACAAGACTCCTTCCCTCATCTCTGCCACTGGTCTGGGCTCACCTTCTCAGTCCTTCTGGAGAGGTCCTCTTGCTTCACCATTTCTGGCACAAAAAATAATAAGCCTTTTATACTCTCATGATGTGTGCATGGCATCATCAATTTCAATGTCTGTTCCAAATAGATGAGGCTCCATCCTGTTTCTAAAGAGTGGATTCCAGAGGAATATAATAGGGAATAGATAATATTCACATTAGCTATTTCTAAGTGATGAGATTATGAGATAATTATTTTTTTATTTTTATTTTTTACTTATTTTCCTTTTTTGCTTTTCAGTAAAGTTTCAAATAGTAAATCTTTAAGGTTGTCCAGGCCATATAGTTCAACTCTACTCAATACTAAGTTAGTGGTTTGAAAGCAGCCACAGATAATACTAAAATGAGTGTGACTGTGTTCTAATAAAACTTTATTTGCAAAAACAGGTGGAAGGCCAGATTTGATCTACAGATCAGTCTGTCAATTCCTGCTCAAATGTTTCTATACTGAAAGTCTTTGACTTGCATGATTAAGAAATATAAACATTTATAAAAATAGAAAAAATGAGGCACATTGGTAATCATAATTAAGACCTAGTGGTTGGCTCTTTTAGGAGTGACAAAATTAGGTGATAAAAGCTGACCCTCTCCTTATCTATGGTTTCCTTAGAATGCTGGTTTACTTCTAGACAGGGAGGTCTTGGACTCTAGATTGGCTTGTCCCTCTACCATGCTATAACCTCTACACTGGCTTCCTGATCCCTCCAAGATTAATAACTGCTACAGTGTTGCACTTTATAATCTAGAATGAAAATGTACAATGTAAGAGAAATTTATTTATCCCACCCCTCTAGTAGCAATAGAATAACTCTGAGAATCTTGGGGGAAACTTCTGACAAATTTAATATGGTACCATTGAATGACCATGACTTGCTTTTCCTCTTCACTGCATTTAGGATCTCCTGACCTGTTTCTGCTGACAGGCCTGGGACCTTTTAGGAGAAAGGGATGTTGCTGAGCAGCTGTAGCGAATTCTACCTTTTGCCCTGAAAACTCTGGGGAATCCTCACCACAATTCATATTTTATGGTGGGGTGGGGGTGCAGATTGACCAACACACTTCCAAAATGCTACTTAGTTTCTGACTGCATTCACAGGCCCCAACTGTCTCTTCTAAAGTGAGTTTCTCTAATCAGCAGATTTGCTGTGAAGGAAACACCAAGTGTGGCAGAAATTGTCTTCGTATTGGAGAACAGTGTGAGAGCAGGTGCTTGAATGTGGGAATGTCAGAGCTCAGAGTGAAGACAATTATTCTCCCCCATGTAGCTCAGCATGAAAGAGAAATTAGCAAGAAAAAGGCAGGCAGCTGCTCTCCCCCGGGTGTCATGGGCAACTGCAATGAGAGGGGCTCCCCTACACCTGGGCATATTCAGCCTGTGCTGGCCCCACAGGCCTCATGGGCCAGTGCCCAGGATTCTAAGATACACTGCAGCAGCCCATGCCAGGAAGGAGCTGGAAGGAAACTAATCACTTCTGGACTCCTTGCAAGAGCTGAAAGTGAAACCAGTAATGTGATACTTAGGTATTTTCCACAGCAGGGACGTTTTCAGAATCAAGATTAATTCAGGAATAACATTATATCCCCTCCTCCCCTTGACATTCATCCATCCATGTTCAATTTTTACCCAAATCAAATGACACAACTGATGGTTGTCTGTTCCATTTTCTATTCAGTTCAGTTCAGTCACTCAGTTGTGTCCGACTCTTTGCGACCCCATGAATCACAGCATGCCAGGCCTCCCTGTCCATCACCAACTCCCGGAGTTCACTCAGACTCACGTCCATCGAGTCGGTGATGCCATCCAGCCATCTCATCCTCTGTCGTCCCCTTCTCCTCCTGCCCCCAATCCCTCCCAGCATCAGGGTCTTTTCCAGTGAGTCAACTCTTCGCATAAGGTGGCCAAAGTACTGGAGTTTCAGCTTTAGCATCAGTCCTTCCAAAGAACACCCAGGACTGCTCTCCTTTAGGATGGACTGGTTGGACCTCCTTGCAGTCCAAGGGACTCTCAAGAGTCTTCTCCAACACCACAGTTCAAAAGCATCAATAAGCCCAAAGATGGGACCCCAAATTACTTATCTAGTGAGAATGGGGAGAGTTTTAATAAGATGACTTTTACCCAGGCTTCTCTCAAGGAAGGACAAGCTATTAATTCAGGCTGCCCAGGAGCATACACTGTCAAACCCAGCTGGACCCTGGTGATCAGGAAGGTTCAGGTTCCTTTTGGATCACTTTTGTGTGAGGATTCCCTGTCCTCCTCTGCCCTTTATACTATGTGGCATAGTTAAAACATTCTAACAGAGGCCTGAGAGCAGGAGCACTGTGTTGGCCAAAGGAAATGGATTTTTAAAACAAGCAACTGTCATTTCTATTTGACTAGGTAGTCCTATACTAAATGTGAGTTTTTAAGAACTCAATTGTTTCAAAGTAAAAAATGAGAATTCCACTGGGGCCTACCAGCTTTTGGTTCCTAATTATGTTAGTGAGTGTGTTAGCCCAGTCCTATAACAAACGAATTCTCAAGTCTCAGAGGTTTAAAACATTATAATTTTTTTTCTCATATATGCAAAAGTTCAATGCAGATGTACCTGTGTGACAGGTAGCTTTACTCTCCATGGTCATTTAGGGACCCAGGCTCCTTCCACCTTGTGACCCCTGCTTCTTCAGAGTCTTTTCCAGTCACTGACAGGCAGGGAACAGAGCAAGGGGAAGACACATCTGCTTCTTATCCACTCAGAACCCAAAAGGATACAGGTCACTTCTAACCACCTTCCATTCATGAATATTAATTGCACAGTCACACCTAGATGGCAGGTAACTGTAGCATCAATCCCCACTTCACAACAACAAGCTGACATTATGAGGAGGGAGCACAGGTCTGGGGTGGTCAGCTGGCTGTGGGCACATTTACAGCCCCTTCAGCCCCTCCAAGAACTGCCTGCTAATGTTGTGGCTCAAATCCGGGATGACTGTCCCTGAGACGCTGCTTCATTTTGCTTTGCCACTATCCCTATCTTCTTAGAGTTCCCTCAGGTAGCATTTCTGCAAATACTTCATTCAAAGCTAAAGGCAGATGTGGAGCTGTGGTGGCAGAATTCTTAGTAGGAGTCCAGCCTGGGTGCTTCAACAGAAGTCAACAGTGCCTGCAGTAGGGCCAGGTCTGCTTGGGGCTGTGGAAGTGACAGGGAAGAGTTAATGGTCTCCTGCATCTTGACAACCTGAGATATGCGACTGTCAGCTGGGAGGCAGTCTGAGATGGCTTGGTGAGCAGAGTTCTGGTCAAAGTCATTGCTCTGAAAGAGACTACGAGAGTTTCTTTACACCAAGAATGCATGATTAGGTGAATATTTAAAAAGAAAACTGTAACAATCCAAATTTCAATTGTGCCAGCCTAGTTCCCAGTTTCTTCTGATCCATTTTAACACAACTCTTCTGATAAATCTATCTTGTATGCTTTTTTCTTCTCCAAGGTATTATCCAGGATCTTTACATTTCTAGAGCATGTAAAAATTATTTCCAAGTTTTTGGAATCTAGTCTCTCCTTGTCCCACAGAAAACTCCTGTAAACCAGGAAGTACACAGAAAGCTTGAAAGACACAGGCCATCTGATGTCACACCCAGGTGTTCCAGATGTCCCAAATGTTCCCAGATGCTCCAAATGCTCTGACTCTTGGGATTCAGATTTAATTGGACTAGGGGAGAAGGAAGTGGCAACCCATTCCAGTGTTCTTGCCTGGAGAATCCTAGGGATGGGGGAGCCTGGTGGGCTGCTGTCTATGGGGTCGCACAGAGTCAGACATGACTGAAGTGACTTAGCAGTAGCAGCAGCAGCAGCAGGCTACCTTTATCATTCTTTCAAAATTCATTTCATCCAAAAAAACCTTTGGTCACTAAGCAGTGGGTGATTCACCGGTCACTTATCCCATCTCCTCCTTATAATCCCTTGACAGCAGTAGGTCTCAAAAGTTTTCTTCAAACCAATGTAATTGGAAATACTCTCAGCTTAGATTAGCACACTTTTGTCATTATAGAAACACAAAGAATTTTCACAAATCATCATACTCACCATCCCCATATCCAAACAAGTCAAGACTCCTCAGCATCTCATTAGGGATAGGGACACTGAGCACATGCTGAGAGTACCATGTGCATTAATGGAAAAGAATTATCACTCTGTAGCTCAGGTAGTAAGGGATCTGCCTGCAATGCAGGAGACCCCAGTCTGATTTCTGGGTCAGGAAGATCTGCTGGAGAAGGGATATGCTACCCACTCTGGTATTCTTGGGCTTCCCTGGTAGCTAGATGATAAAGAATCCACCTGCAGTACAGGAGAACCTGGGTTCAATCCCTGGGTTGGGAAGATCCCCTGGAGAAGGGAACAGCTACCCACTACAGTATTCTGGTCTGGAGAATTCCATGGACAGAGGAGCCTGGGGGGCTATATTCCATGAGGTCGCAAAGAGTCAGACACAACTGAATGATTTTCACTTAACTTCATTCAGTAGTTGACTTTTTGCTATATGCTCTCCCTCTGGAGGGTAGGAAGAGTTACTGCTCCTAACATGTTTCTTGGTGATTTTTGTTGTTGTTTTAGATTCAAGTGAGTGAGAGACAGCCTAACTGACTATGCAGAAGATGAACTCTCAGGTCAATTGATGTGTTCAAAATCTGGTCTCTGCCATGCAGTAGTGTTTGATGAGATCTTGGCGAAAATGCATAACTCTTTCTTCCTCAATTTCTCATCTGTAAAATGGGAATGATAATCCACATATTAGGGCTGTTGTGAAGATTGTGTCAGTAATAAAAAGGACTTTTAATCATGTCTGGCACATAATTAGTGCAACATAAATATTTGCTATTATAATGTGCACATTACCATGAATTCCTTATTGCCAAAGTCAGACTTAAATTGAAGAAAGTAGGGAAAACCACTAGACCATTCAGGTATGACCTAAATCAAATCCCTTATGATTATACAGTGGAAGTGAGAAATAGATTCAAGGGCCTAGATCTGATAGAGTGCCTGATGAACTATGGAATGAGGTTCGTGACATTGTACAGGAGACAGGGATCAAGACCATCCCCATGGAAAAGAAATGCAAGAAAGCAAAATGGCTCTCTGGGGAGGCCTTACAAATAGCTGTGAAAAGAAGAGAAGCAAAAAGCAAAGGAGAAAAGGAAAGATATAAACATCTGAATGCAGAGTTCCAAAGAATAGCAAGAAGAGATAAGAAAGCCTTCTTCAGCGATCAATGCAAAGAAATAGAGGAAAACAACAGAATGGGAAAGACTAGGGATCTCTTCAGGAAAATCAGAGATACCAAAGGAACATTTCATGCAAGGATGGGCTCGATAAAGGACAGAAATGGTTTGGACCTAACAGAAGCAGAAGATATTAAGAAGAGATGGCAAGAACACACAGAAGAACTGTACAAAAAAGATCTTCACAACCCAGATAATCACGATGGTGTGATCACTCACCTAGAGCCAGACATCCTGGAATGTGAAGTCAAGTGGGCCTTAGAAAGCATCACTATGAACAAAGCTAGTGGAGGTGATGGAATTCCAGTTGAGCTATTTCAAATCCTGACAGATGATGCTGTGAAAGTGCTGCACTCAATATGTCAGCAAATTTGGAAAACTCAGCAGTGGCCACAGGACTGGAAAAGGTCACTTTTCATTCCAATCTCAAAGAAAGGCAATGCCAAGGAATGCTCAAACTACTGCACAATTGCACTCATCTCACACGCTAGTAAAGTAATGCTCAAAATTCTCCAAGCCAGGCTTCAGCAATATGTGAACCGTGAACTTCCTAATGTTCAAGCTGGTTTTAGAAAAGGCAGAGGAACCAGAGATCAAATTGCCAACATCCGCTGGATCATGGAATAAGCAAGAGAGTTCCATAAAAACATCTATTTCTGCTTTATTGACTATGCCAAAGCCTTTGACTATGTGGATCACAATAAACTGTGGAAAATTCTGAAAGAGATGGGAATACCAGACCACCTGATCTGCCTCTTGAGAAATTTGTATGCAGGTCAGGAAGCAACAGTTAGAACTGGACATGGAACAACAGACTGGTTCCAAATAGGAAAAGGAGTTCATCAAGGCTGTATATTGTCACCCTGTTTATTTAACTTATATGCAGACTACATCATGAGAAACGCTGGACTGGAAGAAACACAAGCTGGATTCAAGATTGCTGGGAGAAATCTCAATAACCTCAGATATGCAGATGACACCACCCTTATGACAGAAAGTGAAGAGGAACTCAAAAGCCTCTTGATGAAAGTGAAAGTGGAGGATGAAAAAGTTGCCTTAAAGCTCAACATTCAGAAAACGAAGATCATGGCATCCGGTCCCATCACTTCATGGGAAATAGATGGGGAAACAGTGGAAACAGTGGCTGACTTTATTTTTCTGGGCTCCAAAATCACTACAGATGGAGACTGCAGACATGAAATTAAAAAATGCTTACTCCTTGGAAGGAGAGTTATGACCAACATAGATAGCATATTCAAAAGCAGAGACATGACTTTGCCAACAAAGATTCGTCTAGTCAAGGCTATGGTTTTTCCTGTGGTCATGTATGGATGTGAGAGTTGGACTGTGAAGAAGGCTGAGCACCAAAGAATTGATGCTTTTGACCTGTGGTGTTGGAGAAGACTCTTGAGAGTCCCTTGGACTGCAAGGAGATCCAAGCAGTCCATTCTGAAGGAGATCAGCCCTGGGATTTCTTTGGAAGGAATGATGCTAAAGCTGAAACTCCAGTACTTTGGCCACCTCATGTGAAGAGTTGACTCATTGGAAAAGACTCTGATGCTGGGAGGGATTGGGGGCAAGAGGAGAAGGGGACGACAGAGGATGAGATGGTTGGATGGCATCACTGACTTGATGGACGTGAGTCTCAGTGAATTCTGGGAGTTGATGATGGACAGGGAGGCCTGGCGTGCTGTGATTTATGGGGTCGCAAAGAGTCGGACAGGACTGAGTGACTGATCTGATCTGATCTGATATGCCAACTAGTGGTGGGAAGGGAGTTAGACTGTCCTCAGCCTTACATGCTTCCTGAAATCCAGATCCTTGGTTGGCTCACTTAGGTTTAGTGTCCTCCAAAGAAAAAGAGTAATAAGGAATAGAAACTATGCTTGCAGGATACTTTTGCACTTGCTGAATGTCTGGCTTCCTCCCATACGTATCCTTTGGTCTCCATATAACTTATGGTTCAAACCAATCAGGCTACATTTGAGAGTTCAAATGTGTTAAACAAAATGAGACACTATGTCAAGAATGAGAAACAAGGAATGCCCTGGACAAATCAGGGTGTACATGTGTGAGGATCCTAATTGCTGCTTATTTCAGGTGGACTGCTTAGCCTGCTGCAGCACTATGGCAAGAATTCTGCCATTTAGTATGCATTTATTCAAATTTTTTTACTCCTTTCAACATCCTTATAAAGTAGATTTTATTATTTTCCCATTTTACAAATGAGGCAATGAAAGTTTATTGATGCACTAAAATTATACCAATGGAAAACAACACATTTTTTTTTCTTATTCTACCAGGTTGCAGTTCCTCTTATCCCCAGACAACTCCCAGTTTCTGAACATCTTAAACAACTTTGGGCAACTGTCTGGTCCACATGCTTATAAGATTCGTGTTGCTTATTTATTCTCTGACTAGGTTTGTGCTTATGACAAGCCATATCTTTTTTAATCAAAAAGGATTCTTTAAATTCTACAGTACTTTACAATTATCAAAAGTATCACATACATGATTTCTTATAATCCCATAATAACCCACTTTTAAAATCTTATACCCCTGAATTGGCCCACTTTCTTCTCCTTACTGATTATCACTAGTTTGCTCTCTATATCTGTTAGTCTGCTTCTTTTTGTTTTATTCACTAGTTTGTTGTATTTTTTTAGATTCCATATATAAGTGGTATCATACAGTATTTGTCTTTCTCTAACTTATTTCACTTGATGTAATGCCCTCCAAGTATATCCATATTGCTACAAATCACAAAATTTTATTCTTTTTTATGACCGAGTAGTATTCCATTGTAATTATATACCACATCTTCTTTATCCATTCATCTGCTGATGGACACTTGGGTTGCTTTCATACCTTGGCAATAGTAAATAATGCTGCTATGAGCATTGGAGTGTGTATATCTTTTCAAATTGGTGGTTTGCTTTTTTAGATGTTTTGAGTCATATGGTAGGTCTATTTTTAGTTTTCTGAGAAATCTCTGTACTTTTTTCCACAGTGGCTGCACCAATTTACATTGTTACCAACAGTAGGAGGGTTCTTTTTTCTCCACATCCTTGTGAACACTTGTTAGTCATGCTCTTCTTTGATAGCCAATCTGGCAGATAAGAGGTGGTATCTTATCCAGGTTTTGATATACGTTTCCCTGATGATTAGCAATGTTGAGCACCTTTTCATGTTCCTGTTGACAATCTGCATTTCTTCTTTGGAAAAATGTCTGTTTAGTTCTTCCATCCATTTTTTAAATCAAATTGTTTTTCAATTCCTAAAATTAATTTTAAAAATTAGTAAAATAGATGTGTGAGTTTATCTTTTCTCTGGGTCACAATATTTAGGAAAATGGGCTTTGGAGAAGAGGAAAATTTGAACTCTGGCTTTGTCAATCATTAGCTACAAGATATAGTTCAAGTCTCTTGCATTCTTTATACCACAAGTCCTACACCTGTCAGTTCAGTTCAGTTCCGTTCAGTTGCTCATCGTGTCCGACTCCTTGCAACCCCATGAACCACAGCACGCCAGGCCTCCCTGTCCATCACCAACTTCCAGAGTCCACCCAAACCCATGTCCATTGAGTTGGTGATGCCATGCAACCATCTCATCCTCCGTTGTCCCCTTCTCCTCCAGCCCTCAATCTCTCCCAGCATAAGGGCCTTTTCAAATGAGTTAGCTCTTCGCATCAGGTGGCCAAAGTATTGGAGTTTCAGCTTCAACATCAGTCCTTCCAATGAACACCCAGGACTGGTTACCTTTAGGATGGACTAGTTGGATCTCCTTGCAGTCGAAGGGACTCTCAAGAGTCTTCTCTAACACCACAGTTCAAAAGCATAAATTCTTCGGCGCTCAGTTTTCTTTATAGTTCAACTCTCACATCCATACTTGACTACTAGAAAAACCATAGCCTTGACTAGATGGACCTTTGTTGACAAAGTAATGTCTCTGCTTTTTCTACATCTTCCTGGAATTGTGAGCATTTCCTTATCTGTAAACTGGGAATAATAACACTTGGCTATCTTAAGGATTAGATGACCTATTTTAGGGAAAGAGTTTAGCAAATAGTAAGTACTAAAATTTATAGTGATTGCTATTATAATAGCAATTATCCCCATAGACTTAGAAGAATAATTTTTGAGATAACTGAATAGACAACAGGATAAGCAAATAACCTACCCTGGGGGCTCAGATGTTATAGAATCTGCCTGCAGTGCAGGAGACCTAGGTTCCCTGGGTGGGGAAGATCCTCTGGAAAAGGAAGTGGCAACCCAGTATTCTTGCCGGGAGAATTCCATGGACAGAGGAGCCTGGTGGGCTATCATCCATGGGGTTGCAAAGAGTTGGACATGACTGAGCAACTTTCATTTCACTTCACTAAGCATGAAAGTGAAAGTGGAGAGTGAAAAAGTTGGCTTAAAGCTCAACATTCAGAAAACGAAGATCATGGCATCCGGTCCCATCACTTCATGGGAAATAGATGGGGAAACAGTGTCAGACTTTATTTTTTGGGGCTCCAAAATCACTGCAGATGGTGACTGCAGCCATGAAATTAAAAGACGCTTACTCCTTGGAAGGAGAGTTATGACCAACCTAGATAGCATATTCAAAAGCAGAGACATGACTTTGCCAACAAAGGTTCGTCTAGTCAAGGCCATGGTTTTTCCTATGGTCATGTATGGATGTGAGAGTTGGACTGTGAAGAAGGCTGAGTGCCAAAGAATTGATGCTTTTGACCTGTGGTGTTGGAGAAGACTCTTGAGAGTCCCTTGGACTGCAAGGAGATCCAAGCAGTCCATTCTGAAGGAGATCAGCCCTGGGATTTCTTTGGAAGGAATGAGGCTAAAGCTGAAACTCCAGTACTTTGGGCACCTCATGCGAAGAGTTGACTCATTGGAAAAGACTCTGATGCTGGGAGGGATTGGGGGCAAGAGGAGAAGGGGATGACAGAGGATGAGATGGTTGGATGGCATCACTGACTTGATGGGCGTGAGTCTGAGTGAACTTCGGGAGTTGGTGATGGACAGGGAGGCCTGGCGTGCTGTGATTCATGGGGTCGCAAAGAGTCGGACACGACTAAGTGACTGATCTGATCTGATCTGAAGCAAATAACCAGCAATCAGAAGGCCATAAATGAAAGCATCTCTGCCTTCCTGTCAAAAAATGATTGCTATGCTTGCATAAGTGTGCAAGTGTGTAAAGATGCATACATGAGGATTTTCAACATTTCATTTCATAAATGCAGAGCACAGGGTATCTTTGGCTAATTGGTCATGGTGTCTCTAGCATTGAATGAAATGAACAGCCTACCTTGTGTAAGAGGAAACCCTCTGGGTCTGGCCACCAGAATTCAGATTGAATCACTGCCATAAAAAGTTTCAGCCCTATTAAGCCCCATAATTGAGCCAGAGTACAGACCAAAGTCCCTGGAATGGAGTGAAGTTTGGGTCCCCTAGAGGAAGGAGCTTGCTATGCTGCCAAAAATATATACTGTAAGTTCCCCTTTAGACTTTTAGTGGTATAAGTCAATGGAAAACTATAACAGCCTGCTAGAGGCAGGACTGCCAATGGCCCAGTATCTTCAAGAATGAAGATTTAGGTCACCCCACCAGACAGGGAACACCTTTAGCCAAGGAACAACTCTAGCCAAGATGCTTGCCAAAGAGCAAGGAAATATGGAATAGGCAATAGGAGAAGGTATAAATACTTATAAATACTAAGTGTAACCCTGTGACAAATTGCAGAAACAAAAACTGTAATTGTTATGAGCATTTCTACCATATTTTGATCTAAATATATTTGCATACATATTTATCTTCCCCTTTCCCAGTCCTTTAACATAGAATGTTAATCTCATCACAAGGAAAAAACAATGTGAATACGGAAGGTGATAGATGTTGATTAAACTTACTCTCAATGTGGGAGATCCGGGTTTGATCCCTGGGTTGGGAAGATCCTCTGGAGAAGGAAATGACAACCCACTCCAGTACTCTTGCCTGGAAAATCCCAGGGACAGAGAAGCCTGGTAGGCTACAGTCCATGAGGTCATAAAGAGTCGGACATGACTGAGCGACTTCACTTTCACTAAACTTACTCTGGTGATTGTTTTGCAAATATATACATACATCAAGTTACACCTAAAACTATATAATATTATATGCCAATTACATCTCAATAAAACTGGAAGAAAAAGGTATGTAAATAGTAATTAACCTTATAGCCCAGTATGTAAATTACAGGCTATCAAAAAGCAAGTATTACTCAGAAGAAGAATGAACATTATCCCAGTATGAGTAGAAAGACTTTACATCTTTTTTTGTGAAGAGGGTTAGTATTTTTTGTTTAGATAAAAAATAGTTATATCGTGTCAGCTATAAGCAAGATTTTGCTGTTGTCTTTATCTGGATATTATGTACAGGTAAAGATATATGTTTGGAAGCTGTGTGGGCAAGAGGTGGACAGTAGTGGCTTTACATTTTGTCAGCTTTGCTGAACTGGAACTGTATGTCCCAGAGTTCTCTTCCTTGTATGATTTTGGATTAGGGTTGGCCACAAGAGATACTGACATAAGATGTTGGAGGTAAAGTTAAGAGGCAACCTTTTTCAGGCCTCAAAGGTGGCTGTCGAGCGCTGTGACAGCCCATGCATCTTGTTGCTGATCTACTGACTCTCCTTGTCAGCACGGGGCAGCACTCAGGCCTGCAGCTCCTCCAGCTCCCATCAGCTCTCTTCTCTCACCTTCTCAGGCAGATGCAAGTTTAGCCTCATGAAGGAAGGTGCCAGCTCCTGCAGGTTACCTACTTCATCAAAACTAGAGTAACTGAGAGACATTCACAGCTTCCAGTCTGCCCTTGCTATCTCTTAGTTCATGTCCTGTTTTTTTTTTTTTTTCTTTTCCCCCACCTGCTCTTACAGCCAACCTGTTGTAAGTTTTGTCCAACACCAGCTGCAATAGCCGTACAGAGACTTCTTCACCACCTCTCACAGTTGTGTAAGGACTAGTCCCTGTTAAAAATCATGTATTCTTACCACTCAGAGTGGTTCTGCTTCTGTGATCAAGCTCTGACTGATGCAATAGGATTTTGCTTTTTATTTAAAACGTGATCATCTGGATATATGGCTTTTCATGACAGAAAATTTTATTATGCTGATCCCAGACTTCCTGTGGCCACAATTAGCTGAAACTGAGCGGCTGCTCCCTGGGATGATGCATGCACTGTCCAGCTTGCCACAGGCCCCAGCTGGCCATCTTCACTCATCTATATTTCATGCCTGGTCCCCCAAAGCATTTGGGTTTGTGACTCTTAGACTGGAGGCATTCTTAAAAGGTCTGGTCTGATTTCTACCCACTGGGCGCATAAAGCCTTCATGATTGCCTGACCCAGACCAAACAGTGTTTTCCGGATGTCTGAGTGGCATGTAACAAAGGTTTCACTGCTTCCTGAAAATACTTATTTATTCTGTATTACACTTATTATTCTACCCTCAGTATATATAGCATAGCATTTGCATTACTCAATCTTATTCATTCCCATCAATAACATGATAGGAAGTATGCCTTTTACAAACTTTAGAGTTGAAAGAGACTTGAGACAATATCCAGTTGAACCAGTATTCCAACCCAGGTATCAAACTTTCCTCCACCATCATCCACACTTCTCTGATACTCCCTTGATTCAGAGATGAGTCTGTGATCTCCACTCCATTCAACAAGAGAGGCCTCAAGTTATTTGTTTCTGCTTAACTTTTGCTGTAAAGTAGGGAACTCGTCTCCCCTTTTCATTTTACAGATGAGAAAATTCAGGGTTAATGAGTCCTAAGGCTTTTTAACAGGTACTCAATGAAGTGCAATAAGATGTCAGGACTCCAGACTTCCATCCAAGGATTAAGCCTATAGACTCTCTCTCTCAATAGGCAATTATCTTGCTTGTACGATACCCCAAGACCAAACAGATGTGGGTAGATCAGCTACATGACCAACCTGGAAGGCTGAACCTAGGAAGCTGCTGGTTCCCTCCAGGCTGTGCAGAGGAGACATAAAACCCTTATTATCAGTCCTTCCAGGTTTCTGAACCAGGAGTTGAAAGAATAAGAAATAGAGAAACATTCAGAAGTTATTTATTTCCCTATTTAACTGAGGTAGGTTTTTTTTTCCCCCTTAAAGAAGAGGCATCTTGTTCCCTTTGCATCCACTTAGACAAAAACTAGATGTTATTGACAGAAGGCCTGTGATATGCATCTCAGGTTTTATACGGGGATTTTCATTTTGTCACATCCAGTTTAAGCCACCAGCCTAATTTAATTACAATTAATGAATCACCATTTACCCTGAGGCAAAACCAGGTTTTCTTGCTGAAGAGGTGTTCAGTGCATAGCATTCAAATTCATGACCTAGACCTCAAATTAACAGGCTGTCCATTAAGAATGGATGAGTGGCTTGGAAGACTGCATTTATCAGTTGTCGACAGTCTTCTCTTGCAGTCTTCAGCGGTCCCTCTGGAAGAGACAATCAGAATGGGAAGATACTGCACAGGGAAAGTCCAGGGCTACCTAACGCAAATAAGGTTTCCTTAAACCACCAGCTTTGCTCTTGTGTGGGTAGAGTCTATGACATGGTAGTTAGAAATCAGTCTGCTGAGAAATGGGGTCCTTTTCACAGCAGGAAATGTTTCCATCCTGTGTCCTACCTCCAAGGTTTTATGGTTTAAAAGAAAGCTAATGGAGCCCAATTGATTGAGTGAGGATTTAGTGAGTACCTACTATGTGCCTAAACCTCAAAGTATTTAGAAAACAATACCAAGAAGGGTGGGTGTGTGCTCAGTCATGTCCGACTCTTTGTGACCCCATGGATGGTAGACTGCCAGGCTCCTCTGTCCATGGGATTTTCCAGGCAAGAATACTGGAGTAGGTTGCCATTTCCTCCTCCAGGGGATCTTCCAACCCAGGGATTGAATCCACATCTTCTCCTTGGCAGGCGGATTCTTTACCACTGAGCCACCTGGGAAGCCCTGCTAAGAAGGGTAGTATAATGTAAATATGAGGGATCTAGACAGTCTTGGGCTGGTATAGGAAAGAGGTTCATTTGTAGTTGTTAGTCATGCCGTGTTTGCTAGAGTTAATTATTCAGCTGATCTAACTGGCCAGCATGATAGCCCTTTCTTCCTTTCATTTCTCCTTTGTCCAAAGAGGTCACTATTCTATGAGAGAGAAAAAAGTCATTCTTAGAGGCTATAATTGTTGTGCTTCCCTGCTAGAACTCTGATGGTACAGGAATCAGGGACTGAGATGAGCTGGCTGTTGAGAAGGGGCTGAGAAGGGGTGTCTCAGGAGGTGAAAGAATGCCCGGGATGGTGAGAGAAATGAGGGTCTGCATTCCTGGTACTGACTTCAGGCTGTACAAAAGCAGTTCACAGCTGGGTCCATGTATAAGCAGGATCCTATTCTGCCTGGAGGGGTGGGGTCCTCCTGGTGGTGAGCAGGAATGATTGCTGGGTCAGCCGCTTAGTGTTTGCACTCCCTGTCTACAGCCTTCACTGAGTGAATACTGTGGCTGTTGGCTGCTTTGAGTGGAACACTGCTTTCCTACAACTAATCCTTCACGTGGCTGCCTCACAGTTTTCTCTTTTATTCTTGTTCAGTGCTTGGTGATTCCTGGAAGTTGTGTGCCCTTAATGACCCAGTTATTGGCTCCACAATGGTCTGCTCTAGATTTTCTCCTGTCTCCTGACTCCTGTATCCCTGGCTTATTCCCATTTCTCCCAAGAAACTCAAAACAGAATTTCAACATATCCTCTTCCAATTTCTAACTCTGCCACTTTCTTATAGTTACTCTCTGATTTGAAAACCTCTCTTTTGAGGTCAACAAACCACCCTGCTCCCTTCTCTCTCAAATTCTCCGTAGGAATTCTAACTGGACATGAAACTGAAAAGTGGGAATGATGAGCTATGTAGCTAGGAGGAAATGCTCTAACTCTGAGAAATGAAATTTGTGCAGATTGCACTCCATCTCCTTCCTAATAGTGTTGCCAGTGAATTTAAGATTCTTGGTTTTTGCGAAAGAATTCAGAGATAAAGTGATATGTAAGAAGTAGATTTACTTAGAGAGAAGCACACTCCACAGAGTGTGGGCCATCTCAGGAGGCGAGAGAAAGAGAGAGAGGGAGAGAGAGAGTGCTTTGAAATCTGGTGCATTTAGTTTTTATGAGCTGTGTAATTTCGTAGGCTAATGAGTAGGAGTATTCCAATTAGTTCAGAAAAGGGGGAGGATTTCCAGGAATTAGGACACTGCCCACTTTACGGCCTTTTAACATTAGCTTCAGAACTGTCATGGTGCTGGTGGGTATGTCACTTAACAGGCTAATTTATTATAATGAGTGTATAATGAGGCTCACAGTCTGCTGGAAGTTGAATCTTCCACTATCTTGGATATAGTCAGTTCTAACCAGTTTCTGTCATGTCCAATGGCCATGTCACTCTTTTAAAGGTTGTGCCCTTTCTCTTTCCCTTTCCCTTCTGTTTTAATAGCCTCCCTAATTCCTCTGACCAGCATCTCTGCTTTCTCTTTCTAACACACATGGTACATTATGAGCTAAGTCTGAATGTTCTGTTTGATACAATCATTCCTTCAGGGGACAGAATATAGAGGCTGTGGGATCATATGGAAGCAAACAACCTGGTTCTTGTCCTCAAAACACTGATCATCTTATTGAGGAGACATCATTATCATTCCCAATAACACACACACAGGCACAAACACACTCACACTCATACTCATAGTCACTTTAAGAGTGAGACAGAAACGACAGGATACACAAAACATCAAATCAGTGTTCTCAACCTTAAATGTCATATGAGTTGGGTGGAGGTAGACTGTCTTTGGTTGGTGTGTTCAGGACACACTTTATAAAAGTGATGTAAGCTTGTCCAAAAAGAGGGTGAGAATTTGATAAACAACTTTGAAGTTTTCCGTGGTGTTATAGCATTTTCTAGACTTATTTAATGTGTGTCCAGGTTGTCTCCTCAGCCAGACTGCAGGTCTTTGAGTGCATGAGCACTGCCCCATGTTCCTTCTGGATCTTTCTCTCCTACATTAGTCTCACAGTGAAAAACATAATGTTTTCTTGGAGTATATGCCACAGACATGCACTGATTTGAATCAGATTAAGTCACACACTGAGGCATACATGCTGGACTTGTCCACGTAGGAGAGAACTTGAAGTCTAAGGCCAGCATGAGTTAAAAAGGATCTTCAGGCAGCAGAGGTCACCTGGATCCTCACAGGAAACACATCCTTTCCTTTCTCTGAGCAACTGCAGCATGATCAGAAATTCTCCCTTCTAGCCTATACCCTTTTTTGAAGACCAAAAGAGTTTGTGCTAATTATTCTTATAACAATTATCATCTGATTATCCCATTTCTCAAGGTAAGATTGTCATGAAGCTTAAGATTTACGGACTCTCACTTGCACAGACACCTTTTAAAATCTTGTACACAATAAATTTTAAACCACTTTTCTTAAAGAGAGCTCTCCAAATTGTATTAGCTTCAGTCCCTAGAAAATTTGGATCTGCCCTTGCAATTTATCATGCATTTACTAAATGCTATTCTCATGGAAGTCTCACAACAGTCTCATGAAATAAATTCAGTATAATTCAGACTTTATTAAGAGTCCCAGAGAGGTTAACTGACTTGCTTAAGATCACACAGGAACTTAATAAGGATACAATTTTCATAAATGAATTTAGAGCAGAGATAAAATATTCTTAAAAGCTTAAACATTGGAGTTTTTCATTTCCTCTCCCAAACAATAAAAATGAGAACATATCTCTCAGTAATATTATATTCTTCCAAAGCTACCATCTGTCTGTAAGGTGAAAGATTTAGGGTTGGGGGTCTAGGATAGCAGTGCTCTTGGAAGTAGACATTAAATGGAATTCTATAGTTGTGTCTTGGTGCATAAAGTCCCCCACATTCTCTACCTCAAACTATTGCTGCAAAGGGATAGAAAAAAAGTGTTGGAAAAACTGACTTTATTTAAAGCCATATATGGGCCATTCAAACTTTTTATAGTTTCTGAATTTCATTTTGTTTTCTGTTTTTTTCTTTGCTGCAAGGAAGTCAATCGTGTCCCATAAAATGGTTCTTTCATACAGAAAAGAAGTGTGCTAACATCCAGTCATTTGTGAATAGTTACTCATGCACTCATCAAACATTTAGTGAGCATGTGCTGTGATTTAACATTGTGTGAGAGGCTGGCCACATCCTAGCTGCAGAGTCACAGATTCTGCAGAGTCACAGGTTATTTAGGCAACTCTATCTCTTAATGCAACTCTTAGGGCTTAGATTCCCTTAAACTGAGGCCCCTCAGAGGGCCAGGAACAGGGATGGAGGGCCTATGGGAGGAGACCATGTGGCTAAGTCCTTCAAATGTATATTTCTGAACTTTTCTTAAAGTGATATTTTAGAGATAGGAGAATAAGATTGAACAAAGATAATCATAATACATCTTGAAACATGTGTGGCATTTTTAGACCACACAGCCTGCTAGTCATGGGCTTGAATGATGCTTTTAACCACTTTGCTCTTTTGCTTCACTGTCTTCTGATTTAGATAACAACAATAGTCATAATTAACAAAAATGGCTACATTTCTTGAATACTGTGCAATTATGGCTATGTGAATTGTTTATAAAAATTATCTTATTTCTACAAAGCACTTCTTAAATGGGAACTATTGTTTGTCTCCATTTTATAGATGGAGACTCTTGAACTATTTAGATAATGTTGAATATAAACCAAAGGGATGGTCACATGAAATCCACATAACATAATTTTCCTTTGCCAGATTTAAATTATAAAGCACACAGGGTTTAGTAAAAATATTCAGTGAAGCAATTTAATACCAGGCTCTTTCTCAGAGGCTACTGTCTCTCAAATGAGAACCCTTCTGTTTCTGGGAGCTTTTGTGTGATTTTCAACAATTATTTTTCATTTCTGTCTGCTGAGCAAGCCAATAATTGGTGACTTCTCATCTAGTCACTTCCCTGGATGACAAATTACATTATTCTGAATTCCCTGTCTCTTTCTAACTCTCTTCAAGGTTGGTGGTCGAAATCAACAAATCAAATTTTGGTCTCCTGTGTTTGGGAAAACTGCGCTTTCAAGGACTTCTGGTTGCTGGTGACAAGGCCCATGGCTTCTGGAAGCCCTGGCTCCTTGGGACTTCTGTGTGGATATGGATCAGGCAGAAACAAACCTTGAAGGTGTGAGGCTGTATTATTTTATTTTGACTGCCATAACAGATTACCGCAAACTTAGTGGCTTAAAACACTAGAAATTTCTTCTTACACAGTTCTGGAAATTTATTTTCTCCTTGAAGTCCAAGAGCAAGATGTCTACAGAGCTCTGCTCCCTCTGGAGGCTTTATTGGAGAAGCCTTTCTTGTCTCTTCCTGCTTCTGGTCGGAGAAGGCAATGGCATCCCACTCCAGTACTCTTGCCTGGAAAATCCCATGGATGGAGGAGCCTGGTAGGCTGCAGTCCATGAGGTCACTAGGAGTCGGACACAACTGAGTCACTTCACTTTCACTTTTCACTTTCATGCATTGGAGAAGGAAATGGCAACCCACTCCAGTGTTCTTGCCTGGAGAATCCCAGGGATGGCGGAGCCTGGTGGGCTGCCGTCTCTGGGGTCGCACAGAGTCGGACACGACTGAAGCAACTTAGCAGCAGCAGCAGCTTCTGGTGGCACCAGGTGTTCCTTGGCTGTGACTGAATCACAACAATCTCTGTCTCTGTCTTCAAATGGCTTTCTCCTCTTCTCCTCTGTCTCTCCTAAGGGCTCTTATCACTGGATTTAAAGGCTACCAGGTAATCCAGGATGATCTCATCTCAAGATTCTTATGTCTGGAAAGATCCTTTTCCCAAATAATAGCACATTCATGGGGACTTGGGAACCATCATTCAATCCACTACAGGGTCTATGCAAAGTTCTCTCAGCAAGCTCTGTTTTTAGCATGTGTGTGGCAAGAGGCTGATATATATCATTAAAGTTGCACACATGCCCTGCTTTTAAATAACTTGGCTATTATTTCTCAGCTTCTATTTAGAAATAATTACTGAACACCTGGTATGCCAGGCATTGGGAGCTCAGAGCTAACTTGAATTGCAAGCCTGTCCTCCACTTCTCAGAATCCAATCAGACAGACTGGCAAAGGCATGAACACTTAGGATCTGGTGTGGCCTGTTTTCTCAAAGAGGTTTATATTGCGGGATTGTGTAATGTGTTCAGGGAACATGTAAGAAGGCAGGGCAGGCAGTCTGTGTTCTCTTATAATCCAGGGATCTGTGTACTGGTGAGACTGAATGGTCAGTGATCCCATGACAGATATGATGGAACTAATGCTTGAACCCAGAGATTCTGACACTTACTCAGAGGCCACATCTTTCTGTTTTCAGTATAAAACAAAGAATTTGTCCTCTCAGAAGGAAGATCTTCATGTTTTTAGTGACTTTCCTTTGGATTTTAGAAACTTTTATTAGATCTGTAGAGCCACTATGGGGGAAGCTTATATAGATGGGTGGTTATCTAAACCTTGTTGCTTTGTGTCTCATTGTTCTGTCTTTTCTTTTCTTTACCTCTTCCTTTTCTTTTTTGAGTCAGGAAATGCAATGGATATGGAAATCCAAGCTATCTCTTGATAAGATGTTCTGAAATAGCAATGAGACAGGAGAGCAAGGTCCTAGGCCAAGAAATAGTATAAACTGTAATTTTATTATAAACATGTTGCAAATTGACTTTCTTCTCAGCCTTTGCCTCTGCGAGAAGCTCTGTGAAGCCTTTGAGGTGACCTTGCTTCAGTCTGCTCCCCTGTCTGTCTTATTTTGCTCTATTCCCTCATTCAGAGGCTCCATCTGGGAGGAGGCATAGGGAGAGGCACCCATGAATTAACCATGGGTACATAGGGGGTCTTCAGGTTTGTGCTCACCCAAGACATTCCCATTCAGCAGATTTACTTACCGTCTACTGCTACTGCTGCTGCTAAGTAGCTTCAGTCGTGTGCGACTCTGTGCGACCCCAGAGACGGCAGCCCATCAGGCTCCCCCGTCCCTGGGATTCTCCAGGCAAGAACACTGGAGTGGGTTGCCATTTCCTTCTCCAGTGCAGGAAAGTGAAAAGTGAAAGTGAAGTCGCTCAGTCGTGTCCAACTCCTAGCGACCCCATGGACTGCAGCCCACCAGGCTCCTCCATCCATGGGATTTTCCAGGCAAGAGTACTGGAGTGGGGTGCCATTGCCATCTCTGAGTCAGTAATTGTTCTTGACAATGGGATGCAAAGACAACTGAGACATTTGAAACACCCTGTGCCAAGGTTTCTACCAGTAGGCCTAAGGTGTAGATGGATAGGCCATGGCAGGTAGGTGGCTGGAGACAGGTCATACTTGCAGTGAGACATGGAGACTAAGGAAAGCACATTTCTATGTTGCTCATAGAATAATGGGTTGTACTGAACCTGCCTATGGCAAAGTTGGGGTGGGGTGATGACAAAACATTCCCTGATTCATAAATTCTTTATTAATCCAGATGATATGGGTCAATTTTGCTGGCTTAAAGAATTTTGATATTAAAGACAACCACCCCCACCCCCTTTAATAGGAGTGTATTATAGGAATAAAAAAAGAAATAAGCTAGAATAAACATTTATTATGCTGCTGATTAAGCTGGGTTAGTCTGCCCATTCAGGTTTGCTGCTAGGCATTTTCTGCCCTGAGACAAATACCACATGGTCCGATCATGGACTTTTTCTGGGCCCTGGTTGCTTCTTTCTGGAGGTCAATGGGTTATAGGTAAACTCTATTTTTTTTTTAATGCATTTGATTATTTTGAAATTCCAAAAGGAATTATTACTAAAATCAGTTCTAAGCTGAAACTTCTTCATTGTCAAGAGCTATTGTGGCTATTTTTCAAACTCCATAGATTGTGTCACAGAGAGAAGAGCCTTTGCTCTTTGTTATTCAAATACAAAAGAGAGCACTACAAATGTGAGAAGATGTTATAAAAGGGTAAAGGGATAGATGCAACATGCAAGAGTCCCAGTTGGGTAGGACTTATCAGAAACCCAATGAGGAGATAACAGGAGCTCAGGACAGCATAAGTCCACATACAGTTGTAGGGCCCTGAGATAGATGTAGACTTCTTCCTTATATCCTGGACTTCTCCTTCTGATCCTAGTTTCTGCTGTAGTGTATAACAGTTTCTTGAACATGAGATGCCCTTCTACTAAGCAGAGAAAGAAGGTCAAGTGTTAACACTTAATAGGCAGCATGTTGATCCTGGGATGAGTGACTGTTCTGAAGCCCTCTTATGCATTTCAAGTCCTTGTAGCCTTGCCCGTCTCTTGTGCCAGCCACTGCCGCAAACACAGTTCTCTGCAGGTTCCCACCAGCTTTTCACAAGTGTACTCTGGGAGCATTGTGCTGAGGCTTGTGCTGCACATGTTGTTCCTACCCTGGTTCTGCTGCCTTTAGCCGTAGGAGCTCACGGGCTCATTGACACAGCTCAACCTGAGACTTCCTATCTCATAGACTCTCAGAGACTGCAGGGGCTAATGGTGGTGGTGAAGGTTTTAAGATGCACACTCAGAAATGAAGAGAGACTATTTCCACTAAGCTCTAGACTTATATATCCAACAACCTAATTGATTTCTCCACTTGGATATGCAATATACATTTCAAATTTTTTTAAAAATGGCCAAATAAAATTTTGACTTTTCTTTCCAAACCTATTCTTCTCTGAATTTTCTTATCCCCATAAATGGTACCACCATGAATATACTCACCTCCTCAGGTCTAAACTTTAATACAGCTTTTGTCTTCACCCATTACATCTCATTTATCTACAAGTCCTATTGATTCCACCTGCTAAACATATCTCATGTCTGCCCCAGTTTCTTCATTTTCACTATAGCTACATGTGTTCAAGGAACCACCATCTCACATTTGGATAACAGAAATAACCCTTGGACACCGATCTCTCTGGTTCCCACTCTTTCGTTCCCTAACAGTTCTGTCTTTATACAGTGGATGAAAGAATAATTTAAAACTACAAATCAGATAATTTTACACTTAAAATTGTCCAACTGAAACACTGACATCACCAAATGCTGACAAGGGTGTGAGGCAACAGAAACTCTTATTCCTTTTTAGTTGGAATACAAAATGGCACAACCACTTTGGAAGACAATTTGGCAGTTTCTTGTGAAACTAAATATACTTTCACCATGTAATCTGGCAGTCAAGCTCCTTGATATTTACTCAAAGGAGTTGAAAGCTTATGTCCACATGAAAACCTGCATGTGAATACTTACAGCATCTTTATTCATAACTGCAAACACTTGGAAGCAACCAAGGTGTTCTTCAGTAGGTGAATGGATAAATACAGTGTTGTACATCAAGACAATTACATATTAATCAGCCCTAAAAGGAAATGAGCTATAAAACCATGAAAAGACATGGAGGAAACTTAAATGCAAAATTACTAGGTAAAAGAAGCCAATTTGAAAAGGCTACATACTATGATTCCAACTTTATGACATTCTGGAAAAGAAAAAGCCATGGAAACAGTAAAAAGACCAGTGGGTACCAAGAGTTCAAGGGGATGAGGGCGAAGAGATGGATTAATATGTGGAGCATGGGATTTTTAGGGTGGAAAAGTACTCTGCGCGCTTGCTTAGTTGTGTCCCAACTCTTTGCAACCCCATGGACTGTAGCCCCCCAGGTTCCTCTGTCCATGAATTTTCCAGGCAAGAATACTAGAGTGGTTGCCATTTCCTACTCCAGAAATTATTCTGAATGATACTGTAATGGTGAATACCTGTCATTAAGCATTTGTCCAAACTTGTAAAATGCCCAACACCAAGAATGAACCCAATGTGAACTATGGACTCTTGCTGTCTGATCACACTGACCTTTAGTGTCTTAGGCGCACATTCTCATTTCTTACCTCAGGGCTTTTGCGCTTATTGGACGTTATTCTGATAATGTTCTGCTCCTGGTAGTGCTTGGCTGATTCCTTGTTGTTGTCCAGGTCTCTGCTTTTCATCGCTTCCTTAAAGAGCCTGTGCTAATTACCACCTAAACTAGGATATCCCCTTATTCCTGCCCTGCCACTGCTTTACTGTTTTGATGTCTGTTTAGTGCAATTTCACCTTAAAAGTATTTTATTTATTCATGTTTGCTTCATCCCTGCCACAGACCCTAGCATATCATGGAACCTCAATACTTATTTGTTGAACTTGTGACATAGGAAATAAAGTTTTAGACAATATTTACCATAGGGAATCATTAGAAAATTGCATGTTCCTATTTTATTTATGTCTCTATCCCTGTCACATCAAGTGGCTCTGACCTGCAACCTCGTGGTGAGAGCAGAGACCAAATTATTGTTACTCATTCATAATGTAGCCCCTTGTCCAGCATTATGCTGGGTTCACTGTAAGTGCTCAGTAATTATCTGATGAAAGAGTAAATAAATGAATGAATGAAAGAATACAAAATAATAATATCTACTTTTACCTATGATTATACCTATGATTACCTATCACTGATGCCAGTTTTTATGCCATGTTTCAAATTAAGGAATGAAAGCTTGGCTGTACTTTTCAAAATTTATTTGATTCAACAGAGGCATGCTCAGAAATTTTATAATCAGTAGCATCAACCCTTTCCTCTCTTTTGTACCCTCAGTCCAATCAGTCATCATGTCTGGTAGATTCAACCCCCTTGATATCTCTGAGTACTACTCTTGACTTCCATAATCTCTACCTTCACTTAAGACTTAGGGCTTCTTGCCTGGGCAATTGGTCTTCCTGCCTCCAGTTTCATTGCTCTCTGATTCCTCCTCTCATAGCTGCACAGTCATCTTTCCAAATAAATCACAAATCTGACACTGTCACTTTTTTGATTGAAACACTTCAATGACTCCCCTTAGCTTCTAGGATGAAGCTCAAACATCTCCATCTCCGTTTAGCCCCTTCTTCTGTCCTACCTCTAGTCACAATGACTTTTAGTTCCCCAAAGAGCACACAGGTTCATGCCTCTGTGTGACACTATTCTGGTTTCCTCAGTGTAGAATTCCTTTCCTCCTCATTCTTCCAAAGACTCAGTTCAAGCTTCTTTCCAGAAGTCTTCTGCAGTGTTCCCTAATCTCCCCACCCTTGTCTTTCTGAGATCTATCGTACACACTACCTTACATATAGCAACTTGCTAAATGGTCTGAGCAAGTGACTTAGTCACTCCCTCTCTTCCTCAGTTTATCAGTAAACTGGGAATAATAGAAATATCATTGTGAGTGACATGTAAACCATTTTTTAAAAGCCTGGGCTTTATGTATGTAGCACTTCTCTTATTATATATAATTATAAATTTACATTGCCCTCTTATTCTCTGCGGTTATTTCTACCTCCTGCATATCAAAACAAATGAGCTTCAAATTTCTGTATGCTGGTGGTTAGGGTCTTCTCTTGGCCCAGGGAGAATAAATACAGGCTTGTTTTATAGACTTATAGGGGAAATAAAGGTAAATTTTTCAGGACAGATAAACAGTGTCCCTCAGACAAGGGATGTCATGTGTCTGTAAAGGGATACACAGGGGCTGAGTCTCATTCTCATCTAGAGGAGGCTGGATGGGGAATGGTGCCTTGCTGGATACCTGGCCACTATGCTGTAGGTGGGAGCCTTGGTGAAATAGTCCCTGGTCCACTATTGGTGCTACATGAATGGAGCTGCTAACATGTCTTGGTGATGTGATCCAAGACCAGGGCCCATATTCCTACAATAACATAACTGCCCCATACTCTTGTATAAACCCTAGGGAGATGAAGGTGAACCCTAATATGACAGATAAAAACATCATAACTTTATGAACAAAGGCTCAGAGCCATATTTCATTTAGAATGTATAAAGCTTATTTGAAATTATTTTTTCCATCTGAATTACGTGGAAAAAATTCATACTCTTCCCATTTATGTATTGTGTAAATCTCTGTATGTGCATGTGTGTATTTATTAGTCTGGGTGTCATGGTGCTTGTGATCTGAGAAGAAATGGCAGGTGCTAAGAGTTGCAATATTTATCAAAAATACCAGATGCACAGTCATATTTAAATTCCATATACACACAAATTATTTTTTAGAATGAGAATATCTCATGAATTCTTAGGATGTACTTATATAAGACTTCATTGTTTATCTGAATTCAAACTTAGCTGGGCTTCTGTATTTCTTTTGGCAACCCTAGCGGGTATGTGTGTCTATGTGTGCATGTGTATGTGTGTGCACGTGTGCATGCACCTGTATGTATGAGGCTGGGGGACTCTGCTTGCATTATTAGATTAGAACCTTAATTTATTCTCTTGTTTAACATGGCTAAAGATTAAAGACCTTATATATGTACATAGGAAAGAGTACCTGACATAGTACAATAACAGAATATTTTCAGATTCCCTGAACTGTCTTAAAACACACTGAGCCAAGTCAAGCATATAAAAACTTATTTGACCAACTTCTGTGTCCCATCCTCTTTTCATTTTTTCTCCTCTATGATGTCACCTTTGCTTTGATTTACAATTTTACGAGGACAGCAGTACTTAACAATGTTATGTGTTATGTTGTATTATCAAGCATACTGTCTAGAAATAATGAAGCTCATGCAGGGACAAGTGTAAGTCAAAACTGCTCTATAATCAACCATTTGACCCAGTCTTACTAGGACTTTAGTTTTAAGACCTTCTTTGGGTCTGCTTACATTCCTGATCTTTTCAGGTTTGATGTCGTTATCCTTGACATAACCCAAAGAAATACAGCTTTGCCAGATACAAAGATGCATTTCCATAAAAAGTACAGCCTATCGCTCTGGATAATTATGATATTCAAGTCAACTTATGTAGAAGACTCCAAGAGGAACTGCACTATTGTGTTCAATATGTTCAAATTCTTCCTCCTCCTGAGCAGTTCAGTAGTATTCTGGGGATGGTATCTGTAGTGTGTCCCCAGCTGTTCCAGCTTAACTAGCTCACTCCCTACAGCTGGTCCTACCATTGCTTCTGCAGTAGGATAAGACTTGAACCTGGGTATTTAGCAAGATTTCTTCCACTAACTTGGGCTGTTCACTGCTTCATTGATCTATCTTTCATCCCTGCGTTTTTCTTTCTCTGACTACCATGCCACTGGAAGACTATTAAAATATCCATGGATTTAATTAGTTCTACCCTCATAAGTCAATCATTGAATGCTTTCAACTGCATATTTGCAAAAGCTAGAGCTCTCTTTGACTTGAATCTCTTGTTGTGGTCCTAATCCCTCTAGGCTTATGTCAGTTGCTGCTTCTTTAAAGGGCCAATCATCTTGGATGATTCCACAGTAAAGACTTAAAGTTTGTCTACAAGGCCAGACAGAAAGAGCTCTTTTCCAGTTGGCTTGGTTTTATCAGCCACAATAACAGCCAGTCAATGAGCTATCTATGGACTCATGCATGGTTGATCCAATTCAGTTGCTAAGGTGCCTGAAATAACATCATCCCATTGATTGCTTTGCCATTAATGACAATCAGCTCTTATGATGCCCAAAAAACCTATTTAATTGGGAAATTTTCAATAGAGTCATAATCATGGCAGATGTGTAGATATGGCCCAGATGGGTCCCAGGGGATGTTTCCCTTCCTTAATTCCAAAAGATAAGCTTTCCTGATTGTGACTGTAATAAGGAAATGCATTGTGTGAGAAAGAGTGGGGAGATGGAGGGTGTCAGCCACTTTAGGACAAACAATCCTTTTCTCAGTGAGCACATGTGAGGTTCTTCCTTTGATCAGTGATCATAGCCAAAGGGACTTTTACTATTTCTAATTTCCATAACTACCAGGAACTTAGGGTAGCTGAAACAATCCATAATTTTAACAACTATATTAATCAACCACATAAGAGTTGAGTCAATGAAAAGTGATTGCCCACAATCTGCTTTTTTCCCCTATTTTGCTTCAAATGGAAGCAAGCATGTATATATATATCGTTTGCATTTATCTGATTTATGTTCATTTGTTTCTTGTTTGAACAGAAATGGGCAAGTTTGGTCCATTTACTCAATTAGGAAAAGAAAGTATTTTACAGTCAGAATTCCAAAATATACTTCATATCATTGTTCAAAACAGGCAGAAAATAAATTATACATTTTGACCCACCTGACTTGCCTCTTGTGAAACCTGTATGTAGGTCAGAAAGCAACAGTTAAAACTGGACATGGAACAACAGACTGGTTCCAAATAGGAAAAGGAGTACGTCAAGGCTGTACACCCCTGCTTATTTAACTTATATGCAGAGTACATCATGAGAAACGCTGGGCTGGAGGAAGTACAGGCTGGAATCAAGATTGTGGGGAGAAATATCAACAACCTCAGATATGCAGATGACACCACCCTTATGGCAGAAAGTGAAGAAGAACTAAAGAGCCTCTTGATGCAAGTGAAAGAGGAGAGTGAAAAAGTTGGCTTAAAGCTCAACATTCAGAAAACTAAGATCATGGCATCCGATCCCATCACTTCATGGGGAATAGATGGGGAAACAGTGGAAACAGTGGCTGACTTTATTTTTCTGGGCTCCAAAATCACTGCCAATGGTGATTGCAGCCATGAAATTAAAAGGCGCTCACTCTTTGGAAGGAAAGTTATGACCAACCTAGACAGCATATTAAAAAGCAGAGACATTACGTTGCCAACAAAGGTCCGTCTAGTCAAGGCTATGGTTTTCCCTGTGGTCATGTATGGATGTGAGAGTTGGACTGCTGAGCACAGAAGAATTGATGTTTTTGAATTGTGGCATTGGAGAAGACTCTTGAGAGTCCCTTGGACTGCAAGGAGATCCAATCAGTCCATCCTAAAGGCAATCAGTCCTGGGTGTTCATTGGAAGGACTGATGTTGAAGCTGTAACTCCAATACTTTGGCCACCTGATGCGAAGAGCTGACTCATTTGAAAAGACCCTGATGCTGGGAAAGATTGAGGGCAGGAGAAGAAGGGGACGACAGAGGATGAGATGGTTGAATAGCATCACCGACTCAATGGACATGGGTTTGGGTGATGAACAGGGAGGTCTGGCGTGCTGTGGTTCATGGGGTCGCAAAGAGTTAAACATGACTGAGCGACTGAACTGAACTGAAGAAAAAAAAAATTCAAACCCTGAGATTACATTGAAACATTGAATTTATAGAAATATATAGGAGAAAGTATCCAAAAAGCCATTTTGTGTGAGAAAAGGAAATCTTTGTAAACTGCGTGCAGAATAAGTACAGAAAGCATGAAAACAGAAACATACAAAGTAAAAACATTTAAAAGCATTGATGTGCAAATACATAAATTATTTGTCTACGTGGAAAACAAAAGCTAAAAGTATTATGTTGGTCATATATACATATGTGTGTGTGTGTGTGTGTGTGTGTGTGTGTATGTACTTTTGACAAAATATGCTTTTCCAATTTGGCCTTTTAGTTCCAGGGAAGTTTAATCAGATTTTGGAGGGTGAATAAACAGACGCAAAGGAGCCAAACTCTCCCATTTGTAGTTTGTGCTTAGTCTTTCCTGATAGAGGACATGTTCCTAATAAATGCAGGCTCAGAACTACCTTTTCTGATTGCCGGTGGGCTCTGTGCATTTCTCTTGACTGTCCACTTTTTAATGTACCTGCTGAGTTAAACTTGACCATCGAAATCAACTTTATATGCTTGAAGAAATGATAACATCTTATTTACCATGGAGGTGACAAACATTGGTGCTCTCATCACATAACATTCTCATAGGTAGAAAACTGCTTTGTTTGACCAGATATCAAATTTTCTTTTGGAAATTCAAAGTGTATTATGGAGCAACTGATATTTATAGTCTTCAGAGTATAGAATATTTTTCTTTTAACTATAAGAAGGACTCCACTATGCTCTGAAATTGCAAAAAACAACAGGCTCTGGAAGAGTTTGTGCTGTTAGAGGAATACATGAGCTGCAAGCTGAGTGGTTCTCATGCAGAACAAACTGAGCTCAGAGGCTTGATTCAAGATAGACTTGTTCCAGTAGCTATGCTTTTGCTCCAACCAACATCCCAGCTTCTGTATTCTTGTTCTTTCTTTCCTTTCAGCCGTAACTTTCTTATTCACAGGCAGTATGATCCTGGGGGGAGAATTTTATTTCCTCTGGGACTTAGTTTTTCCATTTGGAAAACAAAGATTCGACTTGCTCAGTGGTTCACAATCATTCATTTTGATGACATCTCCTTACTGGATGCTGTTCATCCAAGTACTCACCTTGGTGTGTCCAGATGTAACACAGCTCAGGGTAGTACAACAATTTGTCAGTTTCTCTTGATGGTGAATCAGTGCTTTGTTGGCTGTGGATAAAGTGTGATGCCAGCAGCGGCAACCTTTTTTCCCCTCCATTTCACTGTGCAGATGATTAAGAATGAAGTTCCTTCATGTATAACTGAGAATGATCTCTAATTTAAACAAAAAATTTAAGTAACCAATGTCCAACTTTGGTATTTTATATTATTTAACAAATTAGTTTTCACATTCCTGCCAACTGTTTAGAAACCAAACATTAGTGTTTTTTGATTTTATAAAGCAGCAATACAGTGCAGTATCTCAGTAATGAGGTTAACAAATTTCTGTTACAGTAAGGAGCGGAGTTAACAAACAGTACTGAGGAGGAGAAACCAGGTAGAAAAGAATAAACGTGGCATGATTCTTTTTATATAAAGCTGAAATCAGGCAAAATTAGAGAAATTAGTTATGTTTGTTGGAGGAGTTATGAGTGGAGAGGTTCCTGGAGTCCTGGAAAAGTTCTATTTCTTTATCTGGGTAGGGGTACGTGTTTGCTTTATGAAGATTCATCATACTCTAGACTTAAGATTTGAGTGCTTTCCTGTATGGATGTGTTCACTTAAAATGAATCCATAAATAAAAGCTAAGCAGGGCTAGACGCCTAAGAGGGAAAGAGAGCCGAGAAAAATAACTGAATCTGTTGAGTGTTTACTGTGTGCCTTACTGATGAAACATTTGTGGATGCATTATCTCATTTAATTGTCATGAAACTAATCGAATGCTGTTATTATCGCTAGTTTATTGATGAGAAAACCTCAGTACAGAGAGCTAATTTCATATGTCCAAGGTCCAGACAGATAGAGACACGTGACACACTGCAGACTTTTGCATACAGGGTGCAGACTCTGACCACGGCACTGCAGAAAATGATGTACTCACTGTGTCATGAATCCCAGTGTGTGTGTGTGCGTTTTGGAGTGGGGTCATTTCCTGCCCTGGAACCTCCATTTCCTCACCGCCCCTTTTAGCTCCATCTTGATTTGCTAACAGATTCAGGTATCTCTACACTTCCTCCTTTGTCATTTTGAGAGGGTCACCTCTTCTCAAAAAAAAAACCCTCCAGTTATAGCCCAATGAGATATTAGCATACACATAGAACTTTAGCCTTAAAGTACAACTGCAGAATATTTTTTCCTTCGTAGGCTTATGGGGTGCTGCATACATTAGGCTTGCCTGGGTGTGTTCTACTGGAGTGTTGTTATTATTTAACACAATTCTGTCAACCTTTAAGTCATCCTTTTGCATTCTTGCCACTACCCAAATGGGCCTTTCCCTAAACAAGGCCCTTCTGGGCTATATCCTGTTCATTAGAATGGGATTGTACCTGGATAATGCCTTTTGAGGAATGCATCCCAGCATTTGAGGCAGCTCCCAGCAGAACAACCTGCCATTTGTGATGCCTCCTTCAGGTTAAACATTTTAGATTAATCAATAAGTAAATGGCAAATAAATGGCATGAGCCCCATGTCCAATATAAATGAGATCAGGGGAAGAAGCAGAAAAGGGCAGTTTCAGCATTGTCCAATACGCCTCGAGCAGCGCTGCCTTCAGCTCTGTCTACTTGAGGTGAAACATCCAGATGAAAAGTGAACAATGCAGTACATCATCCAGATGTTTTGGAACTCAGGGTGTCTCGCGTCCTTTACCTCAACACACTGACTTTATTTTGAGGTGCCAGAGGTGCTATTGTTTTGAATCTCTGTCACCCAGAAGAAAGATCGTGACTCCGATGAGACATTCTTGTTCATACAATATAAATCTAACCAGCCAGCCTGGAGAATACACAGGGATGAAAATTCGAGGCCAGAACAGGAGCATCTTAGCTTTGAGAATTTCCCAAACACTGCCCAAATATACGTTTCATAAGGAACCCCATTCATTTCTCCCAATTCCTTCTGCTAATTTACCTCAGTTACACTTTTCAGATGTGTAATATCTCATTTTGAGGAAAAATATGTTGCAGCCAAAAGAGCTGACCTTCGTGCGTTTTCAGACTTCCTGCTGTGTCCCTGACAAATGAGGCACCAAGGCCTTTCCATATTCTGTTTGGGGGTCTATTGGCTGAGGAATCCTTGGTCATCCCACCTGCCTGGCGTCTAGGATCATGATGAATTGTCTCCAACTCTAGCCTCAGATTGTTTTTTAACATTTAATTTAGTTTCTTCCTGTGCTTGGATGAACATGGCCATGTTATGGATTTCTGCTCTAATGTACACCAGCAGGCTGGAAGAACAAGCCTCAGCAAGCTGTGGAAATTAGAGAGGCTGGATCAATAGGCAAGGTCACGACCCCCGGCTCTGATTCTGTACACTGTCCTGAAATTCTCTCCCTTGAAAATCCTCCTGCTGCTTCTAATGTGAAGCCATGTGTATTCCCAGAGAGAAATTAATGTAAACAAGCCTACCCCAATCTTTCATATCCTAGGGAGGGACACCCATAATCACAAACACTGAAAATTTTGTGTAAACAGCCTAGGAATATAAATATCTGGGCATTTGCTTTATGTGCTGTTTGTTAACTTCATTGTCTGAAGACCCTTTCAGAGGGAGCCCAAATAGATGAGGACAAAGAGAGAACAAACCTTCCAATTCTGCAGCAAACCTCTAAGATCGTTTATCATGCACCTACCTCAAATAGAAGGACACAATCTTGAGTGCCTATGCATTGAAATTTTTATGGAACACAGAATGGTAAAAAATCAACTTGATTTAAACTTTCAGGAATGTCTCTGGGCTCAGTGAAATAGACTGAGGAAAAAACACTTGAAAATATTTTAAAAGATAGCAGATGCCAATAATATTACAAATTTAGATCTTGTTGGTATAGAGGACTTCCATTTTCAAATACAAAACAATATTCCTAACAAACTAGTTTTCTATCTGGAGATTTAGAAGTTTATGTTGTTCAGTGTTATAATTTTCCTGGGTGGGAATAACTAATGCATCAAAACTTCAAACCTACAAAAGCAAACCTGCTACTGGTAATTTATCATATTCACTAATCACTGGTTCCAAAATGACCTGACACCAAATGATCAATTTAGGGGAAAAAGCATCTTAAAGATCTGTCTTTGGAGGAGACAGTTAAGGGTGTAAAAAAAAATGTGAGAAGAAGGGAGGTTGGGTCAGAAGGAGGGAGAGACAGCCGTAAGAGTCCCTTTTCATCTGGAATGTGGGTGCCACTTTCACTTTGTAAATATGAAGCTGCATAGCCCAGAGAATTGGGATCTCTTTTATTTAGAGAGTAAACTCAGTATATGATAAGGCACATCCTTATCTCAACCCCTTATTCAGGAACAACAGCAGAAGCACTTTCAGTCCAGCCCAGTAATTCTATAATGTTTGGTAGTTTTGTAGAATTTAGAAACAGGGTTGTATTCAGAAGAGGTATCCTTTTGTTCATATTTGACAAACCACTTAGTCAATTTCCTGTCTTTCAATTATATCAGAGATCTTAGACAAAACAACATCACAGTTTAACTCTTCAGATGGAAAATTAGTTTATTGAGATATTACCTTGTACTTGAGAATGTATGTCCTTGCTGCCAAAGGATATTATTTGCAAGAACTCTAGAAAATTAGGATGTTTTCTTTATAGCACAGGGATTAAATGCAAAACAGAAGAGTGAATCCTGCATTTTACTAGGTCTTAAATTTTAAAAGGGAAACACACACATATACTTTATTTTCTATGGAAGTGCTAAAAGAATCACATTTGCTCTTATCTTATATGAACAGCCTCAATTAAAGATCTATCAATATATATGAACAGGGATTGGGTGAGGATGGGTGAAGTAGTGGTTTAGAAGACATAAAAAGGAAAAGGATGAGGTTTCTTTTTTTTTTTTTTTAATACTCTGCTGCTATGTTTTTTAACTCCATATCTAAGTGGAGGTTTTCAGTTTGAAAGTATGAAAGTATATCTCAATTTTGATCACAAAGGCAGATCACAAAGAATATTTTGGTTGAAAAAGTGGCAATGGAAAGTCATAAAATCTATAGCAGGATCCAAAATAACCTCAAAAGTATCCTCTCTTAGGTGAAAAAGGTTACTATGTCAGTTTTTCAGATGAAGCACCTAAGATCTTGAGATATTTAGATGTCAGGCCCAAGGTCTTCCAGTAAGGGGTACAGGAATTTTGCATTTCTGCCTCTCAATGTAGGGCTTAACCTTCATGTAAGGCTGTGTCCCATTTTAGAGATCTACAAGATTTTACCCCCGGCTGCTGCTGCTGCTGCTAAGTCCTTCAGTTGTGTCCGACTCTGTGCAACCCCATAGACGGCAGCCCACTAGGCTCCTCTGTCCCTGGGATTCTCCAGGCAAGAATACTGGAGTGGGTTGCCATTTCCTTCTCCAATGCATGAAAGTGAAAAGTGAAAGTGAAGTCGCTCAGTTGTGTCCAACTCCTTGCAACCCCATGGACTGCAGCCTACCAGGCTCCTCCGTCCATGGGATTTTCCAGGCAAGAGTACTGGAGTGGGGTGCCATTGCCTTCTCCATGTTAAAAATTCTACTACAATAAAGTGTTCTATCCTAATACAGGGCTCTATTCCTAAAGTCGGAGCCACTCCAGTACTCTTGCCTGGAAAATCCATGGACAGAGGAGCCTGGTAGGCTGCAGTCCATGGGGTCGCGAAGAGTCGGACACGACTGAGCGACTTCACTTTCACTTTTCACTTTCATGCATTGGAGAAGGAAATGGCAACCCACTCCAGTATTCTTGCCTGGAGAATCCCAGAGATGGAGGAGCCTAGTGGGCTGCCATCTATGGGATCACACAGAGGAGGACACAACTGAAGCGATGCAGCAGCAGCAGCAGCAGCAGCATTCCTAAAGTAGGATTCTGCCCTCCCATAGAGGGAGTTACCTCTGTTCTGGCAATTAAATGCTCTTAGCTCTAAAATCAGTGGCTCAAAACATAAAAATAATTTATTTGTTCATGAGTCTACAATTTGAAACTATGAGCCATGCTGTGTAGGGCCACCCAAGATGGACGGGTCATGGTGGAGAGTTCTGACAAAACGTGGTCCACTGGTGAAGGGAATGGCAAGCCAATTCAGTATTCTTGCCTTGAGAACCCCATGAACAGAATGAAAACGCAAAAAGATATGAGACTGAAAGATGAACTTCCCAGGTTGGAGGTGCCCAATATGCTACTTGAAAAGAGTGGAGAAACAGCTCCAGAAAGAATGAAGCTGCTGCTGCTGCTGCGTCACTTCAGTCGTATCCGACTCTGTGCGACCCCATAGATGGCAGCCCGCCAGAATGAAAAGCCTGAGCCAAAGCAAAAACAAAGCCCAGTTGTGAATGTGACTGGTGATGGAAGTAAAGTCCAATGCTGTAAAGAACAATATTGCATAGGAACTTGGAATGTTAGGTCCATGAATCAAGGTAAATTGGAAGTGGTCAAGCAGGAGATGGCAAGAGTGAACATCGACATTCTAGGAATCAGCGAACTAAAATGGACTGAAATGTGTGAATTTAACTCAGATGACTGTTATATCCACTACTGTGGGCAAGTATCCCTTAGAAGGAATGGAGTAGCCCTCATGGTCAAAAAGAGTGTCTGAAATGCAGTACTTGGGAGAGTCTCAAAAACAACAGAATGATCTCTGTTCATTTCCAAGGCAAACCATTCAATATCACAGTAATCCAAGTCTATGCCCCAATCACTAATGCCAAAAAAGCTGAAGTTGAACAGTTCTATGAAGACTTATAAGATCTTCTAGAACTAACACCAAAAAAAGATGTCCTTTTCATCATAGTGGACAAGAATGCAAAAGTAGGAAGTCAAGAGATAACTGGAGTAACAGGCAAATTTGGGCTTAGAACAAAATGAAGCAGGGTAAAGGCTAACAGAGTTTTGCCAAGAGAACTCACTGGTCATAGCAAATACCCACTTCCAACAACACAAGCAATGACTCTACACATGGACATCACCAGATGGTCAATACTGAAATCAGATTGATTATATTCTTTGCAACTAAAGATGAATAAGCTCTACAGGCAGCAAAAACAAGAAGGAGCTGACTGTGGCTAAGATCATGAAC
This sequence comes from Bubalus bubalis, assembly GCF_019923935.1. Taxonomy (NCBI): domain Eukaryota; kingdom Metazoa; phylum Chordata; class Mammalia; order Artiodactyla; family Bovidae; genus Bubalus; species Bubalus bubalis. Next base: position 46,452,973 of record NC_059167.1, read on the forward strand.
TCCTTACTGCAAAATTCAGACTTAAGTTGTAGAAAGTAAGGAAAATCACTTGACCATTCAGGTATGACCTAAAGCAAATCCCTTACAATTATACAGTGGAAGTGACAAATAGATTCAAGAGATTAGCTCTAATATATAGAGTGCCTAAAGAACTATGGACAGAGGTTCATAACATAACATAACATAGTGGTGATCAAAACCATCCCCAAGAAAAAGAAATACAAAAAGGCAAAATGGTTGCCTGAGGAGGCCTTACAAATAGCTGAGAAAAGAAGAGAAGTGAAAGGCAAAGGAGAAAAGGAAAGATATACCCATCTGAATGCAGAGTTTCAAAGAATAGCAAGGAGAGATAAGAAAGCCTTTCTAAGTGATCAGTGCAAAGAAATAGAGGAAAACAACAGACTGGGGAAGAGTAGAACTCTCTTCAAGAAAATTAGAGATACCAAGGTAACATTTCATGAAAAGATGTGCACAATAAAGAACAGAAATGATATGGACCTAACGAAAGCAGAAGATATTAAGAAGAGATGGCTAAAATACACAGAACTATTAAAAAATATTTTTATGACCTAGAAAACCATGATGCTGTGATCACTCACCTAGAGCCAGAAATCCTGGAGTGTGAAGCCAAGTGGGCCTTAGGAAGCATCACTATGAACAAAGCTAGTGGAGGTGATGGAATTCCAGCTGAGCTATTTCAAATCCTAGAAGATGATGCTGTTAAAGTGCTGGACTCAATATGCCAGCAATTTTAGAAAACTCAGCAGTGGCCACAGGACTGGAAAAGGTCAGTTTTTATTCCAATCCCAAAGAAGGGCAATACCAAAGAATGTTCAAACTACTGCACAATTGCACTCATCTCACATGCTAACAGAGTAAAGCTCAAAATTCTCCAAGTCAGGCTTCAACAGTACATGAACCATGAACTTCCAGATGTTCAAGCTGGATTTAGAAAAGGCAGAGGAACCAGAAATCAAATTGCAAACATCCATTGGATCATAGAAAAAGCAACAGAACTGCTGAAGAACATCTACTTCTGCTTTATTGACTATGCCAAAGCCTTTGACTGTGTGGATCACAACAGACTGTGGAAAATTCTTAAAGAAATGGGAATACCAGAGCACCATGCCTGCCTCCTGAGAAATCTCTATAAGCTCAAGAAGCAACAGATAGAACCAGACATGGAACAATGGACTGATTCAAAATTGGGAAAGGAATATGTCAAAGCTGTATATTGTCAGTTCAGTTCAGTTCAGTTCAGTTGCTCAGTCGTGTCCAACTCTTTGCGACCCCATGAACCACAGCACGCCAGGCCTCCCTGTCCATCACCAACTCCCGGAGTTCACTCAGACTCACGTCCATCGAGTCAGTGATGCCATCCAGCCATCTCATCCTTTGGCGTCCCCTTCTCCTCCTGCCCCCAATCCCTCCCAGCAGCAGAGTCTTTTCCAATGAGTCAGCTCTTCGCATGAGGTGGCCAAAGTACTGGAGTTTCAGCTTCAGCATCATTCTTCCAAAGAAATCCCAGGGCTGATCTCCTTCAGAATGGACTGGTTGGATCTCCCTGCAGTCCAAGGGACTCTCAAGAGTCTTCTCCAACATCACAGTTCAAAAGCATCAATTCTTCAGCACTCAGCCTTCTTCATAGTCCAACTCTCACATCCATACATGACCACTGGAAAAACCATAGCCTTGACTAGACGGACCTTTGTTGGCAAAGCAATGTCTCTGCTTTTGAATATGCCATCTAGGTTGGTCATAGCTTTCCTTCCAAGGAGTAAGTGTCTTTTAATTTCATGGCTGCAGTCACCATCTGCAGTGATTTTGGAGCCCCCAAAAATAAAGTCTGACACTGTTTCCCCATCTATTTCTTATATGCAGAGTACATAATACAAAATGCTGAACTGGATGAAGCACAATCAAGATTGCTGGGAGAAATACCAACAACCTCAGGTATGTGGATGACACCCCCCTTATGGCAGAAAGCCAAGAGGAACTAAAGAGTCTCTTGATGAAAGTGAAAGAAGAGAGTGCAAAAGCTGGCTTAAAACTCAACATTCAGAAAACTAAGGTCATGTTATCCAGTCCCATCACTTCATGGCAAACAGATGGAGAAACAATGGAAACAATGACAGACTTTATTTTATTGGGCTCCAAAATCACTGCAGATGGTGACTGCAGCCATGAAATTAAAAGATGCATGCTCCTTGGAAGAAAAGCTATGAACAACTTAGACAGCATATTAAAAAGCAGACATTATTTTGCTGACAAAGGTCCATCTAGTTAAAGCTATGGTTTTTCCAATAGTCATGTATGGATATGAGAGTTGAACTATAAAGAAAGCTGAGCACTGAATAATTGATGCTTTTAAAGTATGGTGTTTGAGAAGACTCTTGAGAGATCCTTGGACAGCAAGGAGATCAAACAGTCAATCCTAAAGGAAATCCACCATGAATATTCATTGGAAGGACTGATGATGAAGCTGAAACTCCAATACTGTGGCCACCTGGTTCAAAGTAACTCATTTGAAAAGACCCTGATGCTGGGAAAGATTGAAGGCAGGAGGAGAAGGGGATGACAGAGGATGAGATGGTTGGATGGCATCACTGACTTGATGGACATAAGTTTGAGCAAGCTTGGGGAGTTGGTGATAGACAGGGAGGCCTGGCATGCTGCAGTCCATGGGGTTGCAAAGAGTCAGACTCAACTGAGCAACTGACCTGAACTATAATTTGAACACTGTTTAGTGTTATATAGCTCTACTGTTTCACATGTTGTATCATTGTGCATCTTGGATCATCTGGAAGTCCTTTCACTTGAACTGGATGTTGGCTGGGACCTCAGTTCCTCTCCAGGCATCCTCTCCACCTGGGCTAATTTGGGCTTTCTCACAGGATGACAGAAGGTCTTATCAGAGTGGAGTGGGTGGGCATCCCCCAAAGATCTAGCCTTGGAAGCCATGTAGCATCCCCTCTACCTTTTGCTATGGGTTGAAGCAGACAGAAGCCCCTGCCCAAATTCAAGAGGAGAGAATGTAGTCCTCACGTCTCAGTGGAAGAAGCCTCAACATCATATTGTAACATTCCATCGTACAAATGGAATGGGTAGCGTTGCTGGTAGCTTGTGACACTTGTCTCAATCTGCCTTCTGGCCACAACAATTCATATCCTCACACAAGTGAAATACACACCTTCCTGTCAACCTATTAAAGCCTCAGCTTGAAGTCCAGGATCTCTTTGTCTAAATCAAGCCCTAATGAGGAAGAGGCTTTTCCGGTGCTCCTAGAGCACTGATCCTCTTGATATTAAGTCTCATGCAGTTATGAAGAGACATAAGTCTGCATGGACAGATAGCTCATTTCTGCTCCACTTTGCATCAAATAAGGTGGCTCTAAGGCTGGGGACTGGAATCATCCAAAGTGTCACTCACTCACAGGTGATATTTGGTGGATATTTGACAGGAAGTCCTCAGTTGCTCTTTAGATGGGGCTTTCTGTGCAGTCTCTTTCTATGGTGAGCTTGGGCTTCCACATAGCATGTTGGCTGACTTTCTTAGAAGAAACATCCCAGAGTGGGCTAGCTAGAAGCTGTCATCTTTTGAGAGATGGCCTCATGAGTCACAGTGTCACTCTGCTGCACTCGGTTGGAGCAGTCCCAAACTCTGTCCAGATTTGAGTGGAGAAACCGTAGGCTTCAGTCTCTGAGAGAAGCCTCAAAATCTCCCTGTAAGAAGAGCAAGTAGGATGGAAGGCATCCTTGTGGTGATTTAGGGAAATGCAATTTACTGGAATGGACTGCCTTGCAAATCAGGGGACTTCCTTTCACTGGGGCCATTCACACTGAGACCGAATGACTAGCACTCAGATTGTATGACAATATGAAAAAGTCAATCAAATCCACATAAGGTAAAGATTTCAGAAAATGGAATTGTATAACCCTATGACATAAGGAAAGGGACAGGAGAAATGCATGTATTGATAAACAGCAGGGGCCAACTAGGACAGCCTATGTCCAAATATTAGGACCACGTCTACTAACAAGAACAAAAGGCCATGACCTCAGCCAGAGTGCACAGGCATACTGTCCAGGTTGGTGAGGAAGAACTAATCAGAATGAACCCGAGAGCACACAGATAAAAGGAGTGTACCTTGTGCTGATCCAGAAGGCAGGCACATGCAAAAAGCTGTGAGTCTTTGGATCAGTAAGAGTTAAATGTGATTGTTGCATGAAAAGGCTTTATAAAATGTAAAGTGATGTATCAGTGTTGTTTATTGTGTTTAGAACTTTCTTTCACACAGCAGAGACTTTTGTAAACAAAGCTGAATCCTCTCTTGGGCTCTATCCCACACATAGATCGCTTCAGTTCAGTTTAGCCGCTCAGTTGTGTCTGACTTTTTGTGACCCCACAGAGTGCAGCACGCCAGGCTTCCCTGTCCATCACCAACTCCTGGAGCTTGCTCAAACTCATGTCCATCGACTTGGTGATGCCATCTAACCATCTCATTCTGTCGTCCCCTTCTCTTCCTGCCTTCGATCTTTCTCAGCATCAGGGTCTTTTCCAATGAGTAAACTCTTCACACCAGGTGGCCACAGTATTGGAGTTTCAACTTCAGCATCAGTCCTTCCAATGAATATTCAGAACTTATTCCCTTAGGATTGAATGGTTGGATCTCCTTGCAGTCCAAGTGACTCTCAAGAGTCTTCTCCAACACCACAGTTCAAAAGCATCAGTTCTTCAGTGCTTGGCTTTCTTTATAGTCCAACTCTCACATCCATACATGACTACTGGAAAAACCATAGCTTTGACAAGATGGACCTTTGTTGGCAAAGTGGTATCTCTACTTTTTAATATTCTGTCTAGTTTGGTCATAGCTTTTCTTCCAAGGTGCGAGTGTCTTTTAATTTCATGGCTGCAGTCAGCATCTTCAGGGATTTTGGAGCCCCAAAAGATAAAGTCTGTCACTGTTTCCATTGTTTCTCTATCTGTTTACCATGAAGTGATGGGACCAGATGCCATGATCTTAGTTTTCTGAATGTTGAGTTTTAAGCCAACTTTTTCACTCTCTGCTTTCACATTCATCAGGAGGCTCTTTAGTTCTTCTTCACTTTCTGCCATAAGGGTGGCGTCATCTGCATATCTGAGGTTGTTGATATTTCTCCAGGCAATCTTGATTCCAGCTTGTGCTTTATCCAGCCTGGCATTTCACATGATGCACTCTGCATATGTTATATAAGCCAGTGACAATATACAGCCTTGACATGCTTCTTTCCCTATTTGAAACCAATCTGTTGTTCCATGTCCAGTTCTAAGTGTTGCTTCTCGACCTGCATATAGATTTCTCAGGAGGCAGGTTAGGTGGTCTGGTATTCCCATCTCTTTCAGAATTTTCCACAGTTTGTTGTGACCCACACAATCAAAGGCTTTAGCATATTCAATAAAGCAGAAGTAGATGTTTTTCTGGAACTCTCTTGCTTTTTTGATGATCTAACGGATGTCAGCAGTTTGATCTGTGGTTCCTCCGCCTTTTCTAAATCCAGCTTGAATATCTGGAATTTCATGGTTCACGTACTGTTGAAACCTGGCTTGGAGAATTTTGAGCATTACTTTACTATCGTGTGAGATGAGTGCAATTGTGCGGTAGTTTGAGCATTCTTTAGCATTGCCTTTCTTACGGATTGGAATGAAAACTGACCTTTTCCAGTCCTGTGGCCACTGCTGAGTTTTCCAAATTTGCTGGCATATTGAGTGCAGCACTTTAACAGCATCAGCTTTTAGGATTTGAAATGGATTGCTTACCTTCAGTCAGATCATCTTTCCATGAAGTGGTTTGTCTGTGTGCTTCCTGTGGGGTCCTTTCTTTAGCATTCTCAATCAATCAGTTTTTGTTAAAACATTGGATTGGCTCCTAACCAATGGCAGGGGCTGTGTCAGCGGACACAGCATCAGAATATATTACTCTGGGTCGGTTTGTCGTCTTTTATCGCATCCTCTTTTCATCAGTTTTTCAAAACCAGGCACTTTTTCTGTTGCCCTTCACTGGGCTGGCTTCCAACATACTTTGTTCTGGGGCAGAACTGTAAGGGCAAATGAATAATTTAGTGGTTTATACTTTGCATGTATTAACCAGGGGCATCAAATCCAGGGATGACACAATGGTGAGGCTTTTGCTTAGATAGTGTTTTTTCTGAGAGAGGCTTAACATTCATACCAATTTATAGTTCCTTTGCATAGTAGATAAGTATTGTAATAGTCTTTTAATAGGTGACTTGATGGAAACATGTACATTATAAGGTCAATGTCACTGCAATTTATTACAAGTCCAATTCAAGGCTCCTAACTCTCTGTATCTAACTTTTACTACTATATTATGCATAGTACATAGTAGGTATTTTAAAATATCCAAGGAACTTTATCATATTATCAATAGACAAATAAAATGAAATTTCAACTTTTTTTTTTTTAAATCCAAGACTGACCTAAAACAGACCCATTCAACTAGTTTGAAAATCTGGTAGAATAACAGGCTTTATGTTTATATTGGGTAAGTGATGGCAACTAGATAAGGTCCCAACTTTGTATTTATTTGCCTGTATGCTAGTTTTGGAAGTAAAGGCAGAGCTATTGTGCTAAAATTTTATTTCTTTTCCTTACCTTACACTTAAAAACCTTTTACAAAGTACAGATATTCATGATTCTGTTAATTCAAAGAACAAGCCTAGATCATCTCTTGACATAGACATTATTCCCATTTAAAAGATGGGAATCAAAGAGCTAGAAGTGACTCATTGAGAATTAGAGCCTAGGGCTGTAATTTTGGTTCATTTTTTCCCCTAGTATACTGTGATGTTAGCTAATAAAATAATAATATTTATTGAATATTTAATTATTGAATGCTTATCTATTTATTGAATGCTTATTGTGTCCCAGGCCCTGTGCTAAGCACTTCATTCACATTATGTCATTGTAATCCTCATAACAACTCTTAAAGGAGACACTATTATTAGTGTCATTTTACAGATGAATTACCTCAGGCTTGGAGAGTTTGGGTAACTTGTGACAAAGTTCTGAAGCTAGCATGTAAAAGAGATGGGTTTTGATACTATGTGAAAGTGTTTAACCACACACAATGCTGTATAATTTCTTGTACAAGATAACATAGAGAAAAATGTAGATGCTAGGAAAGAGAGAAGGTGAAAGACATGGATTTGTAAGGGCACAAATTTTTTTCTAAAATAATATTTAAAATTCTAAAATTAAGACTAGTTTTATATGAATAAAACCATTGCTCCTGCAAAGTTAAAGCTTCCTTCCTCCCCTTCAATTACTCGGTCACAGACCCGTTGATGTTCAAGTCGGAAGGAATGTTCTCTGGAATGGATTTATATTTTATAAGATGGAATAGGCCATTTTCATGCCCCATTCACTCAGGCCTGTTCTCTATCTGTATCCTGGTAACACCTAAGCATCTGTCCATTCAAGGATATCATCTACTTTGGACAAGCCAGCCCGCGTAAACTGCAATTTCCAGTTGCCTGGTTATCATTACTAATGTATCAGAATGCTTTCTGTGCATCTTTCAACTCAGTGAGCCACACTTTTCTTATTCAACATGTTGTCTCTAGAAATTAGGCTTCTTGTTTAATGTTATCCTCCTCCTCTGCCTCAGGCTTGTTCTTCAGGGCCTCCATTGCAGGCAGCACATCAGCCACTCTCACTGATGCTAAAGGCAGTGATGGGGGGATTTAGATTAAGAAAGTTTCCTTAAGAGCTCCTTCATCCTGATATTCTTCAATAAGCTAAAATCTAGGGAAATATTAAATGAATCCAGAAACTTAACTCTGTCTGACCCTGAAATATCAATATACCTGTAAGATCTTTGTATCCAAGTATCAAGTCAGGCCAAGCAAGGCCAGGTTCCTGAGTTCCCCTATGATGATGCTGTACCCTACTCAACTTCCCATCACAGTGCTGAGGCTCACACGATGACTAATTTCCTAAGCAAGAGACTCAACAATGTGTTGGGATCACCATTGTGGCTGGTTCACACAGAAAAAAAACCATGGCCAAAATATCCTTCCACTTTTGATCTCTGAACCTAAAACTATGACCTGGATTCAGATACTTCCATTTTTTTCCTTCTTATTCTGTTATTAAAATACATCCCTTCTTCAAGTGCTCTTTCTGTCTAATGGGGGAAAAAATAGGTTGAAAATTCCCTTTAATCTGCTTCTTACCTAAGTAGGAAGCTCCATGGCTTCCAATCACTTGTCACTTCATAGCATGTGTAATTATATCACACAAATAAGTTTATTTATCAGTGTGGACCATGTTGAGGTTGCTATTGTCAATATGCCAGCAAATTTGGAAAACTCAGCAGTGGCCACAGGACTGGAAAAAGTCAGTTTTCATTCCAATCCCTAAGAAAGGCAATGCCAAAGAATGTTCAAACTACCACACAATTGCACTCATCTCACATGCTAGTCAAGTAATGCCCAAAATTCTCCAAGCCAGGCTTCAGCAATATGTGAACCGTGAACTTCCTAATGTTCAAGCTGGTTTTAGAAAAGGCAGAGGAACCAGAGATCTAATTGCCAACATCATCTGGATCATGGAAAAAGCAAGAGAGTTCCAGAAAGGCATCTATTTTTGCTTTATTGACTATGCCAAAGCCTTTGACTGTGTGGATCACAATAAACTGTGGAAAATTCTGAAAGAGATGGCAATACCAGACCACCTGATCTGCCTCTTGAGAACTTTGTATGCAGGTCAGGAAGCAACAGTTAGAACTGGACATGGAACAACAGACTGCTTCCAAATAGGAAAAGGAGTATGTCAAGGCTGTATATTGTCACCCTGTTTATTTAACTTATATGCAGAGTACGTCATGAGAAATGCTGGACTGGAAGAAACACAAGCTGGAATCAAGATTGCCAGGAGAAATATCAATAACCTCAGATATGCAGATGACACCACCCTTATGGCAGAAAGTGAAGAGGAACTCAAAAGCCTCTTGATGAAAGTGAAAGTGGAGAGTGAAAAAGTTTGCTTAAAGCTCAACTATCAGAAAATTAAGATCATGGCATCCGGTCCCATCACTTCATGGGAATAGATGGGGAAACAGTGGAAACAGTGTCAGATTTTATTTTTCTGGGCTCCAAAATCACAGCAGATGGTGACTGCAGCCATGAAATTAAAAGACGCTTACTCCTTGGAAGGAAAGTTATGACCAACCTAGATAGCATATTCAAAAGCAGAGACATTACTTTGCCAACAAAGGTTCGTCTAGTTAAGGCTATGGTTTTTCCTGTGGTCATGTATGGATGTGAGAGTTGGACTGTGAAGAAGGCTGAGTGCTGAAGAATTGATGCTTTTGAACTGTGGTGTTGGAGAAGACTCTTGAGAGTCCCTTGGACTGCAAGGAGATCCAACCAGTCCGTGCTGAAGGAGATCAGCCCTGGGATTTCTTTGGAAGGAATGATGCTAAAGCTGAAACTCCAGTACTTTGGCCACCTCATGAGAAGAGTTGACTCATTGGAAAAGACTCTGATGCTGGGAGGGATTGGGGGCAAGAGGAGAAGGGGACGACAGAGGATGAGATGGCTGGATGGCATCACTGACTCGATGGACGTGAGTCTGAGTGAACTCCGGGAGTTGGTGATGGACAGGGAGGCCTGGCGTGCTGTGATTCATGGGGTCGCAAAGAGTCGAACACGACTGAGAGACTGATCTGATCTGATTGTCTGTTTGTATCCCCCAAAAGTCATATGTTGAATTTTAATCCCCCCAAGAGGTGGGGCCTTTGAAAGCGTAGAACATTCATGAATGGGATTAGTATTCTTATAAAAGAGGCCCTACAGAAATCACTCACCCCTTTGACCATGTGAGGACACCTTGAGAAGTCTGCAACCCAGAAGAGGGTTCTCACCTAACTATGGTGGTACTTAATCTTGAACGTACAGCCTCTTGAACTGTGATAAGAGAGATAAATTTTCTCTTGTTTATAAGTTACTCTGCCTGTGGTATTATATTAAAGTTTCCTGGACTAAATCAAGATTTGTTTATATAATACCACCACTTTCAAAGAAACTAAACTTTTCTCTTACCTGCGATCCTCAATTATTTGCCATAATTTTTTTTCAAGGTTATAATGCTCTCCTTCTTGCTAAATCCAAGGAGTGTCCTTGGCCTATCTCTTCTCTTTTCAGCTTTTAAACACTAGTGACACTTCATTTGACCCCTGTGGCAAAAGTTTCTGTAACAAATGGTGCCCTCATGTTTCTCTCGTGGCTCTCTCCCACCTCTCTGATTTTTCTCTCCTCATGTATGGACCTCAGTTCTTGATTATCAGCCCTTAGTTCTCCCAAATCTCACCCTGAAAGTATTTATTCAGTCTTGGATTTCAGTACTATTGTCATGTAGATGACTTTCAAATCTGACTCACCAAACTTGTCCTATATCTCTTATCCTGCCTTTTTCTTAAGATGAGCATATACCAAATCTAACCCATCATTTCTCCCCCACGAATAGTTTTGTTCTAATTTTTCCATTTCTTAGAAAAATTAAAATGTGAAGTTTAGGGCGATGTGGATTGATGTGGTAGAAGGCAAATTGAGACAAAAATAATGTATTTGCAAGAATTTTGTAAGGAACAAACATGGGATTTAGTGACTGGTAAGATCCCTGGTGGGCTGCCGTCCATGGGGTCGCACAGAGTCGGACACGACCGAAGCGACTTAGCAGCAGCAGCAGCAGCAGCAAGATGTAAAGAATGATTCAAAGAAAAAGAAGCTTATTAGTTGAAGCATTTCCTTGGTATCCTGGCAACAGTCTCTACGTCACTCTGACTCTTTTCTTTGTTCATGCCTTACCTTCTTCCCTAGCTAGCAAAGCTCTTTTTAAAAAGTATTCTTTCATCTGCCTCCTTAGCAGTACATCAGTCTCATAAAAACTACTCTATTATTTTTATCCTGTATCTGTAGCTACATATAGGCTAACTAAATATTTGATAAATAAATGCAATGAACATACCTCATTTTCAACCTCGTCTAAGGAAATTGATGTGATCGTCCAGTGGTTGCCAGAAGCTCCGAAGGCTCACCCTCTCAGTTCAGTTCTCTGCTGATAACTTTTGGAGTCCACTGTTGTTTTCAGGTTGTGGTGGGATTCTGAGATCCACATGATTCTTTCATCAACAACCTGATCTATATCAGAATTCTTTCAAAATCACAGTCATTCCTAACTTGGTTAATCCCCAATGAGAGCCCTGAGCCTGTTCTGCTGTTTCCAACTTTATTCATCCCCTCACAGCACACTTTGTGGCCCCTGTGGTTGGCAGAATCACAGCTCCTCAAAGATGTCCACGTCCTCATTCTGATAACCTGTGAATATGTTGGTCATATGGCAAAAGAATTTTGCAAACATAGTTAAGAATTTGAGGGCTTCCCTAGTGGTACAGTGAATAAATATCCATCTGCCAACGCAGGGGACATGGGTTCAATTCCTGGTCCAGGAAGATTCCATAGGCAGCAGGTCATTAAAAGCCCATGTGCCACAACTAGTGAGCCCCATGTGCCTAAAACTTGTGCTCCATGACAAGAGAAGTCACCACAACGAGAAGCCTGTACACTACAATGAAGAGTAGCCCCTGCTCACTGCAATCAAAGAAAGCCTGCATGCAGCAAGGAAGACCCAGTGCAGCCATAAATAATTAAGAAAATAATTTAAAAAAAAAAGAAAAAGAATTTGAGATGGACAGTATCCTAGATTAACTGGGTGCACCTATAAGCACAAATATTTTTATACGGGAAAGAGAAAGGCAGAAGAATCAGAGGAGGATATGTGATGGTGGAAGCAGATGGTGGAACAATATTCCTGGAAGGGAACCACAAGCCAGGGAATGAGGGCAAGCCTCTAGAATCTGGAAAAAGCAAGGGATGGATTCTCCCCTGGAGCTTCTAGAAGAAATGCAGCCCTGCTGACACATAAATTTTTACCCTATCAATCCTATTTTTGGATTTCTGATCCCCAGAACTGTAAGATAATGCATTTGTATTGTTCTAAGCTGTTACATTTCTGGTAATTTGTTATAGCAGCTTTAAGAATCTACTAATGCCCTAAACCAATTATTCATCACCATTCCATTATCCTGGTCCTTGCCTTTTGTTCTTTTGTTCATCCATTTTCCCCAGACTCTCATCCCCAGATAGCTCTATGCTTCCTCTGTGGACCTAAACATCCATTGATCCTCTTTTCAAATCTTCCACTGTGTTCTCAGGATTTCCTGTTATGTTGCACACAAACCCCCTATGGTCTCAGGCTTTCTACAAATACATCCCCAAACTGCTGGCTTTAATTGATATGCTCTTTCCTGAGGATACCAACATTCTTGAAATTTCATCAAGAAGGTGCCTTTATTTTTCTTACATCCCAAGTATCTCACTCTCCAAAACATCTGGCTGGCCAAACATTATGCTTCTACCTTTGTGTAAAAATCCCTCATCCTTACAGACTACTCATAATATTTGGCCATATCACTCTTGACTTCTTGTAGTGGCATGGTAACTTCCCCCTCATTTATTGAAGACTTTAAACTTGGATTGATTATTTGGATCTCTAAAGCAAGCTCTGTTGTTATCTTGGGGGATTTGAGAATTGTTAAGAACAATCTGTTCTAGCCAATCCATTCCTTGATCGCTTCTATTCCAGTACCCTTCACCTCTACTTCAGCCATTCGTTCCCGAGGGTACACCCTGGGACTTCTCATCACTTGGAATTTCTCCTCTGAAGTCCTGTGTTCAAATATACTTTAAACAATTGAGTTAAAAATTAAAGATAAAAATGCCAGAATGTATTGTGTAGCCCCACCATACCCCACCCTGAAGGAGACACATGTTCTTGCTCTCATGATGTCTCGCTCAGGACATGGCAGTGCCATGAGCACATGAGGCCAAGAAGATACCTGGGTCCCATCTTTAATTCTACCTCTGCAACCCCATTTATGTATCCAGTAAATCACTATAAACTCCTGTTGAGTTCACCGCTATCTCTGAAATCTGTCCTTTTTGCTCCAGCCCCACCATCACTACCTTAAATGATCATCCCTCTGGCTATACTGCTAATCTTGAATAGTTTCTCTCCACAGATTTTCTTATACCTACTAAACTCAATTCTTGTCAGGTTCAGGTTGGTTGTTCTTAAATATATTTTGGATCAAGTTGCTCCTGTACTTAAAATTCTTCAAGAATTTCCCATTGCCTTTGGAATACAGTTTATTTTAGCATATTCTTAATGGTTGACTGCTGCTTATCCAGGTGGCTTCACCTGGTGTCCCTGCCACGTGCCATGTCCCTTCTGCTACCATCCTATACACACTCAGCCTAAAAGGTTGTCCTGACCTGTTTTCCAAACTAATTTGGCTGTCAGTGTCACCTCTAAGCTTTTCTACCTGCTCTTCTTTCTAGCAATAACTCTGTTTCACTTCTTTACTTATCTGATGACACCACACATCCTTCAGATCTTAGCAAGCCTATTACTTTTTCTGAAAAGCCTTGCTTTATTTCCCATCCTTCCCCCTCGTCTCATCATTGAGAAAGACTCCTTTTCAATGAAGCAACCTGTACTTACATCTGTTCTAGCACTTGTCACACTCTACTGCAAATGTTTCTTTAGTTATCTCTCTGACCAGTTCATAAACTTAAGGAACTGGCTGCTGTCCTTTTTCAGTCTAGAAGCTTCAGTGCATGACACAGAAAATCAGTAATTTTTACGGAAGTGACAAATTAACTAAATATAGATTCGTGTTCCTAAATATTCTTTCTCCCTTTTATTATCTTTATTAATTTGAGGCTTATATCTCTCCTAAACGGAGCTAACCTTTCACATCTAGATTAAGTAGCATCTTTATGCATATTTGCTAGATGGTTCATTTTGTTTATTCACATTAGTAAATATGCTTCTTTTCATGACCTCTATTTGACACACACTTGTTCATGAATGTGGTGTATAATGGAAAATTCCCTTCATCTGTCCATTCATCATTCGTCATGTCTTATGTCATCCCAATTCAGTTCAGTTCAGTCGCTAAGTCGTGTCCGACTCTCCGCGACCCCATGAATTGCAGCACGCCAGGCCTCCTTGTCCATCACCAACTCCTGGAGTTCACTCAGACTCATGTTCATCGAGTCAGTGATGCCATCCAGCGATCTCATCCTCTGTCGTCCCCTTCTCCTCCTGCCCCCAATCCCTCCCAGCATCAGAGTCTTTTCCAATGAGTCAACTATTCGCACGAGGTGGCCAAAGTACTGGAGTTTCAGCTTCAGCATCATTCCTTCCAAAGAAATCCCAGGGCTGATCTCCTTCAGCACGGACTGGTTGGATCTCCTTGCAGTCCAAGGGACTCTCAAGAGTCTTCTCCAACACCACAGTTCAAAAGCATCAATTCTTTGGTGCTCAGCCTTCTTCACAGTCCAACTCTCACATCCATACATGACCACAGGAAAAACCATAGCCTTGACTAGACAGACCTTTGTTGGCAAAGTAATGTCTCTGCTTTTGAATATGCTATCTAGGTTGGTCATAACTTTCCTTCCAAGGAGTAAGCATCTTTTAATTTCATGGCTGCAATCACCATCTGCATTGATTTTGGATCCCAGAAAAATAAAGTCTGACACTGTTTCTACTGTTTCCCCATCTATTTCCCATGAAGTGATGGAAACCACCCAAGAATTTCCTATGCATCTCGCTCTGCCTCAAGCATCTTGACACAGATGTCTGTGTGATTCCTGAAATACACCAACTCCACCTCTATCAACAACCCTATTTGCCATCAGAGAAGCCAGGAACCAACTTAATTTGTTCCTTGATCAGACTGAAACCCAATCTACCTGCAGAGTGACTGTTAATCACCTCTATAGACCACTATGCTCCCAGCTGTTATAAAAAACACTAATTCAAAGACTGTTTGTCCAATCACAAGGAGAATGAAGATAACTAAGAAACTTGAAGGGAATAAGTCTTATTATATAATAATAAGACTAATGTCAGTCTCCTTGTATATTGAATGAAGAGACTCTAAGCCTTTCCATGTAGAGGAACCCCGTTTTCTCTGCAAAATATCCCAAGACTTGCACATGATAGGTGTTGTGCTGATGGTTGGTAGATGACAAAGAAGCTATTATGAATTTACTAGAACTGTAAAATACAGTTTACAATTTACATGTTTTTGAAATATTTTAGTATATACATGTGTACGATGTGTGAGCACATGAATATACAATAACTATAAAGTCTCTCAGGCTTTAGAATTGCCTATAGTTTGAGAGTTGTTGGGTTTTTTTTGTTGTTGTTAGATAATAAGTAAGATCCATTCTACCACTTACATTGTCTGCTTCTATTAGTTGCAGTAATTTCTGCTCACTAGTTAGAGAAGAGATGCTCACTTTCTTTAATTCAGCATTTCCCAAATTTTGTACCAGTGAAGTCTAATTGTTGATTGAATTTCAGGACAAATAATTTGGGGAAATGCACATAATATTATTCTTTTACATACTTCATATATATAGCCAAATCAAAGGCTCTGAGAAACAGTATAGGTTTTGTTGGGTTTTTTTACATTATTTAATCCAGAACTTCCCAAACTTATATTTCCATGAGGTAGTTTTTTTCCCCATGGGGCACCTATTAACATATCTTGGAGCACTGATTTGAGGAAATTCGGTTTGTAAACACTTTACTGGTGGGCAAGGCACAGCCAGTCAAGGGAAGAAAGGCCCAGGAGTGCCAAGCCCACTAGTTATTGCAGCCATTATGTTCTCATCCTGAGGTGGGGGCCAAGACTGAGTAGATGTGCATGACTGTCTAAAAGGTTTTGGTCCAGAGATGTGACCATGCATGCAAATCACATACTCACTGAACCAAATTCAGGGCACTGTACAGATCCTAAAAAACCATGTGGCCTCCCAGATTACAGTGTAGTTTTTAATCTTTCCATCCTAAAGAAACATGCTCTGTAATTTCTCAGATGCTGACCCTTTAAGGAGTGCAATTTGAGTAAGGAGGCTGATTCCATATAAGCGAGGGAAAGGACCACTATTCTAAGAATGGGTGTTTTCAGTGGGAGTGATATATTTTCTGTACAAACACCTGAATCTTCCTTGGCATTCCAGCATGCACTACTCCACTGCTTTTGCCAGAATAAATGCAAAGAATCTGTCACATTCCTGGTTCAGCACAGATACACTTAATATCTGAGGCAGGCTGGAGAGGAGGTGAGAAAACTCTTCTGGGTATTGTAAGGTCAACAAATTGGAAAAAGCCACAACTCACCCTTGGGAAGGATTAAATACATTGACATCCTCCAAATTGATTTACCTAGATCAGACCACATGTTAATGAGCAGGCAAGTTACTCTAATTCATTGTTACTATTCTCAATGCAGAGATCTTTTCACATTTAAGAGGTGGGACCACAGATTCAAATAAGCATTATTTATTTATGGCTTGTCACTCATCCTGCCTGGGCCAGTGTCTTCAGACCCACTTATAATTGCCGTCTAAATCTAACCAAAAAGAACGGGACACTCAAAGAGCACAGCTCTGAGGAAATGAAGTGAGTTTTCTTTCTTTATTACCTGTACCTCTGAATATTGTTGTTCAGTTGTTAATCTTGTCTGACTCCATGTGATCCCATGGACTATATAGTCTGCCAGGCTCCTTCTGTCTGTTGGATTTCCCAGGCAAAAATACTGGAGTGGGTTGCCATTTCCTTCTTCAGGGAATCTTCCCAACCCAGGAACTGAACCCACTTTTGCAGCATTGGCAGGCATATTCTTTACCACTGAGCCACCAGGGAAGCCCATACCTCTAAATAGAGGTGCATAAATGCTGTTAGCCAGCAAAGTGTAAGAACTTAGGTTTTTTTCCAGGTGCTAACTTTCCTAAGTACTCTAAAAGTTTCTACTTTCTGAAGGATCTCCTAAAAATGTCTCACTTAACTTTTCAAGATTGATCCCTCAGTAACACCAAAACATTGATACTGCAGATATAAGTAAGATCTATAGATTTCCGTCCAAATTGTGAGTTGGGAAGGGACGATTTTGTAATGGCTTCACACCTATCAAACTTTATCTCTATCAAAAAGTAAAGTTTATGCCTATACAAAAGGACAATTTTTTGGTGTGTTTATACAGTAACTCATACACAGTGCTTTGGAATAATCATCTAATAAGTTTCTCCAGTAGGTAAAGGAGTGCCTAAGTTGGAGATTCAGATAGTAAATATTAATACCTTAGGCTTTGGAGGTCATATATATGGTCTGTTGCAACTTTTAAGCTTCCCCATTGTAGTATGAAAGCAGCCAGAGACTGTGTGTAAATAAATGTGCATTCTGATAAATTTTAATTTATGGTCAACACTGAAATCTGAATTTGATATGATTTTTATGTCACAAAGTATTATTTTTAAAGACTTTTTCAATAATTAAAAAAATGTAAAAACCATTCTTTGCAGGTGGGGCTATACTAAAATAGGTGACAATAACATTTGGCCCCTAGCCTATTGCTTATTGACTCAAGCTTTAACCCATAACTTTGAAAATAAAACATACAACCTTTTTGCTGACACTTCAAATTTTTTATCAACATGAACTCATCTCACTTGATTTGATGAAAAGATTTATGAAAGCACATGCAGAATAAATATTTCAGGATGTAAATCCCAGAAATTTCAGATTTTACTTTCATAGAGTTAGAAGAATGTCTGGAAGAAAAAAATCAAGAGACATCAAGACTATTTTCCTTACAATACATTCTTTGAGAAAGATTGCTGAGATTTTTCTTATACTTTTGCTACTCTTAATTTTTTCCAGAAGGATGTGCTCCCAGATTTATAATGAATTGTGAATTTTGCTTTCTAACAAATGAATATTATTCATAGTCATAGAAAACCCCATGATCAAAATACTTCTGATTTTAAAAGCTCTATTTGTTTATTTTAGACTACATAGAAAATGCAAAAGAGGATAGAATTCTTCTAGTTCAAGAAGATTGCTGTTTAAAACCAAGATATTTTTGAAATCTTCTCTCATTTGTTGATAGTCATTATATAAAAATATTGTTGGCAAATCAAATGTCAAATAAAAATACTTGGCTATTTGGCTGGAAAGCTTACAGTTTAACCCTACATGTAGATTCAGAGTGAAGCAAAGGTCTCTAATTCTAAATATTTGTTGGTAAGTGTTGCTCCATCAGCTACTTGGAAATCAGTTTCCATCAGATTGAGTAAAGCCTGCTAACCAAACAAAGCGGCATTAGGATACAGTTAGCAAACAGCCTCTGTTTTTATTCTTCCTATGCTTATGCTACATCAATTTGTCCCTGAATCCTCCCACCCTCTGCCTTCCTAGGTATGAAATGTCTTTGGCTTGCAAAATAACATTGATGAGTTTATGAATACATCTTGTGACAGGCTCACTCTGAACTGCAGGCCACACAGGTGTTCATTCTTTGAGAAGGTCCTATCTGTGTGACTGGCTTCTTTTGGTCCCCTTGCTTGTTGGCACGTAGCTCAAAGCAGCAACCCTGTAACTTCCCTTTAATGGGAATATGAGCACTTAGAGTGAAGCTGTGGACTTATGGGGCTTTCTTAAATAAATTCAGCTCTTAAAAAAAATAACAACAATTCTTTGCCTTCAAATCCCTCCCCCTGCCCCCAACCCACACCCTCAAATCAGACAGGCCAGATATTTGTGAAAACTGCAGTTTCCACAATCAAAAGTACAACATTTACCATAGCTTTTATCAAAGATTTCAATTCCCCTCATCTTAAGGAAAATGACGCTTTTATTTTGTTGTGGACATACAATTATGGCCCTGGGAAAATTGGAAGCATTTCTGTTGAGGGAAATCCATTTTCTCACTGCCGTATATGATCAACATGTCACAGCCATCACTCAGATGATAATAGTAAAGTGCAAGTAAAATGGTTGGTAATACTGACTTTAAAGGCAGAAAAAGATAGACGCAAGATAACATCCCTCCCCCGCTTTTTAAAGCAGGTTTGCAAAAAGAAAAAAAAAAAAAAAAGAATAAGAAAAATCTCTAAGGGTATTTTTGTTTTTTAATTTTCTTCCTTCCCAACCCGTTTTCTTTCCTTTGCTGTGCTTTGTAGAGTCTAAGTATTTTATTTTGTGTACTAATCGGCCGAAGCATTAATGAAACTGTAGAGATATGTGTTCTTCCTGGAAAAGAGTAAGCACTTTATGTGTAAACCACTCTGGCTTCTTTTCAATCATCCTGTTAATGGGTGGCTAATTGTCAAAAGATGTGACCAGAGTGAGATGACCCAAGAGTGTGTTTAGGTGGGAGGCAACAGGGAAAGTACAGAAGCGGCTTCTTAATTTGGATCCTGCAAACAAAAGGAAACATCAAATCTGACCTCGCTGCTGGAGTGTTAATGGCTTTCTTCCCATCGCCCCCTGCCACTTAGCATCTTTTGTGCCCCACCCTGGGAAGCTTCCCGGCAGAAGTATGCATTAGCAGAACTCTACAGTTACAAAATGCTGCTCGCTACAAACAAGGGGGAAAAAACCTTCAGAGTGATTAAATGTTCTTTGGACAAACACATCTACAACCATAAAAGTGTCATTTTTATTTCAGGCAGGCTTCTCAAGTGATGTCCCTGCTGTGGCCACCAGCACAAAGAAGTGTTGTGTACCTAGAATGTCACTGAGGCCCTTCTAAGAGGATCAAAACACTGTCTCTCTTTATAGGAAATTTGGCTCCTCATGTGAATATGGAAAGCTAAAACCACCTTAACTCAGGCCAAGACCATAACCAAGAAAATGACAGACAAGATTTTTACAAAACTTTAAATATTTTAAGTAATTTAACCATTTGTAAACCAACAAAACCACCAAAATCCAAGTGCTTGGTTTGGAATGAAAATGAGAGAGAGAAATGAGAATGAGAGGAAAAAAGCAATAAAATACAAGTTAAGGGGATCTCAAAGATATTGTAGCCATGTGTCTGCATAAAGACGTTCATAGAAGTATTATTTAGAATTGAAAATAACTTGTATTTCTAGCAATAAAGGATTTTAAAAGGATAAACTATGGCACATACACTTGGTAAAATATTTTGGAGCTGTTAAAAATACTGGCTCTGGAAAAAAAATAAGACAATGAAATGTGAAAAAACTTATGGATTTAGGTAAAAAAATAACAACATGAGGAAGTTATAGCCATGCAGACATACATGCTCAGGAGAATATACCCCAAAAGTACTATAGTTTGTTGGATGGTGACGTTATGGGTGAAATATGTTTTCCCTTCTATTCTAATTGATAGTGATTTGGATATTATATCAGTAAAATACAAAGCAAACTAAGCAGAAATAAACTCTGAGAAACTCTGTCTGGTGGGCAGGAACATTATTTTTAAAAAAGATACTTTTTTCAGAATTATGAGAATTTGTTAATACTACATTTGTCCAGTGTTTAAGTGGAAAATGGGAATAAAAGGACCGAATGGGCTGATTCTAGCCCAGAGGTCATTTCACTCTTCTCCTAACAGCAATACTCCCCATGCTTCCCAGCTCAGTCTTCCAAATATTGTAAGCCTCTATGCTACTGATTTTTGCAGAGAAAGTGACATAGAATGTGGAGATTATAGGCAATGCCTGGTGTTCAATGATTTGTAAGTAGATAACATCTGTACTCTAAGGGAAAAAATAGCTGATATTTTTTCCCACTTATTTTGTATCTTATTCCCCAAAACTGCATTTATACAGGGGTTATGTGAATAGTTCATCTGCAAGTTTATTTCTAGCTAAACCTTTTTTTTTCCAAAGGCCAAGAGTCAGCCAATGTATCCATATCTCAATCCATTTCCCATTCGCACGTCCCACAATGAGTGGGTTATCTTGGGGTCAGTATGCAAGTCCTGCATCAGGAAAACACAACTTCTAATGGGCTAGACTTAGGTGCCTGTTGGCCCACTTAGCACTGTGGCTGGTAAAACTCTCAGCTCTCCAGACAGCAGGATGGACCATGTGTTGGAAATGATCAAACTCAGTGGGTTATTGGAGTGGAATGGTTGGGAGAGAGGTGTTCAAAGAACACTTCCTGTCAGTTAGTAAAAGCACATCGATAAAAATAAATCAATGCCCACTTGTTTTCTAGGAATCTGCTTCATATTCAGCAAAGGCTCCCATTATGCTGTATTTCTGATTGAGTAGCCTAGAAAAGATGTGTTTTAAGCTGGAGGGAAATATCCTGAAGGAAAGGATTACCCTGACATGCTGAATCTTCTCTTATGCACCAAAATGTAAAGCACAGATAACTATAAGCAAACAAAAATGTTCTGTGACTTATTTAAGAAGGAGATGGGGAAAGAAGGGCATTTAATTGGATAACCTAAGTTTGAGTCTTGATTTATTCACAGATCAGGCATGTGACTTTGATTCAATCTCCCTCCTCGTTTTATTAACTGTAAAACAAAAGGGTTGAACTAGATCAGGGGACTCTATATAGCACATACACCACCCTCATCTATGCAACACTTATAACAGACAATGCTAATCAACTGTGACTTTTTCCTGCTGATCCTAGCTGAGGCCTTGGAATCCTTCATTTGATACTGCTCCTGGCAGTCATTATTAATTGATTAAGTTTAGATATAATGTAAAAACTTTCCCATTATAGGTCAAAATAAAGTCCTAGGTCTCTAATCCTCCATGACTCTATAAGGTCTTTCTCAACCCACAACAGAACAAAATAAGACTTCTACCATTAGCTATCTAGACACACAAGTCTAAATACTGACATCCTGTAAGCTTCAGATGAACTTTGCTTCAAAAATTATATACAAGTGGTTCTATGTTTCAAGAATAGTTGTGCTGAAAATGCCAGCTTATCCAAATGCTGTTTCCCTTTTTTAGCAGTCAATCTGAACTGATGGCAAGTGTCAGTCTGACATATTACCTAGAAATCCCCACTGTACTTCTCTTAACAGAGTAAAGTACAAGGGCATGCATTAATTCTTCTAAATGCAGGGTGATAGTCATCAATTCATAATTTTAATAGTTGACATGCTGCTGCTAAGTCGCTTCAGTCATGTCCGACTCTGTGCGACCCCATAGACTGCAGCCCACCAGGCTCCCCTGTCCCTGGGATTCTCCAGGCAAGAACACTGGAGTGGGTTGCCATTTCCTTCTCCAATGCATGAAAGTGAAAAGTGAAAGTGAAGTCGCTCAGTCGTGCCCGACTCTTCGCGACCCCATGGACTGCAGCCTACCAGGCTCCTCCGCCCATGGGATTTTCCAGGCAAGAGTACTGGAGTGGGGTGCCATTGCCTTCTCCAATAGTTGACATACAATGTTATATATAATTCTATTATCTTCCAAAACCCATAATAAAAAAAAGTAATACTGACCCCTACTATAGATCTGTCATACATTTCAGATACTGACTGAACTGCTACATATACTCTCCAGCCATGAAAACACAACCTAACACAATCTACATCCCTTCTCCAAAATTTGAGGTTGCTCTACTGTCTCACTGGGTCCAGACTAATCATTTGGTACTTTATAAGCATATTATTAGTTGGATTTACTACTATGCCCTCATATCTCTTTATTTATCTTCATGTCTTTACTCCGTTTCGAGAGACCTGCTTGCTATCTGTTTGGCTTGCCCCAAACCTGAAATGAGGGTGAAGCAAATGAGGAAACTGGGGTTTAAAAATCTAAAGAGGCATGCTCTCAGAGTCATGCTGAGTACATCCTCAAACATTACACCCTAGGAAGTTCACTTACCATAATCTAGTTTTGGCTTTGTCTTGTGCCGTCAACTAAAAACAATTTTTTATGTCTTTACTGTTTTTCAGTTCTTCAAAGCCAGTTCACATGCATGATCTAATTTTATTCTCAGTCCTTAGAAAGGCCAATGCTATCATTTTCCCCATTCTGAAAGGGTGAGAAAATCTGAGTTTCAGAAAAGTTAAGGTTAAGGAATGTCAGAGTTAGAACTTGATATTAATGCTTCTGAATTGGAACAGGATATTCTTTGCCAGAGAATGAGACTTAAGTTCCTTTTCTGTGCTCTATGACCAGGCATGCCTTTCTCTTCTTTCAAAATCTATATGTTAAGCTTTTCAGTTGGAACTGTTTTAATTATTTCAAGATTTTTCCCATACCCATCTATTATTTCTCACTTGTTTTGCACATGTCTTTTATACATTATTATTTGTTATTCTCTTCTTTGGTCCTATTTCATGAATACATTAGATGCTCTTTGAAGTGTGAACAACGTATAATAAATAAAATGGTATGTTTTTATAGAGCCTGAACTTTCCATTGGACTTTGTGAGAAATAGAGACATTCATTTCACAGCCAAGTTTATAGATGAGGAAACTGGGTGTTAAGGAATGATGATGACAGCTGGCATTTGTTAAGGACATCAGTGTTGCAAAGACTATGCCAAGCAGTTACCATGCAACATTTCTGTGAATTTTGTAACAACCAAATGAGGTAGCTATTAATGTCCACCTCTGAAAAATGAGAAAATGAAGCTTTGGGGGAAATGGCAAACTGCATAAGGTCATAGTAATTGTGAATGTCATGGCCAGGATTAAAACCCAGGTATGACTCCAAAATACAAACATTGGAGTGATTAGCCTAGGGTTGCAGAACCAGCAAGGGGTCAAGTTGAAACCTGGACCTGATAGTTCTGACTCCAATCTGGTTCCCTTTTCATTGTTCTAGTCTGCTTCAAAATTTTACAAAACAGTGTAGGTACATAATTTCTTTTTAGTTTAAGTGAATTGATATTAAGAATAATTTCAGTCTGTGTTTACTTTAGTGATTTTAAAGTCTCCTTATGTGAAATTAAGACTTAAGTAGAAACACCATGGGGACCATGGAGGATGAGATGCTTGGATGGCATCACCGACTCAATGGACATGAGTTTGAGTAAACTTTGGGAGTTGGTGATGGACAGGGAGGCCTGGCGTGCTGCAGTCCATGGGGTTTCAAAGAGTCAGACATGACTGAGCAACTGAACTGAACTGAACTGAGAAACATTATGAACCTTTATATCTCCTACTTGGTTGTGGAATGGATGCAGTTTCTTTGGAGCATGCAAAATGTAAAGCTGACTTATTTGGTTGTGGTTCATCATGTCTGTGCCTTGCAGAGTGAAAAGCATAACAAGACTTTGTTGTTCAGTAGCTCAGTTGTGGGTCCAACTCTTTGCGACCGCATGGACTGCAGCATGGTAAGCTTCCCTGTCCTTCACCATCTCTCAGAGCTTGCTCAAACTCATGTCCATTGAGTTGGCCATCCAACCATCTCATCCTCTGTCGTCCCATTCTCTTTTTGCCTTCAATCTTTCCCAGAATCAGAGTGATTGCTAATGTGTCAGCTCTTCACATCAGGTGGCCAAAGTATTGAAGCTTTAGCTTCAGCATCAGTCCTTCCGATGAATATTCAGGATTGAATTCCTTTAGGATGGACTGGTTGGATCTCCTTGCAGTCCAAGGGACTCTCAAGAGTCTTCTGTAACACCACAGTTCAAAAGTATTAATTCTTTGGAGCTCAGCCTTCTTTATGATCCAACTTTCACATCCGTACATGACTACTGGAAAAACCATAGCTGTGACTAGATGGACCTTTCTTGGCAAAGTAATGGCTCTGCTTTTTAGTATGCTGTCTAGGTTGGTCATAGCTTTTCTTCCAATGAGCAAGTGTCTTTTAATTTCATGGCTGCAGTCACAATTTGCAGTGATTTTGGAGCCCAATAAATAAACTCTGTCACTGTTTCCATCGTTTCCCCATCTATTTGCCAAGAAGTGATGGAACTGGATAACATGATCTTCGTATTTTGAATGTTGAGTTTTAAGCCAGCTTTTTCACTCTCTTCTTTCACCTTCATCAAGAGGCTCTTTAGTTCTTCTTCACTTTCTGCCATAATGGTAGTGCCATCTGCGTATCTGAGGTTATTGATATTTCTCCCAGCAATTTTGATTCCAGCTTGTGCTTCATCCAGCCTGGCGTTTTGTGTGATACACTCTGCATATAAGTTAAATGAGCAGGGTGACAATATACAGCCTTGACATACTCCTTTCCCAACTGGAACCAGTCTGTTGTTCCATGTCCAGTTCTAACTATTGCTTCTTGACCTGCCTGCAGATTTCTCAGGAGGCAGGTAAGGTAAATTGGTCTAGTATTCCTATCTCTTTAAGAATTTTCCCAGTTTGTTGTAATCCACATACTCAAAGGCTTTAGCATATTCAATGAAGCAGAAGTAGATATTCTTCAGGAATTCTCTTGCTTTTTCTATGATCCAGTGGATGTTGACAATTTGATCTCTGGTTCCTCTGCCTTTTCTAAAACCAGCTTGAACATATGGAAGTTCTCAGTTCACGTTCATAGTTCCAAGCCTAGCTTGGAAAGTTTTGAACATTACTTTGCTAGCATGTGAGATGAGTACAATTATGTAGTAGTTTCAGCTTTCTTTGACATTGCCTTTCTTTGGGATTGGAATGAAAACCGACCGACCTTTTCCAGTCTTGTGGCCACTGCTGAGTTTTCCAAATTTGCTGGCATATTGAGTGCAGCACTTTCACAGCATCATCTTTTAGGATTTGAAATAGCTCAACTGGAATTCCATCACCACCACTACCTTTGTGCATAGTGATGCTTCCTAAGGCCATAGTGATGCTTCCTAAGGCCACTTGACTTCACATTCCAGGATGTCTGGCTCTAGGTGAGTGATTACACCATCATGGTTATCTGGGTCATGAAGATCTTTTTTGTATAGTTCTTCTGTATATTCTTGCCACCTCTTCTTAATATCTTCTGCTTCTGTTAGGTCCATACCATTTCTGTCCTTTATCAAGCCCATCTTTGCATGAAATGTTCCCTTGGTTCTCTGATTTTCTTGAAGAGATCTCTAGTCTTTCCTATTGTATTGTTTTCCTCTATTTCTTTGCACTGATCACTGAGGAAGGCTTTCTTATCTCTCCTTGCTATTCTTTGGAATTCTGCATTCAGATGGGTGTATCTTTCCTTTACTCCTTTGCCTTTCACTTCTCTTCTTTTCTCAACTATTTGTAAGGTCTCCTCAGACAACCATTTTGCTTTTTTGCATTTCTTTTTCTTAGGGATGATTTTGATTACTGCCTCCAGTACAGTGTTACAAACCTCTGTCCATAGTTCTTCAGGTATTCTCTCAGATCTAATCCTTTGAATCTACTTGTTACTTTCACTTATAATCATGGGCTTCCCTGATAGCTCAGCTCGTAAAGAATCTGCTGGCAATGCAGGAGACCCCAGTTCAATTCCTCAGTCAGGAAGATCTGCTGGAGAAGGGATAGGCTACCTACTCCAGTATTCTTGGGCTTCCCTTGTGGTTCAGCTGGTAAAGAATCTGCCTGAAATGAGGGAGACCTGTATTCGATCCCTGGGATGGGAAGATCCCCTGGAGAAGGGAAAGGCTACCCACTCCAATATTCTGGCCTGGACAATTCCATGGACTGTGTAGTCCATGGGGTTGCAAAGAGTTGGACATGGTTGAGTGACTTTCATTTCACTGTACTGTATAATCGTAAGGAATTTTATTTAGGTCATACCTGAATGGCCTAATGCTTTCCTCTACTTTCTTCAATTTAAGTCTGAATTTTGCAATAAGGAGACTTAATAACAAGGCTTATGAAGATTATCTACTGGTGGATCTCCAGGAACATAAAAGCAGTGGGTTGTGGGGAGAGTAGAGCATAGGGATAGCAAAGAAGCAGCGTGGCTAATCTATATCAACTTTTTCCCTGTTAAGCTCTGCAGTGACTTCACTTCAGCACAGAACTAACCCCAGGTAGCCACTGCTCATTGACCAGGCTTAGCTCTAGAGAGGAAACCTATTTGGCATCACCAGCCCCAGTGGCTCAGTAGTAAAGAACCCTCCTGCCAAAAAGGAGATGTGGGTTCAATCTCTGGGTCAGGAAGATCCCCTGGAGACAGACATGGCAACCCACTGCAATATTCTTGCGTGGGAAATCCCATGGACATAAGAGCCTTGCAGGCTACAGTACATGGGGTATAGCAAAGAGTCAGACATAACTTAGCAACTAAACAACAACAGGCCGTGCAGGGGGGGGACTTAGTTCCCAAGCCCGAAGTGCTACTCATTGGCTAAGTGGCCCTGAGCAAGATCTTTAACTTTGCAACTCCTCAATCAGGTCATTATTCAATAGAGATAATGATAGTCTGTCTTTCCAGTGTTATTGTGAGGGATAAAATAAGATACATATAGCACAGGGCCTTAATCAACATTAATTATCCTTGGAAAGAAAACAGGGACAATGCATCTTTAACCCCCCTTTGCAATCACAAAATCATCCAGAAAATAAAATCATTTCAATCATTCCTGCTAGGTAGGTCCCTAAGGAGCACCTGTGTACATTCCAGTGAAAGGAGACAGCTGGCCATGACAGTGCACTTTGAGCTTGTTCTGTTTAGCATGGCCATTGTGCTCACTGATGTTTACCTACTGCTGATGAAGTTACTCAGTTCTTGTCCTTGAGTACTTCCTGGCTCTTGTGCAATATCTCCTGATTTGAGGCTAGATTCCTGCCACTCATGTTACTGGTCACAGCAGCAGTGGTTATGCTTTAACTCTCTATGAAGTGTGAATTGGAGAGAGACTGAAGGGACTGGGGGTCAGGGTGAAGGAATATTAGGGATCCTGTTCTGCCTGATCTATTTGATTCAATAATTATTGATTACCTACCATACACCAAGCTTCGAGGGTATAAACAGGACATGCCCCCTGCCTCAGGCAGCTCAGAGCTTAGTGATGCAGTGAGAGTAAGTTTTCACTTTTATGAAAAGTTACACACAAACTATGTTGGATATAATAAGAGATTCCTTCAAAAAATATGTGTAAAATGTGCACATTCCAACTTCAGTAAGAATGCAAGTATGTTTACTTAGAAGACCCATTTGAACTTAAAAGAAAATATATTTTTCCTTAAAGAAAAACAAAACTAAAAGCTACCAAGACATATGCAGACTTCAGTATGTGTGTATGTTTTTTATTAAATATATATGAAAATTTAAAGTGAAAAATTTTGTCATGCACATGTATACATAACTGTAAAGCTCAGTGAGTTTTCACAAACTGGACACATTTATGTAAATAATATACAAATTAGGAAACAGAATCTTACCAGCACCATAAAATCTCCCCATCAGGTTCCTTCTAGTCACTTCCCCCAGGGAAGAAAATATCTTGTATTCTAATAGCATAAAATACATTTTTATATCTTTGTACTTTATATTAATAGAATCGTATAGTGTGGTATGTGGACTTTTAGGGCTTCCCAGGTGGCTCAGGTGGTAAAGAACCTAACTGCCAATGCAGGAGACGTGAGACATGGGTTTGGGACTTCTCTGGTGGTCCAGTGGCTAAGACTCAGTGCTCCCAATGCGGGGGCGGGGGCTGGATTTGATCCCTAATTGGGGAACTCAATCCCACATGCAAAACTAAGCATTCAAATGCTCCACCTAAGGCGTGATACTGCCAAATAAGTAAATAAATAAATCTTTTGAAAAAGAGAGAGAGAGACATGGGTTGGGAAGATCCCTTGGAGGAGGGCATGACATCCACTCCAGTATTCTAGCCTGGAGAATCCTATGGACAGAGGAGCCTGGCAGGCTACAGTACATAGGGTCACAAAAAGTTGGACATGACTGAAGCCACTCAGCAAGGCACGGGACAGCAAATTATTTTTTTTAAAACATTTTCCTGTCAAAATTTAGTTTATTATTTGATGATTATTTATTAATTTAAATTAGCAAAGTTTTATCCACTGTGAAACATAGACTTGAAAGAAAGTTTTCTCAGGCTTTTGTGAAAATCACCAATTCTTTCTCCACAGGACAATGCCTTTGTACCTGGATGTCCTGATCTTGGAGTTTATACTTCAAAATGTGAACTCATTCATTAGAAAATGCTTTTTGACTGAAGGCCAGGTACTTGCTTCCCAGCAACACAGCTTAAGTAAATGCCCCACTCAGACAGTCAACATTACTGTCTCAAAAATCTTTCATTCTGACATATTATCACACATTTGTCATTAGGAAACTGCATACTCACATATGTCCATAAATATTTGGTCTTGGTAGACCCAGGTTGACCTGCTTGAGAACCAGAGGAAAGAAAAATCTTATCTCTGTCCTTGGAAAAGGTACAATTAAATGAAGGGAAAGTTTGAATGTGGTCTCTGAGAGACTTTGTTTCCCTGAAAACAAAATCATTTTGCTCTAGTCAATCAATAACTCTCCCTGGTAAATGTGAATCTTAGGCTCAGAAAGAGGTTATCGGCCATAACATTTCTTAACACTTTCATAATGTTATCAGAAATTAAAAGGTAACATTTATCAAATATTTACAAGTTGCATGGGACACAGCACAGTGTAAACATGTGAATCTGATAATATCCAGGCTGCTGTTTTAAAACAGGTCCAAAAAAATCTCAAAAATGTTTGCTCTTCAATGATGCATTCTCCATCATGTAAAAATTTAACTACTGAGATGCTCTAATGACACATGGAATGGGTCACACAAGGAGGAAGGTATCTCAGGTGAAAGGTCAATATCAGCACAGATGAAAGAGATTGCATTAAGCAGCTTACGCCAACTAGGAAGGACACACATTTTCTAATGAAAATAGAAAAAGATAGCTATTATATAATGGAAAATGTGAGACAAATATTATTTACTTTAGTTGACTACACATGAAAACTATGTACAAAAACACACAAAAAATAAATCTCTCATCGTCCTGTAGTCACTTTCATTCTCCTTTTTGTGGTAGCATTTCTCCAGGTTCTATGAGGGCAGAAACTTCTTTCATCTTTCTCCTTCCCTAGTCACCTGGGTGCTTTGCGTGTGTATAGAGCCCATCCGGTCCAGAGCCCCCATAGCCACCTCTCTCATAGTGGATCCTCTATTCTCTTAATTGGAGGAAGGTGAGAGGAGGAGGGGGTGGTGGGAGGAAAGAGGTACAGGAGGTAAAGGAGGAAGAGGAGAGAAACATAAGCTGGGAGGCAACAGTCTTCAAGAAGAGAAAATGTCATTACCTGGCAAAGGAAAGTTGCAAAGTCCTAATGGCCCAGTCTGTACACTTCCTTTTAGTGAATCTGATGGCCCAAACACTGCCATTCAGCCCTAACCAAAGTCCTATGAACTGCTGCTGTCTCCACAGTCTTTCACCTCTAGGCCAGGTTTGATGACCAGAACTTAAGCAGAACTGCAGTGAGTTTCTTCTGGAGAATAAGGGGTAGTTGGAGTTGTCTGAAAGATTTCAGTTCAGTTCAGTTCAGTCTCTCAGTTGTGTTCAACTCTTTGCAACCCCGTGAACCACAGCATGCCAGGCCTCCCTGTCCATCACCAACTCCCAGAGTTTACCCAAACTCATGTCCATTGAGTCAGTGATGCCATCCAACTATCTCATCCTCTGTTGTCCCCTTCTCCTGCCCTCAATCTTTCCCAGCATCAGGGTCTTTTCAAATGAGTCAGTTCTTCACATCAGGTGGCCAAAGTATTGGAGTTGCTGCTTCAACATCAGTCCTTCCAATGAACACCCAGGACGGATTCCTTTAGGATGGACTGGTTGGATCTCCTTGCAGTCCAAGGGACTCTCAAGAGTCTTCTCCAACACCACAGTTCAAAAGCATCAATTCTTCAGCACTCAGCTTTCTTTATAGTCCAACTCTCACATCCATGCATGACTACTGGAAAAACCATAGCCTTGACTAGATGGACCTTTGTTGGCAAAGTAATGTCTCTGCTTTTTACTATGCTGTCTAGGTTGGTCATAACTTTCCTTCCAAGGAGTAAGCATTTTTTAATTTCATGGCTGCAGTCACCATCTGCAGTGATTTTGGAGCCAAAAAAAGTCAAGTCAGCACTGTTTCCACGTTTCCCCATCTATTTGCCATGAAGTGATGGGACCGGATGCCATGATCTTTGTTTTCTGAATGTCGAGCTTTAAGCCAACTTTTTCAATCTCTTCTTTCACTTTCATCAAGAGGCTCTTTAGTTCTTCTTCACTTTCTGCCATAAGGGCGGTGTCATCTGCATATCTGAGGTTATTCACATTTCTCCTGGCAATCTTTTTTTTTTTTTTTTTTTTTTTTATATTTTTTTTTTTTTTTTTTTTTTTTTTTTATTTTTTTTTTTTTTTTTTATTTATTTTTTTTTTTTTCTTTCTTTTTTTTTTTTTTTAATTTTATTTTATTTTTAAACTTTACATAACTGTATTAGATTTGCCAAATATCAAAATGAATCCGCCACAGGTTTACATGTGTTCCCCATCCTGAACCCTCCTCCCTCCTCCCTCCCCATTCCATCCCTCTGGGTCGTCCCAGTGCACCAGCCCCAAGCATCCAGTATCGTGCATCGAACCTGGACTGGCAACTCATTTCATACATGATATTTTACATGTTTCAATGCCATTCTCCTGGCAATCTTGATTCCAGCTTGTGCTTCTTCCAGCCCAGGGTTTCTCATAATGTACTCTGCATATAAGTTAAATAAACAGGGTGATAATATACAGCCTTGACATACTCCTTTTCCTATTTGGAACCAGTCTGTTGCTCCATGTCCGGTTCTAACTGTTGCTTCCTGATCTGCATACAAATTTCTCAAGAGGCAGGTCAGGTGGCCTGGTATTCCCATCTCTTGAAGAATTTTCCACAGTTTATTGTGATCCACACAGTCAAAGGCTTTGGCATAGTCAATAAAGCAGAAATAGATGTTTTTCTGGAACTCTCTTGCTTTTTTGATGATCCAGCGGATGTTGGCAATTTGATCTCTGGTTCCTCTGCCTTTTATAAATCCGGCTTGAACATCTGAAAGTTCATGGTTCACATATTGCTGAAGCCTGGCTTGGAGAATTTTGAGCATTAGTTTACTAGAGTATGAGATGAGTGCAATTGTGTGGTAGTTTGAGCATTCTTTGGCATTACCTTTCTTTGGGATTGGCATGAAAACTGACCTTTTCCAGTCCTGTGGCCAGTGCTGAGTTTTCCAAATTTGCTGGCATATTGAGTGCAGCACTTTCACAGCATCATCTTTTAGGATCTGAAATAGCTCAACTGGCATTCCATCACCTCCACTAGCTTTGTTCGTAGTGATACTTCCTAAGGCCCACTTGACTTCACGTTCCAGGATGTCTGTCTCTAGGTGAGTGATCACACCATTGTGATTATCTGGGTCGTGAAGATCTTTTTTTGTATAGTTCACATACATATACATTGTATAGTTCACACACATACTTTTTTGTATAGATCACACAATTGTGAAAGATTTAGAACAATGAATTAGAGCTTTCAGAACAGAAAATCTCTTCAAGTAGATTTTGTTGGTGGTATATTTGTTTCATTGTTTTCAGAGTTGAAAGAGTTTACCTTGCAAATTTCTTAGCTCTTTAAATCTGAAAACTGCACTTAATTCTACAGTGATGGTGGATGGCAACCAGAAATTCAAGGGTGTATTGCAAGGGTAATTGAAAATAAAGCCCAGATTGCCTTATAAAAATAGAACCAAAGAAAATATTTCTCCTTAGAACATACTAAGTTGTTGTTGTAGTTTTTTTAATCCAGTATTAGAAAAGGAATAGAGGGGCAGACAGAACCAGAATTTCAATGTCATCAGACATTTAGCTTCTGCAGAAAGAGTATATGTGCATTTTTCTTTTCAGCATTTTGCTATGTGTTAAATACTGCAAGTTGTAAAATGCAATTATTTTTATTTATGCACATGACAAATTAATGAAATAACATCATATGTTTTTAAAATTAGGCTGTAAGATGTATATCAGCTACCACTTCTTTAAATTGGCCTTTAATGGGTATTCACTCTGTGAATATGGCTAGGTAAAAAGGAGAGCCTTATAACTAATTGCCTTCCTGCCCCAGGCACCCAAACATCTTTCTGCAACTCGGGATTTGTCCCTCCAGGATACTACTGCCAAAATGATCAACACAAGGTCCCAAAATAACAATTTATTCTGCCCAAAGGACATTGTGCCCTCAGTCTCCTGGCCAGATGAATTGGCACAATTACATCCTTCTTTCTTGCATTCCCCCTCAGGATATCCTAGGTGTCAGGGCTTTACATGTTGAGATGATTCAGAGCAAAAAATCTGCTAAGAGGGAAGACAGTGCTACAAGCATCTTCTTAGATTCTTAGGTCCAAACTGATGGAGCGAAACGCAAATCCTCCATTGGTTTGTTTCCTTCAAAACTTCACTGCCCCTCAGGCACATGCACAGATGAAGTGGAGAGCTAAATCCTTTCCTGATTCCTAACACAAATGTGCTGTTGTTAACCAACAAAAGCCCCAAACTAGCCAATTTCAAGTCTTTTCCATCTGCCTGTCCCCCCACCAAGAGTAAATGACATAAAGATCATTGCATAAATGCTGGCTTAATCTGCTAAGCTATATTTCTGTCTCTGAAGCAGTCTAACAGAAGGAAAATATACATTCATTTCTGCTTTAAGAACTTTTTTTTTGTTGTTCAATTGCAAAGTCCTTTCTGACTGTTCTCTGGCCATGGGGTTTTCCAGGTAATACTACTGGAGTGGGTTGCCATGTGCTTCAGGAAATACCACTCTGTTTAACATGGTTTCTTGATCAGTTCAGTTCAGTTCAGTCGCCCAGTCATGTCCGACTCTTTGCGACCCCATGAATAGCAGCATGCCAGGTCTCCCTGTCCATCACCAACTCCTGGAGTTCACTCAAACTCATGTCCATTGAGTTGGTGATGCCTTCCAGCCATCTCATCCTCTGTCGTCCCCTTCTCCTCCTGCCCCCAATCCCTCCCAGCATCAGAGTCTTTTCCAATGAGTCAACTCTTCGCATGACATGGCCAAAGTATTGGGGTTTCAGCTTCAGCATCAGTCCTTCCAATGAACACCCAGGACTGATCTCCTTTAGGATGGACTGGTTGGATCTCCTTGCAGTCCAAGGGACTCTCAAGAGTCTTCTCCAACACCACAGTTCAAAAGCATCAATTCTTCGGCGCTCAGCTTTCTTCACAGTCCAACTCTCATATCCATACACGACCACTGGAAAAACCATAGCCTTGACTAGATGGACCTATGGTTTCTTGATGATTACCTCTTATTTGCTTTGACTTTTTTACCTTTTTACTCTTTTCTCTCAGTACTTTTCTTTTGGTCAGAGCTGGTTTTTAAAAAATGTTCCTTTCAGTGATTTATTTCAAAATCGGACACACTGAGGTCTGTATGAACAAACCTTTTCATCAGGAAACCCCATAGCTCATGCTGAGAATGTTGGGGAAGTGGGGTGCATCAGTTGCAAACCTTTTTTCCATGTAAATAAGTGGAAAAGACAGGTAAAGAATCTGCCAGTGGCTCAGACAGGTAAAGAATCTGCCAGTAATGCTGGAGACCCGGTTTCAATCCCTGGGTTGGGAACATCCCCTGGAGAAGAGAATGGCTACCCACTCCAATATTCTTGCCTTGAGAATTCCATGAACAGAAGAGCCTGATGGGTACAGTCCATAGGGTTGCAAAGAGTCGGAAAAAAAACTGAGGGACTAACTTACATTTCAAGTTCAAGTGAGGCTCTTAACAAAGAGCTGGGAAAGTGATAGGGGAAGGTGGTCATTTCCTCAGACAGAGGCTCACATCCCATCCCCTTTGAGGTCTCCACTGTCCTGTATTAGAATGACTGACTCTAGCCCCACTCACCGGTAGCCACTTGCTCAGCATTTCTGACCATCAAGAACTTCCTGCTACAGAATTATTTTCCACTACTCTTTAATTTTCATTTTTAAAAGATAATGCTATTACTTGATGGGAAAAGGGGTAGGGAGAGGGAAATGATCATTCTCAATGAAAATGAAAAGGAGGAAGTATTTACATAAGAACTTCTCAGTTGTTCTTTCAGACTGAAATTATTCCCAGAATTTTCAACAAACCCAGAAATGGGTTGTGTTTACTCACTGTCCATTTTATCTTTGGTATATTTATTGTTCTTCAGTTGGTAAGTCATGTCTGACTCTTTGTGACCCCATGGGCTGCAGCACACAGACTTCCCTGTTCTTCACTATCTCCCAGTTTGCTAAGACTCATGTCCTTTGAGTCGGTGATGCTATCCAACCATCTCATCATAGCTTTCTATTAAACTAAATTTTAATGAGGATTAATTTACCTGCCAGGTGTGGTGGCAGGTACCTAGGACACAACAGAAAGCTTTACCAGCCACCTCTATCTCTCCATGTAGATGGTAAATGAGACATTATTCAACTAATCACACAACTAAATATAAAATTACTAAGGTCTTCAAGGAGAGGTA
This sequence comes from Bubalus bubalis, assembly GCF_019923935.1. Lineage (NCBI taxonomy): Eukaryota > Metazoa > Chordata > Mammalia > Artiodactyla > Bovidae > Bubalus > Bubalus bubalis. The sequence goes on from NC_059167.1 coordinate 46,488,355, forward strand.
CATGGGACTATATAAACCTATAGTAAAGTTGTTTGCTCTAGTCAGGAGTTCCAGGAATACTTACCTGATGAAGTGTCAGTTGAGCTTGGCTGTAAAGGAGGAGAAAATAGTACTTGAGGAAATGAAGTTGTGACTGAATTGGAGACAGTGAAGATGGATGGGGAGGTAAGATAAAGCAGAAACAGACCTTACGGGACAGGATCATTCAAGCCCTCATTAAAGATCATTGGAGTTTATCCTAAGAGCAATGAAAAGCCATTGAAAGATTTTACACAGGAGAAATGATGTGATAGGATATGATGACATGACATATGAGATGAGATGAGATGATGAGATGACATGATGTGACATATGAGATGAGATGAAATGCTGTGATGTAATATGATCAGATTAGATTTTTCCAGCTGCAGTGTGTTGGTGTGATAGGAACACACTATCAAAAGACTGAGAGATACCAGAAAGCTGACTGTAGAGGTTATTTCATTCAAAAGTCTTTACATGTTAATTAAATCAGTCTGACCCTTATAAGGTAAATCAGACCCTGCTTTTGGTCTGACATACCATGCACTTCTTCTAGGGGTGTCATTTACTACTCCTCTCTCCTCTTCTAATAGCCCCTTCCCTCCATTTATTCAACAGAGCATTTGTTTATGCCATTTATAAGCCAAAATCACTTAAAAACCTGTCTCAGACTCTTTATTTGTAAAAGAGCTAATTATAGTTCACAGGCTGTTCTCATGAGGTTAGCTATTAAGAGTATAATCTGAAATAATAGGTGAGAAAGTGCCTTGTATACTAGAATATATGAGATCAACGTAGGCTCGCCTTGTTGTAATGCTCCTAATTATGAATGATGTTCATCTCTGAGTGTTGGTCTGAATATTTTGTCCAGGAAAAAAAAATTTTCAGATGGTTTAATTAGGATACTCATTAAATTCCTAGTCAAGGCAATAATTAATGCAGAGATAAAAAAGACAAAACAGAGATAGGGCTAGAGAAGGAACTGGGATGACTTCATAGTCATAGCCTCAGGTCTTTGGATGTGATTAGGCTGTACTCCAATCCATTTACCAAGGTGAAAAGGTGTGGATAACACCAGCAGGTGGAACTCCTGCCCTCAGAATACACCCTTTCACAACTATGACGAGCTAAAAAGTCCCTAAGAACCAAAGGATGACATCATTCTTCCTCGGGGGTCACTGACAAGGAGAGCCTCTAAGCTCCCCAGAAGAACAAAGTCCTGCTTATCCTCCAACTTCTGTTTGTGTAAGCAGGTTCATGATTTGATCAAACAAAACTGATGTACCAGGAAATGGATCATGAGGGATGGTGGTAGGAAGCAGAAGAGCCAGGAGAGAGAGGAAGATGAAAGTATATCAGATTCATAAAAAGGCTTTCCATCCAAATTCTGTGAAAGACTAAGCTACTATAGGAAACAAAGCCTCTCACAAATATCTGGTCTCTGTTTTCTTGTTCTTTCTTCATGAAACTTTAACATAGTTTCTTATGACTTATATTGTCACCCTGCTTATTTAACCTATATGCAGAGTACATCATGAGAAAGGCTAGACTGGAAGAAGCACAAGCTGGAATCAAGGTTGCCAGGAGAAATATTAATAACCTCAGACATGCAGATGACACCACCCTTATGGCAGAAAGTGAAGAAGAACTAAAGAGCCTCCTGATGAATGTGAAAGCGGAGACTGAAAAAGTTGGCTTAAAGCTCAATATTCAGAAAACTAAGATCATGGCATCTGGTCCCATCACTTCATGGCAAATAGATGGGGAAACAGTGTAAACAGTAGCTGACTTTACTTTTTTGGGCTCCAAAATCACTGCAGATGGTGATTGCACCCATGAAATTAAAAAATGCTTACTCCTTGAAAGGAAAGTTATGACCAACCTAGACAGCATAGTAAAAAGCAGAGACATTACTTTGCCAACAAAGGTCCATCTAGTCAAGGCTATGGTTTTTCCAGTAGTCATGCATGGATGTGAGAGTTGGACTATAAAGAAAGCTGAGTGCTGAAGAATTGATGCTTTTGAACTGTGGTGTTGGAGAAGACTCTTGAGAGTCCCTTGGACTGCAAGGAGATCCAACCAGTCCATCCTAAAGGAATCCGTCCTGGGTGTTCATTGGAAGGACTGATGTTGAAGCAGCAACTCCAATACTTTGGCCACCTGATGTGAAGAACTGACTCATTTGAAAAGACCCTGATGCTGGGAAAGATTGAGGGCAGGAGAAGGGGACAACAGAGGATGAGATAGTTGGATGGCATCACTGACTCAATGGACATGAGTTTGGGTAAGCTCTGGGAGTTGGTGATGGACAGAGAGGCCTGGCATGCTGCTGTTCATGGGGTCACAAAGAGTTGGACACGACTGAGCAACTGAACAGAACTGAACTGAACTGAACTGATGACTTTGGGAGTAGAAAGAGTGCTACTTATATTCTGAAGATGGGACAGGCAGTCATGAGCTTATCTGTGCAGAGGAGGAAGAAGAAAGAAGGAAGGTGTTGGGAGCACCCCCTTCATCTGTGAGCACTGCCTCTAGTGCTCTGAGGATGGATCAGTCCTAATTTTACAACACTTTATGTCTCTCCTATGGTTATTTTAAATGGTATTGGAAAAGTTCTCCCCAAATGAAGGGAGAGTGAATTACAATGTATGATAACCTGTCTAGATATCTCTATTATTTCCTGATAAGGTAGTTCTCCCTGGGGAATATTTTGAGGAGATGCTCAAGGAATCCAAATCAGGCTTATAGGAAGTTTCAGTTTGAAGACAGAGAGGGCTCTTAGGGTCTGAGAACCCCACTTCCTATTTCCCAAAGAGCCTTTAGGATTGTGGGTTTGTGGCTGTGTGTACGTGTGAGCGTGTGACAGGGAGGAGGTTGCATATGCTCCTTTATAAGAGGTGGAATGCAGGGAAGCTGGGGCACCTTCTGGAAGTTTGGTGGTCTATTAAATTCAATAAGCATTCACTGACATGGATGCAATTTGAGATAGTCTTAAAGACAGATAGGAACTTTTCAAGTAGGAGAAACAGCTGGAGGAAGAAAATGAAATGTGAAAATGCAGAACTTAGACCAAAAAATTTTATTCAGTCAGCATGACTGGTTATAGAGTAAAAGGAAGATTAGAAAGCTTGAGTATCACCATGATAGAGGGTTTGGATATCCAGCTAGAAACAGGAGAGGGCCATTTAGTCAATCATTCCAGAAATACTTATTGTGACTATATGCTAGACACAGTTCCAGGTGCTTGAGGTACATCAGGAAACAAAATAGATGAACATTCCTGCCCTTAAGGGATTTATATTCAGTAGTGACAACCAACTATTATTGTCTGCCATTGACTCTTAATATTCATGAGCTGATTTCATCCTTATAACAACCCCTTGAGGTTGGTGTTATGATTAACCCACTTTCACAGATAGGATAACTGAGGCGTGGGGAGGTAAACATATTGCCCAAGGTCACACAACTAGTACATGCTCTTAACTACTGCATTACATTAGTTGCAAGAACTGAAGAAGCAGAATTTCAGGGTGATGTTTTGGGGGAGGGTGGCAGTGAGGAGTCAGCAATTGTAAGATTATAGCTCTATAATATTACCATGAACTAGGTGACTTAAATGACAGATATTTATTTCTCATAGTCCTGGAGACTGGAAGCCTGAGGTCAGGGTGCCAGTATGTCACATTCTATTGATGGCCCTCTTTCTGGCTTACAGATATCCTCATATACTCTTTTCTTAGTGCACGTGCGGTAATAAGAAGAGATATCTCTCTTTTTCTTTTAAATTTATTTTTGGCTGTGCTGGATTTTGTTGCTGTACAGGTTTTTCTCTAGGTGCAGTGAGCAGGGGCTACTCTCTAGTTTTGGTGCTTGGGTTTCTCATTGAGGTGGCTTCTCTTATTGGAGAGCATGGCTCTAAGGCATGTGGACTCAGTAGCTGCAGCTTCTGAGCTCTAGAGCACAGGCTCATTTGTGGAGCATGGGCTTAGCTGCTCCACGGCATGTGGAATCTTCCCACATCAGGGATTGAACCTGTGTCTCTTGTGTTGGTAGGCAGATTCTTTACCACTGAACCACCAGGGAAGCCCCTCTTCTTTTTCTGAAACCATTTTATTGTATATGGCTGACATACAAAAGCTATGCATAAGCATGTGTAACATATACAACTTTAGTTTGGAGAGAATTATGTACCTATGAAGCCATCACCTTAATCTGTGTCATAAATATATTCATCACCTTCAAAAGTTTCCTCCTGTCCTCTTTATTTATTATTATTATTCAATAACAACACAACTAAAATAGTCAAACTCCTAGAAGCAGAGAATGGAATGGTGGTTGCCAGGGACTGGGAGGAGGAAGAAAGAGGGAAGTATTACTCAAAGGGTACAGGTTTTAGTTATGCAAGATAAGTCCTAGAGATCTACTGTCAGTCTAGTGCCTGTAGCTTAAAATATTATATTTTGTACTTAACACTTTGCTAAGACAGTAGATCTTATGGTAAGTGTTTTTTCTTCTTCTTATAAAGCAACCAATTTTATTGGATTAGGACATCACCTTTATGATTTTGTTTAACCTTTAATTACTCCTAAAAGCCTTGTCTCCAAATGTAGTCACTTTGAGGGTTAGGGCTTCAGTGTATGAATTTGGGAGTGGAGATAAATCAGTCTAACATTAAGATTTGTCTATTTTTCCAGTAATTGTTCGTGCTTGCTACTTGTATGTGTTTTCTTGTTCTGCACTATAGGAGGTAGGCAATATTCTCCCCATTCTATGGCTTGTGGAAGATGAAGTTTCAAGAATTTAAAGAAATTTTCTAACCACTCCTACACTTGTTGGTGGTCCCTAACTTAAAAGCCCAGGTCCACTTTCTCTGTATACTATGCCATACTGCCCAACTGCAGCCCATACCTCAGCCTTAGTGCCTGGCCAAGTCCTGAAGGCTCCAGGACTTCTCCAGGGGACCCAGCCCACACAGGAGTCTCCTCCTGTACCCTGAAGTCCCATGGCAGGCTGAGGCTTGTCAGAGCTTCCTGCGTGTTGGGAAACAATTCTACCTGGGGAACCCAGTCTGGAGAAGATATGCACAGAAGCAAGGTTTTGTGGAGAATGTCTCTAATTCAGTTTAAGGAAGTGTTTTTATTTTGTTGTTGTTATTTGTTTGTTTTAAAGAAACCTAAAGGAGGGAAATGATAGACAATTTCCCATAATAGAATTACTTAGCAGTTTGGGGAAATTAAAATATTTTGTCTATACAAGGAAACCTGAACCTCCTTTTCCCTTAGCCACCTTTCACAGACTTTCTTTTTAAAATGTCTTTGTCCTATTGTTAATTTCTTCTTAGCCTGCTGTGAGCTTGGCTTTGTGTAAGGGCTGAGGAAAATATGTTTGAAATTGCTGTGACGAGTTTCTAGAAAGTGTCATGATGAGGAGACTGTGGCTAAACTTATGAGAATGCATTGATTGAATGGCTCTTTCATCTTCCCATGCCATCCATCTGGTTTTCTAGGTAGAACCATGCAGGGTTGGGATGCTTAGAAACTGACTATACCCTCAGGTGACAAAAAATGAGCACTAAGGGTATTCTATTACTTGGATCTTGTGTACCAACAGCTCTGTGGGAAAGGTAAATCAAAGTGGAAGCTAAATTCAAGTGTATATTTGAACAATGTTTTTTCTCTTAAACTCATAATAAGTAATATAGAAACATGAGTTTGATACTAGATGTCTATTATTAGTGAGCTCATATTTGTCTCCCAAAACTCTAATAGCTCATCTTTGATTTCAAACATGCGTGTGCATGAGTGTGTGCTTAGTCGCTCAGTCATGTCTGACTCTGCGACCCCATGGACTGTAGCCCACCAGGCTCCTCTGTCCTCCTCTCCAGGCAAGAATACAGGAGTGGGTTGCCATGCCCTCCTCTAGGGGATCTTCCAACCCTGGGATCAAGACCAGGTCTCCCACATTGCAGGTGTATTCTTTACCAACTGAACCCCCAGGAAAGCCACGGACATGCTCAGATCCTGCATTTAATTGAGTAGTTTCTCTGCACTTGGAGAATTCACATATGTTAAATAATTTAATCTTAACACTGACCTACTAAGATGTGGTTATTTCTGTGTTAACAAATGAGGAAACTGAAGCTCAGAGAAAGGAATGATGCATGCCAGTTTTATCTCCTGTAAGGTCATTGAGATCTGTGCCTAATTATATTCATCATATCTCCAGGGCTCAGTGAAGTATCTGCTACACAGTATGAACTTAGTGTTGTTTATGATATTACACCCATTGTTGGTTGCCTTCTGAACTCAATACCAATTGCTTCTCAGTTGCCAATCACTTCTGGATAATAAACAATTATATTAGTCAGGGATCTGCAGAGAAACAGAAATATGTATGTGTGTGCTTAGTCACTCACTCATGTCTGACTCTTTGTGACCCTTTGGACTGTAACCCACCAGGCTCCTCTGTTCATGAGATTTTTCAGGCAAGAATACTGGTGTGGGTTGCCATTTCCTTCTCCAGAAGATCTTCCCAACCAAGGGTCGAACCTGTATCTCCTGCATCTCATGCATTGCAGGCAGATTCTTCACCTGTTGAGCCATCAGGGAAGCCCCTATATTATATACATATATATATATATATATATATATATATATATATATACTGAGTCACTTCAGTCGTGTCCGACTCTGTGTGATCCCATAGACGGCAACCCACCAGGCCCCCCCCGTCCCTGGGATTCTCCAGGCAAGAACACTGGAGTGGGTTGCCATTTCCTTCTCCAATGCATGAAAGTGAAAAGTGAAAGGGAAGTCGCTCAGTTGTGTCCAACTCTTAGCGACCCCATGGACTGCAGCCTACCAGGCTCCTCTGTCCATGGGATTTTCCAGGCAAGAGTACTGGAGTGGGGTGCCATTGCCTTCTCCAATATGTATATAAACATATATTTATAGAAGAATTTATAGTAAATAAGTAAGTATGCATATATATAGGAATTGACTTACATGATTATGGAGGCTGGGAAATCCCACCATCTGCTGTTTACAAATTGGAAAATCAGGAAAGCCAGTGATGTATTCAGTCTAAGTCCCAAGTCCTTAAAACCAGGAAACAGAAGGACAATGACATCCTACCTCAAAAAGAAAGTAAATTCACCATCTCTCTACCTTTTTGTTCTATTCGAGTGTTCAGTGGATTGGATCATGCCTGCCAGCACTGGATAAGGCCATCTGCTTTACTCAGTTCATGAATTTAAAAGCTAACTTCTTAGAAAAAAATAAAATAAAGCTAACTTCTTCTGGAAACATTCTCAGATGTACCCAGAAATAATGCTTTCTTTACCAGCTATATGGGCATCCCTTAGCCCAATCAAACTGACATATAGAATTATGTATCACAGTAACATTTGGCCACCTCATGCGAAGAGTTGACTCATTGGAAAAGACTCTGATGCTGTGGGGGATTGGGGGCAGGAGGAGAAGGGGACAACAGAGGATGAGATGGCTGGATGGTGTCACCGACTTGATGGACGTGAGTCTGAGTGAACTCCGGGAGTTGGTGATGGACCGGGAGACCTGGCATGCTGCGACTCATGGGGTCGCAAAGAGTCAGACACAACTGAGCGACTGAACTAAACTGAACTGAATATTACCTCATTGGCTTTGGAGTCTGACAGTGTGTACTCTGAAGGATGATAAAGATAGGCACCAATTTTCCACCAAAATACAAAATTCTGAAGGGCTGCTTTTGTTGAAATCACCACAACCCTGCATTCTGACTTATGGATAATGGAACCTTCTATTTACTGCTAAAATATCTTAAAGAAATAAGAGGGTAGATTTCAGGTGACTTCAGATGAAATCCAGATCTGTAACAGCCATTCTGTCTCCCAGGTTTTGGCTGGTGCCCTCCATACCAGGACAAGTCATTGGCTTCCAAAATTCTCTTTTTCTCCTGCAATCCAGGGCTTTGTCACACTGCATTATAATTACTTGGCTAAATACATTCTTTTTTCTCTGATTTCACTTGACAGAAGTGATGGCTACAAGGTTGATCTGATCAGTAAGAAATGAGTAAGAATCTGCCCATTCCAGTAAAGTGCACTTAGCACTGTAGTGTTTTGTTCCTCCTCTCACCTCTCACTTCTTGGGCCCCTAAAGTGGCTGTAACATTGCTCAGCTTGTCTCTGCCACCACTGGTACTCCACAAGAGCTTTTATTTCTTATTCCTTTATTATTATTTTTTAAATCCATGGCTTGATTTTTTTTTTTTAAAGGAAGTGGTAGGGAAATAGTGACAAATACAGAGAGGGAAAGAAGAGAGTAGCGTGATATTATCTCCCATGACAAATGCATTTTGTGTGTCAGCAGCTGACGGAAAAACACGCAGACATTCATGGCAAAAGACTTGATGGAATCTTAGGGGACTAATCCTGATGCTTACTTTATTTTTAATGGGATGTCAGTTCTGAAGAATAAACGGTCTTCCCTGAATCCAGAGTTATAAGCACTTATTTGTCTAGATAAAGTACAGAAAAGAAATATTGTGTGCTGTGTCCCATAAGTCATCTTCATAGCCTTTCAGGTAAACTACCAAAGATTTTTACTGTTCAACTCAGTGGAACACAAATTGGTAAACTGAGAGCCAACTGATCACAGCCAGTGAAGCAGTCCAGAGCTGCCACCCCAAATTTCATCTTCATCTGAAATGGCAACATCAATTACCTGAAAAACTGCCACAGAAGGAATGCCCACAAAAAGGACAGCATGTAACAGATGCTTCAAGGAAAGCAATATTTTATGGAATTGGTCTAAAGCATTTAGAGTTTTCCTTTTCCAAGTTGTACCAACCAGTAAAATTGAAATCACTAGTCCAGGTGGCTTCAAGTTCCAGTCCAGACTGAAAATCTGAAGAATGGAGGTCAGAACCAAATGTGTATGCAGACATAAATTTGTATTTTTGAGTTACTTTATAAGCACCATCTGGAAAGAGGAATACACCTTGGTTAGATTCTTAGATGTTTCTGAACTCTATCTGATACAATTCATATTTTTATAATTTTTTCCCTTTTTTAAAGTGGCCATTATGTGCCAGGCATTGTGTCCAGTGGCTAAAGCCACAGAAGTGTTACAGTCTTTCCCAGCCTGGAACTCACAGTCCAGTGAAAAAAATAACATTCCAGTTTCTTTTGTCCAACTCTTCCTTTATCCCACTCCTCTACAAATCCCTAGCTCTGGTTAAATCCAATCCTCCTCTTACTCTGTGGTTACATGCATAAAATAGAAACTTTTGGGAAACACAAATTCAGACTGTCTGATTTCACTTTAAATTTGTTCTTTAAGTTGATATAGACCTTTAGCAATACTTCTATGCATTCTCAGTACATTACTTCTCTCCTTTGTGACTGCCTCATGCCTCCTCCTCTTCCCTAAAAGCTTCAAAAACCTTTCCACTCCTGACACTACTAATGTTAACTTGCATCCTGTTTTATTCAGGAGGTAAAGCAATCACAATAAACTGTGGAAAATTCTGAAAGAGATGGGAATACCAGACCACCTGATCTGCCTCTTGAGAAATTTGTATGCAGGTCAGGAAGCAACAGTTAGAACTGGACATGGAACAACAGACTGGTTCCAAATAGGAAAAGGAGTCTGTCAAGGCTGTATATTGTCACCCTGCTTACTTAACTTATATGAAGAGTACATCATGAGAAACGCTGGACTGGAAGAAACACAAGCTGGAATCAAGATTGCCGGAAGAAATATCAATAACCTCAGATATGCAGATGACACCACCCTTATGGCAGAAAGTGAAGAGGAACTCAAAAGCCTCTTGATGAAGGTGAAAGTGGAGAGTGAAAAAGTTGGCTTAAAGCTCAACATTCAGAAAACTAAGATCATGGCATCCCGTCCCATCACTTCATGGCAAATAGATGGGGAAACAGTGGAAACAGTGTCAGACTTTATTTTTTTGGGCTCCAAAATCACTGCAGATGGTGACTGCAGCCATGAAATTAAAAGACGCTTACTCCTTGGAAAGAAAGTTATGACCAACCTAGATAACATATTCAAAAGCAGAGACATTACTTTGCCAACAAATGTCCGTCTAGTCAAGGCCATGGTTTTTCCTGTGGTCAAGTATGGATGTGAGAGTTGGACTGTGAAGAAGGCTGAGCACCGAAGAATTGATGCTTTTGAACTGTGGTGTTGGAGAAGACTCTTGAGAGTCCCTTGGACTGCAAGGAGATCCAACCAGTCCATTCTGAAGGAGATCAGCCCTGGGTGTTCATTGGAAGGAATGATGCTAAAGCTGAAACTCCAGTACTTTGGCCACCTCATGCGAAGAGTTGACTCATTGGAAAAGACTCTGATTCTGGGAGGGATTGGGGGCAGAAGGAGAAGGGGACGACAGAGGATGAGATGGCTGGATGGCATCCCTGACTCGATGGACTTGAGTCTGAGTGAACTCCAGGAGTTGGTGATGGACAGGGAGGCCTGGCGTGCTGCGATTCATGGGGTTGCAAAGAGTCGGACACGACTGAGCAACTGAACTGAACTGAAATGAAAGCAATCAGCATAGAATTTCTGCTTCACATGTATCCACCTATTTACATTTGAATCCCTATTCCCCATATTCCTTTCTGTTACTCCATTTGAACTGTCCTTGCCCCTGGCTAAGTCAAAATCATCCACTTGTGCATGATGCTTCATCCTTTCCTGTCTTGTCAAAGAGTTGACTACAATTACCCTTTTAATCTTCTGTATGGTCAAAATTTTCCAACTTACCTGATTATTTCCATCAGCAAATAAATATGTTTTTATTTTTCTCATCTTAAAAAAAGCCTGACACTTTCTTGGTCTTTTGCCATATGTCTTTTCCATCTATTGCATAACTTCTCTGCTCTCGTTTCCTTGATGTTTTTGATTCCTTTCCTCCCTTTCTTTCTTGTACCCATCCCACTCAAGCTTTTGCCGCAACTACTTAACTGAAATACTTTAGACAGGATCTCCTCTGACCTCTGTGTGGCTAAATCTGATTGTCAATTCTATATTAGGTTACCTTGATCTATCAGTGGTGTTCAGAGGTTTTCTACAAAGATGGCCACCAAGAATTCTTCCTAATCCAGAACACTTACATTATGCCTCCCATCAAAAGGTGGAGCCTGTTTCCCCTGATGGGGATTTGTGACTTGCTTTGACCAAAAGAATACATTGGAAGTCATGTTGTGTCAATTCCAAGCCTAGGACTTTATTCTATCTCTCTTTCTCTTTCCCTCTCTTTATCTCTCTCTCTCTCTGATTTATACCTACATCTATATCCATCTATATCCACATCCTTTAAAAAAATCCTAGTGCCACATACCTAATGCATTATAGTGTATGCTCAATAAATAGCTGCTAATAAATACACAGATAGTAGAATTTCAAGAGGAGCCTTGAAGAATGAATGGGAAGTCAGGAGGAAAGCAGAGAAGTAAAAACAGAGAATCATCAAAATTCATGGAATATTTGTAATGTCAAGTAATATCTGTATCTTAAATATTTGGATGGGAACAAAGAAATGATGAAGATTGGGCCAGACTATGAACAGTCTTGAATTCCATGTACTTCCTAAGTGCAAACACCTGTCACTCCATTGTTCTGGGATCTACAAAAGTTCCACCATATTTTCTTTTAGTCCTTACCTTTACTTACTGATTTTCTATGTTTTACTTTCCAGCTTGATAGGTGAAACTGCTCACTGGGCCATGAACACACTCTTCCTCTTGGTACCACCTTTCATTCATGATGCCCTTACTTTTCTTCCCCCCATATAAATTATATTTACCCTTCAGTATCTTGCTTTGCCCCTAGGGGATACAAGAATCCTTTACCAATCACTTCAGCACACAGATTTTTCTCTGTTCTCTCAGCTTCTTTTAAAATTATGGTTAATACAACATGGTATGACACTGGTTTGTTTTCTGTATATTTTATGTAAGTTTAGTCTTAAAATCTGAGTACGTAATAAACTTCTTGAGGGCAGAATCTGCATCTTATGAATGTAAAAGTCACTCAGTCATGTCTGACTCTTTGTTACCCCATGGACTTCTCCAGGGAAGAATTCCAGGGAATTCTCCAGGCCAGGATACTGGAGTGGGTAGCCTTTCCCTGTTCCAGGGGATCTTCATAACCCAGGGATAGAACCCAGGTCTGCATTGCAGGTAGATTCTTTACCATCTGAGCCACCAGGGAAGCTCCCTCTACATGTCTAGGTATATTGTAGGTATACCTACAGTGTTACAATACCTACAATTTTTACAATAGGTATGTTATAAAACTTCTTCCAAAATTGGTTAACCCATCTTATTGAAAACCATGCCATCCCACCCTTGGCAGTTAACAGTGTTACAGGGCTGTCTTAAAAAGAATATACTCTGAAGCTTCTTTGATAGAAATACAGTATTTGGACTGTACAAGAGGTAGCACCATTCTATGCTGGTCAGATACTGATCATATACCACTTTCTTTCAGAACTTTGGTAAAACAAATATCATATGTATTCAGACGATTGCGTCTTTACCACTAGGAACTAGGGATTTGGGCCTGAGGATGAAAAAATGTAGGGAGAACATGATTTCTATCTTTACATTTGTGAAGGCTGTCAGGGGAAAGACAGATTAGACTCTGTGCTGCCCAACAGGGCTGAACTGGGTCAGTGGGGGGAAGCCACAGGGAGGCAGATTGAGGCCCCATGGAAGGAAGAACCTTCTGAGTTATTGGCTCAGTTCACATTGGAGTGAGTCGCCTCAGGAGGTGGGGAGTTCCAGGGCACCAGAAAGCGCTCTGAGGCTGAGCTATGCTCGGGCAGAGCTGTCACGGCAGGCGTTAAAGCATTAGAAGCGGATTGAAGAAAATAACGCTTCAGACAAGTTTTCCTGCAGATTCTCTCTTCTGCTAGGAACTGGGGCAAAGAATCCAGCGCAGAGCTTCTCTCTTGTTTTCAGACGACCTAAACTAGCTTTCTTGAACACCTCCGCCAAAGAGAACTTAATTGGTTCTGGATATTCCTTTGGGTATATTCTCAATTCTTCCTTATTTAGACAGAAAGAACTTATTCCACAGTGAAGATACAGACATCCTTGAATTTTTTATAAACTCCTGAAATTTAAGTTTGTCAGTTTTTATTTTTAAAGACTTTATATTTGTTGAGCGATTTTAGGTTCACAGCAAAATTAAGAAGGTACAGAAATGTCCCTTATATCCTCCCTGCCATACATGCAGAGCCTCTCCCATTATCTCCTACTAGAGGGGTACATTTGTCACAGCTGACAAGCCTACACGGACACATCATTATCACCCATAGTCCATAGTCCATCTTAGAGTTCACTCTCAGTGTCATACATTCTGTGGGTTTGGGTAAATGTATAATGGCATATATCTATCATAGTTTTTTTATAGAAAACATAGTATCACTCTGGTGGGGTATGTGGATAATGGGAGATGCTATGCATGTGTATATATATATATACACACATATATATACACATGTATATATATATACACATATATATACATAAGACATTTTTGGGGAAAGGACCTTAAGTCTGCCACATTTCTATGAAAGGGATTCAGATGCTATTTTATGAGCACTTCTAGTCTTTTTATCAACAAGAAATAAATAGCACACTCTAAGCTCGTAATTGAGTTGAGTGTAATATAGTAAATGTTTTCAAAGATATGAACAGACTTTAGGAAAATAAACTGTACAAAACCTAGAGTCTAATAGTAGTTGGTGCAGTTATCCTGAAGAAGCAAGAGGAAAGAACAGTTTCAAAAACCCACTGAGGGGCATGTAAGAAAAGAATGACTACTTGGAGCTAGGCCCCTGGTAGAGAGACTAAGTCAACCCACTATGGCCTAGCAAAGATGGAGCTGAGGGAAACCTCCCTCATCCTCATTTTCTCCTTCTTTCCGTCACCTATTAGTAGTTCCTCTCATTGACAGAGCGAGCTGGAAGCCAGTAGGTGAAGATATCTATTGATTCTGCCCACGTGGGTCAATCTCACAGTATACAAGATAGTAAAGAAGGCTACAGAGTAAACATGGAGAGGCCAGCAGAAAAGGCCCAGCATTGGCCTCTCTCATAGCATTCAGCTAGGTAGCCATTTGCCACCTGCTATCCTTGC